>NC_082724.1:62344769-62687269 GCF_030144855.1 Hypanus sabinus | reverse complement strand
AGAGGCCTGGACAACACATTCCCTGTCAGACAGAGGCCTGGACAACACCTTCCCCATCAGGCAACCTGGGCAACACATTCGCTGTCAGACAGAGGCCTGGAAAACACCTTACCCGTCAGGCAGAGGCCTGGACAACACCTTCCCCATCGGACAGAGGCCTGGATAACACCTTCCCCGTCAGACAGAGGCCTGGACAACCCCTTCCCCATCAGACAGAGGACTAGACAACACCTTCCCTGTCAGGCAGAGGCCTGGACAAAACCTTTTCCGTCAGACAGAGGCTTGGACAACATCTTCCAAGTCAGACAGAGGCCTGGACAACACCTTTTACCCGTCAGGAAGACGCCTGGACAACACCTTCCCCGTCAGACAGAGGCCTGGACAACACCTTCCCCTTCAGGCAGCCTGGGCAACACCTTCCCCGTCAGACAAAGGCCTGGACAACACAATCCCCAACAGACAGAGGCCAGGACAACACTTTCCCCGTCAGACAGAGGCCTGGACAACACCTTCCCCGTCAGACAGATACCTGGACAACACCTACCCCGTCAGGCAGAGGCCTGGACAACACATTCCCTGTCAGACAGAGGCCTGGACAACACCTTCCCCATCAGGCAACCTGGGCAACACATTCCCTGTCAGACAGAGGCCTGGACAACACCTTCCCCATCAGGCAACCTGGGCAACACATTCCCCTTCAGGCAGAGGGCTGTACAACACCTTTCCCGTCAGGTAGAGGCCGGGACAACACCTTCCCCGTCAGACAGAGGCCTGGAAAACACCTTCCCCGTCAGGTAGAGGCCGGGACAACACCTTCCCCGTCAGACAGAGGCCTGGATAACACCTTCCCCATCAGACAGAGGGCTGGACAACACCTTACCCGTCAGGAAGAGGCCTGGACAACTCCTTCCCCGTCAGGCAAAGGCCTGGACAACACATTCCCCGTCACACAGAGGCCTGGACAACACCTTCCCCGTCAGACAGATACCTGGACAACACCTTCCCCGTCAGACAGAGGCCTAGACAACACCTTCGCCGTCAGATAGAGGCCTGGACAACACCTTCCAAGTCAGACAGAGGCCTGGACAACACCTTCCCCATCAGACAGAGGACTAGACAACACCTTCCCCATCAGACAGAGGCCTAGACAACACCTTCGCCGTCAGATAGAGGCCTGGACAACACCTTCCAAGTCAGACAGAGGCCTGGACAACACCTTCCCCGGCAGCCAGCCTGGGCAACAACTTCCCCGTCAGACAGAGGCCTGGACAACACCTTCGCCGTCAGATAGAGGCCTGGACAACACCTTCCAAGTCAGACAGAGGCCTGGACAACACCTTCCCCATCAGACAGAGGACTAGACAACACCTTCCCCATCAGACAGAGGCCTAGACAACACCTTCGCCGTCAGATAGAGGCCTGGACAACACCTTCCAAGTCAGACAGAGGCCTGGACAACACCTTCCCCGGCAGCCAGCCTGGGCAACAACTTCCCCGTCAGACAGAGGCCTGGACAACACCTTCCCTGTCAGACAGAGGCCTGGACAACACCTTCCCCATCAGGCAACCTGGGCAACACATTTCCCGTCAGACAGAGGCCTGGAAAACACCTTCCCCGTCAGGTAGAGGCCGGGACAACACCTTCCCCGTCAGTCAGAGGCCTGGATAACACCTTCCCCGTCAGGCAGCCTGGGCAACAACTTTCTCGTCACACAAAGGCCTGGATAACACCTTCCCCGTCAGCCAGGCTGGGCAACACTTTCCCGTCAGACAGAGGCCTGGATAACACCTTCCCCGTCAGGCAGAGGCCTGGACAACACCTTTTCCGTCAGACAGAGCCAGGACAACACCTTCCCTGTCAGGTAGAGGCCTGGACAACATCTTCCCCATCAGACAAAGGGCTGGACAACACCTTACCCGTCAGGAAGAGGACTGGACAACACCTTCCCCTTCAGGCACAGGCCTGGACAACACCTTCCACGTCAGACTTAGGCCTAGACAACACCTTTCCCATCAGACAAGGGCCAGGTCAACACCATCCCCATCAGACAGAGGCCTGGAGAGCACCTTCCCCGTCAGACAGATACCTGGACAACACCCTCCCCGTCAGGCAGAGGCCTGGACAACACCTTCCCCGTCAGACAGAGGCCTGGACAATACCTTCCCCGTCAGACAGAGGCCTGGAATATACCGTCGCCGTCAGACAGAGGCCTGGACGACACCTTCCCCGTCAGACAGAGGCCTGGATAACACCTTACCCGTCAGGCAGAGGTCTGGACAACCCCTTCCCCATCAGACAGAGGACTAGACAACACCTTCCCCATCAGACAGAGGAGAGGACAACACCTTCCCCGTCAGACAGTGGCCTGGACAACACCTTCCCCGTCAGACAGAGGCCTGGACAAAACCTTCCCCGTCAGACAGAGGCCTGGACAAAACCTTCCCCGTCAGACAGAGGCCAGGACAACACCTTCCCCGTCAGACAGAGGCCTGGACAATACCTTCCCCGTCAGACAGAGGCCTGGAATATACCGTCCCCGTCAGACAGAGGCCTGGACGACACCTTCCCCGTCAGACAGAGGCCTGGATAACACCTTACCCGTCAGGCAGAGGTCTGGACAACCCCTTCCCCGTCAGACAGAGGACTAGACAACACCTTCCCCATCAGACAGAGGAGAGGACAACACCTTCCCCGTCAGACAGTGGCCTGGATAACACCTTACCTGTCAGGCAGAGGCCTGGACAACCCCTTCCCCATCAGACGGAGGACTAGACAACACCTTCCCCATCAAACAGAGGCCTGGACTACACTTTCCTCGTCAGGCAGCCTGGGCAACACCTTTCTCGTCACACAAAGGCCTGGATAACACATTCCCCTTCAGCCAGCCTGGGCAACACTTTCCCCATCAGACAGAGGCCTGGATAACACCTTCCCCGTCAGGCAGAGGCCTGGACAACACCTTCCCCGTCAGGCAGAGGCCTGGACAAAACCTTTTCCGTCCGACAGAGCCTGGACAACACCTTCGCCGTCAGGTAGAGGCCTGGACAACACCTTCCCCGTCAGGCAGAGGCCTGGACAAAACCTTTTCCGTCAGACAGAGCCTGGACAACACCTTCCCCGTCAGACAGAGGCCTGGACAAAACCTTTTCCGTCAGACCGAGGCCTGGACAACACCTTCCCCGTCAGGCAGAGGCCTGGACAACATCATCCACATCAGGCAGAGGCCTGGTAAACTCTTTCCCCGTCCGACAGAAGCATTGACAACACATTCCCTGTCAAAAAGAGGCCAGGACAACACCTTCCCCGTCAGACAGAGGCCTGGACAACACCTTCCCCGTCAGATAGAGGCCTGGACAACACCTTCCAAGTCAGACAGAGGGCTGGACAACACCTTACCCGTCAGGAAGAGGCCTGGACAACACCTTCCCCGTCAGACAAAGGCCTGGACAACACAATCCCCAACAGACAGAGGCCAGGACAACACTTTCCCCGTCAGACAGAGGCCTGGAGAAGACCGTCCCCGTAAGGCAGAGGCCTGGACAACACCTTCCCCATCCGACAGAGGCCTGGACAACACATTCCCCGTCAGGCAGAGGCCTGGACAACACCATCCCCGTCAGGAAGAGGCCTGGACAACATCATCCACATCAGGCAGAGGCCTGATCAACTATTTCCCCGTCCGACAGAAGCATTGACAACACATTCCCTGTCAAAAAGAGGCCAGGACAACACCTTTCCCGTCAGACAGAGGCCTGGAAAACACCTTCCCCGTCAGGTAGAGGCCGGGACAACACCTTCCCCATCAGACAGAGTCCTGGACAACACCTTCCCCGTCAGGCAGCCTGGGCAACAACTTTCTCGTCACACAAAGGCCTGGATAACACCTTCCACGTCGGCCAGCCTGGGCAACACCTTCCCCGTCAGACAGAGGGCTGGATAACACTTTCCCCATCAGACAGAGGGCTGGACAACACCTTACCCGTCAGGAAGAGGCCTGGACAACTCCTTCCCGTCAGGCAAAGGCCTGGACAACACATTCCCCGTCAGACAGAGGCCTGGACAACACCTTCCCCGTCAGACAGATACCTGGACAACACCTTCCCCGTCAGGCAGAGGCCTGGACAACACATTCCCTGTCAGACAGAGGCCTGGACAACACCTTCCACATCAGGCAACCTGGGCAACACCATCCCCTTCAGGCAGAGGGCTGTACAACACCTTTCCTGTCAGACAGAGTCCTGGAAAACACCTTCCCCGTCAGGTAGAGGCCGGGACAACACCTTCCCCATCAGTCAGAGGCCTGGATAACACCTTCCCCATCAGACAGAGGGCTGGACAACACCTTACCCATCAGGAAGAGGCCTGGACAACACCTTCCCCGTCAGGCAAAGGCCTGGACAACACATTCCCCGTCAGACAGAGGCCTGGACAACACCTTCCCCGTCAGACAGATACCTGGACAACACCTTCCCCGTCAGGCAGAGGCCTGGACAACACCTTCCCCGTCAGACAGAGGCCTGGACAACAACTTCCCCGTCAGACAGAGGCCTGGACAATACCTTCCCCGTCAGACAGAGGCCTGGAATATACCGTCCCCGTCAGACAGAGGCCTGGACAACACCTTCCCCGTCAGGCAGAGGCCTGGACAACACATTCCCTGTCAGACAGAGGCCTGGACAACACCTTCCCCATCAGGCAACCTGGGCAACACATTCCCCTTCAGGCAGAGGGCTGTACAACACCTTTCCCGTCAGACAGAGGCCTGGAAAACACCTTCCCCGTCAGGTAGAGGCCGGGACAACACCTTCCCCGTCAGACAGAGGCCTGGATAACACCTTCCCCATCAGACAGAGGGCTGGACAACACTTTACCCGTCAGGAAGAGGCCTGGACAACTCCTTCCCCGTCAGGCAAAGGCCTGGACAACACATTCCCCGTCAGGCAGAGGCCTGGACAACACCTTCCCCGTCAGGCAGAGGCCCGGACAACACTTTCCTCGTCAGGCAGCCTGGGCAACACCTTTCTCGTCACACAAAGGCCTGGATAGCACATTCCCCTTCAGCCAGCCTGGGCAACACTTTCCCCATCAGACAGAGGCCTGGATAACACCTTCCCCGTCAGGCAGAGGCCTGGACAACACCTTCCCCGTCAGGCAGAGGCCTGGACAAAACCTTTTCCGTCAGACAGAGCCTGGACAACACCTTCCCTGTTAGGTAGAGGCCTGGACAACATCTTCCCCATCAGACAGAGGGCTGGACAACACCTTACCCGTCAGGAAGAGGCTTGGGCAACACATTCCCCGTCAGACAAAGGCCTGGACAACACATTCCCCAACAGACAGAGGCCAGGAAAACACTTTCCCCGTCAGACAGAGGCCTGGACAACACCTTCCCCGTCAGCCAGCCTGGGCAACAACTTCCCTGTCAGACAGAGGCCTGGACAACACCTTCCCTGTCAGACACAGGCCTGGACAACACCTTCCCAATCAGGCAACCTGGGCAACACGTTCCCCTTCAGGCAGAGGCCTGGATAACACCTTCCCCATCAGACAGAGGGCTGGACAACACCTTACCCGTCAGGAAGAGGCCTGGACAACTCCTTCCCAGTCAGGCAAAGGCCTGGACAACTCCTTCCCCTTCAGGCAAAGGCCTGGACAACACATTCCCCGTCAGACAGAGGCCTGGACAACACCTTGCTCGTCAGACAGATACCTGGACAACACCTTCCCCGTCAGGCAGAGGCCTGGACAACACCTTCCCCATCAGACAGAGGACTAGACAACACCTTCCCCATCAGACAGAGGCCTGGACAACACCTTCGCCGTCAGATAGAGGCCTGGACAACACCTTCCAAGTCAGACAGAGGCCTGGACAACACCTTCCCCGGCAGCCAGCCTGGGGAACAACTTCCCCGTCAGACAGAGGCCTGGACAACACCTTCCCTGTCAGACAGAGGCCTGGACAACACCTTCCCCATCAGGCAACCTGGGCAACACATTTCCCGTCAGACAGAGGCCTGGAAAACACCTTCCCCGTCAGGTAGAGGCCGGGACAACATCTTCCCCATCAGACAGAGGCCTGGACAACACCTTCCCCGTCAGGCAGCCTGGGCAACAACTTTCTCGTCACACAAAGGCCTGGATAACACCTTCCCCGTCAGCCAGCCTGGGCAACACTTTCCCCATCAGACAGAGGCCTGGATAACACCTTCCCCGTCAGGCAGAGGCCTGGACAACACCTTCCCCGTCAGACAGAGGCCTGGACAACACCTTCCCTGTCAGGTAGAGGCCTGGACAACATCTTCCCCATCAGACAGAGGGCTGGACAACACCTTACCCTTCAGGAAGAGGACTGGACAACACCTTCCCCTTCAGGCACAGGCCTAGACAACACCTTTCCCATCAGACAAGGGCCAGGTCAACACCATCCCCATCAGACAGAGGCCTGGAAAACACCTTCCCCGTCAGGTAGAGGCCCGGACAACACTTTCCTCGTCAGGCAGCCTGGGCAACACCTTTCTCGTCACACAAAGGCCTGGATAGCACATTCCCCTTCAGCCAGCCTGGGCAACACTTTCCCCATCAGACAGAGGCTTGGATAACACCTTCCCCGTCAGGCAGAGGCCTGGACAACACCTTCCCCGTCAGGCAGAGGCCTGGACAAAACCTTTTCCGTCAGACAGAGCCTGGACAACACCTTCGCCGTCAGGTAGAGGCCTGGACAACATCTTCCCCATCAGACAGAGGGCTGGACAACACCTTACCCGTCAGGAAGAGGCTTGGGCAACACATTCCCCGTCAGACAAAGGCCTGGACAACACATTCCCCAACAGACAGAGGCCAGGAAAACACTTTCCCCGTCAGACAGAGGCCTGGACAACACCTTCCCCGTCAGCCAGCCTGGGCAACAACTTCCCTGTCAGACAGAGGCCTGGACAACACCTTCCCTGTCAGACACAGGCCTGGACAACACCTTCCCAATCAGGCAACCTGGGCAACACGTTCCCCTTCAGGCAGAGGCCTGGATAACACCTTCCCCATCAGACAGAGGGCTGGACAACACCTTACCCGTCAGGAAGAGGCCTGGACAACTCCTTCCCAGTCAGGCAAAGGCCTGGACAACTCCTTCCCCTTCAGGCAAAGGCCTGGACAACACATTCCCCATCAGACAGAGGCCTGGAAAACACCTTCCCCATCAGACAGATACCTGGACAACACATTCCCCGTCAGACAGAGGCCTGGACAACACCTTCCTCGTCAGACAGATACCTGGACAACACCTTCCCCGTCAGGCAGAGGCCTGGACAACACCTTCCCCATCAGACAGAGGACTAGACAACACCTTCCCCATCAGACAGAGGCCTGGACAACACCTTCGCCGTCAGATAGAGGCCTGGACAACACCTTCCAAGTCAGACAGAGGCCTGGACAACACCTTCCCCGGCAGCCAGCCTGGGGAACAACTTCCCCGTCAGACAGAGGCCTGGACAACACCTTCCCTGTCAGACAGAGGCCTGGACAACACCTTCCCCATCAGGCAACCTGGGCAACACATTTCCCGTCAGACAGAGGCCTGGAAAACACCTTCCCCGTCAGGTAGAGGCCGGGACAACATCTTCCCCATCAAACAGAGGCCTGGACAACACCTTCCCCGTCAGGCAGCCTGGGCAACAACTTTCTCGTCACACAAAGGCCTGGATAACACCTTCCCCGTCAGCCAGCCTGGGCAACACTTTCCCCATCAGACAGAGGCCTGGATAACACCTTCCCCGTCAGGCAGAGGCCTGGACAACACCTTCCCCGTCAGACAGAGGCCTGGACAACACCTTCCCTGTCAGGTAGAGGCCTGGACAACATCTTCCCCATCAGACAGAGGGCTGGACAACACCTTACCCGTCAGGAAGAGGACTGGACAACACCTTCCCCTTCAGGCACAGGCCTAGACAACACCTTTCCCATCAGACAAGGGCCAGGTCAACACCATCCCCATCAGACAGAGGCCTGGAGAGCACCTTCCCCGTCAGACAGATACCTGGACAACACCTTCCCCGTCAGGCAGAGGCCTGGACAACACCTTCCCCGTCAGACAGAGGCCTGGATAACACATTACCCGTCAGGCAGTGGCCTGGACAACCCCTTCCCCATCAGATAGAGGACTAGACAACACCTTCCCCATCAGACAGAGGAGAGGACAACACCTTCCCCGTCAGACAGTGGCCTGGACAACACCTTCCCCGTCAGACAGAGGCCTGGACAAAACCTTCCCCGTCAGACAGAGGCCTGGACAACACCTTCCCCGTCAGACAGAGGCCTGGATAACACCTTACCTGTCAGGCAGAGGCCTGGACAACCCCTTCCCCATCAGACAGAGGACTAAACAACACCTTCCCCATCAAACAGAGGCCTGGACAACACTTTTCTCGTCAGGCAGCCTGGGCAACACCTTTCTCGTCACAGAAAGGCCTGGATAACACATTCCCCTTCAGCCAGCCTGGGCAACACTTTCCCCATCAGACAGAGGCCTGGATAACACCTTCCCCGTCAGGCAGAGGCCTGGACAACACCTTCCCCGTCAGGCAGAGGCCTGGACAAAACCTTTTCCGTCCGACAGAGCCTGGACAACACCTTCGCCGTCAGGTAGAGGCCTGGACAACACCTTCCCCGTCAGGCAGAGGCCTGGACAAAACCTTTTCCATCAGACAGAGCCTGGACAACACCTTCCCCGTCAGACAGAGGCCTGGACAAAACCTTTTCCGTCAGACCGAGGCCTGGACAAAACCTTCCCCGTCAGATAGAGGCCTGGACAACACCTTCCAAATCAGACAGAGGGCTGGACAACACCTTACGCGTCAGGAAGAGGCCTGGACAACACCTTCCCCGTCAGACAGAGGCCTGGACAACACCTTCCCCTTCAGGCAGCCTGGGCAACACCTTCCCCGTCAGACAAAGGCCTGGAGAACACAATCCCCAACAGACAGAGGCCAGGACAACACTTTCCCCGTCAGACAGAGGCCTGGAGAAGACCGTCCCCGTAAGGCAGAGGCCTGGACAACACCTTCCCCGTCCGACAGAGGCCTGGACAACACATTCCCCGTCAGGCAGAGGCCTGGACAACACCATCCCCGTCAGGCAGAGGCCTGGACAAGATCATCCACATCAGGCAGAGGCCTGATCAACTATTTCCCAGTCCGACAGAAGCATTGACAACACATTCCCTGTCAAAAAGAGGCCAGGACAACACCTTTCCCGTCAGACAGAGGCCTGGAAAACAGCTTCCCCGTCAGGTAGAGGCCGAGACAACACCTTCCCCATCAGACAGAGTCCTGGACAACACCTTCCCCGTCAGGCAGCCTGGGCAACAACTTTCTCGTCACACAAAGGACTGGATAACACCTTCCCCGTCAGCCAGCCTGGGCAGCACCTTCCCCGTCAGACAGAGGCCTGGATAACACCTTCCCCGTCAGGCAGAGGCCTGGACAACACCTTCCCCGTCAGGCAGAGGCCTGGACAAAACCTTTTCCGTCAGACCGAGGCCTGGACAACACCTTCCCCATCAGGCAGAGGCCTGGAAAAAACCTTTTCCGTCAGACAGAGCCTGGACAACACCTTCCCCGTCAGACAGAGGCCTGGACAACACCTTCCAAGTCAGACAGAGGCCTGGACAACACCTTCCCCGGCAGCCAGCCTGGGCAACAACTTCCCCGTCAGACAGAGGCCTGGACAACACCTTCCCCGTCAGACAGAGGCCTGGACAACACCTTCCCTGTCAGACAGAGGCCTGGAAAACACCTTCCCCGTCAGGTAGAGGCCGGGACAACACCTTCCCCATTAAACAGAGGCCTGGACAACACCTTCCCCGTCAGGCAGATTGGGGAACAACTTTCTCGTCACACAAAGGCCTGGATAACACCTTCCCCGTCAGCCAGCCTGGGCAACACTTTCCCCGTCAGACAGAGGCCTGGATAACACCTTCCCCGTCAGGCAGAGGCCTGGACAACACCTTCCCCGTCAGGCAGAGGCCTGGACAAAACCTTTTCCGTCAGACAGACACAGGACAACAACTTCCCTGTCAGGTAGAGCCCTGGACAACAGCTTCCCCATCAGACAGAGGGCTGGACAACACCTTACCCGTCAGGAAGAGGCCTGGACAACACCTTCCCTGTCAGGCACAGGCCTGGACAACACCTTCCCCGTCAGACAGAGGCCTAGACAACACCTTCCCCATCAGACAAGGGCCAGGTCAATACCATCCCCATCAGACAAGAGGCCTGGAGAGCACCTTCCCCATCAGACAGAGGCCTGGAGAGCACCTTCCCCATCAGACAGAGGCCTGGACAATACTTTCCCAGTCAGACAGAGGCCTGGACAACACCTTCCCCGTCAGACAGAGGGCTGGACAACAAATTCCCCGTCAGACAGAGGCCTGGACAACACCTTCCCCGTCAGGCACAGGCCTGGACAACACCTTTCCCGTCATTCAGAGGCCTGGACAACACCTTCCCCGTCAGACAGAGGCCTGGACAACAAATTCCCCGTCAGGCAGAGGCCTGGACAACACCTTCCCCGTCAGACAGAGGCCTGGACAACACCTTCCCTGTCAGGTAGAGGCCTGGACAACATCTTCCCCATCAGACAGAGGGCTGGACAACACCTTACCCGTCAGGAAGAGGACTGGACAACACCTTCCCCTTCAGGCACAGGCCTAGACAACACCTTTCCCATCAGACAAGGGCCAGGTCAACACCATCCCCATCAGACAGAGGCCTGGAAAACACCTTCCCCGTCAGGTAGAGGCCCGGACAACACTTTCCTCGTCAGGCAGCCTGGGCAACACCTTTCTCGTCACACAAAGGCCTGGATAGCACATTCCCCTTCAGCCAGCCTGGGCAACACTTTCCCCATCAGACAGAGGCTTGGATAACACCTTCCCCGTCAGGCAGAGGCCTGGACAACACCTTCCCCGTCAGGCAGAGGCCTGGACAAAACCTTTTCCGTCAGACAGAGCCTGGACAACACCTTCGCCGTCAGGTAGAGGCCTGGACAACATCTTCCCCATCAGACAGAGGGCTGGACAACACCTTACCCGTCAGGAAGAGGCTTGGGCAACACATTCCCCGTCAGGAAGAGGCTTGGGCAACACATTCCCCGTCAGACAAAGGCCTGGACAACACATTCCCCAACAGACAGAGGCCAGGAAAACACTTTCCCCGTCAGACAGAGGCCTGGACAACACCTTCCCCGTCAGCTAGCCTGGGCAACAACTTCCCTGTCAGACAGAGGCCTGGACAACACCTTCCCTGTCAGACACAGGCCTGGACAACACCTTCCCAATCAGGCAACCTGGGCAACACGTTCCCCTTCAGGCAGAGGCCTGGATAACACCTTCCCCATCAGACAGAGGGCTGGACAACACCTTACCCGTCAGGAAGAGGCCTGGACAACTCCTTCCCAGTCAGGCAAAGGCCTGGACAACTCCTTCCCCTTCAGGCAAAGGCCTGGACAACACATTCCCCATCAGACAGAGGCCTGGAAAACACCTTCCCCATCAGACAGATACCTGGACAACACATTCCCCGTCAGACAGAGGCCTGGACAACACCTTCCTCGTCAGACAGATACCTGGACAACACCTTCCCCGTCAGGCAGAGGCCTGGACAACACCTTCCCCATCAGACAGAGGACTAGACAACACCTTCCCCATCAGACAGAGGCCTGGACAACACCTTCGCTGTCAGATAGAGGCCTGGACAACACCTTCCAAGTCAGACAGAGGCCTGGACAACACCTTCCCCGGCAGCCAGCCTGGGGAACAACTTCCCCGTCAGACAGAGGCCTGGACAACACCTTCCCTGTCAGACAGAGGCCTGGACAACACCTTCCCCATCAGGCAACCTGGGCAACACATTTCCCGTCAGACAGAGGCCTGGAAAACACCTTCCCCGTCAGGTAGAGGCCGGGACAACATCTTCCCCATCAAACAGAGGCCTGGACAACACCTTCCCCGTCAGGCAGCCTGGGCAACAACTTTCTCGTCACACAAAGGCCTGGATAACACCTTCCCCGTCAGCCAGCCTGGGCAACACTTTCCCCATCAGACAGAGGCCTGGATAACACCTTCCCCGTCAGGCAGAGGCCTGGACAACACCTTCCCCGTCAGACAGAGGCCTGGACAACACCTTCCCTGTCAGGTAGAGGCCTGGACAACATCTTCCCCATCAGACAGAGGGCTGGACAACACCTTACCCGTCAGGAAGAGGACTGGACAACACCTTCCCCTTCAGGCACAGGCCTAGACAACACCTTTCCCATCAGACAAGGGCCAGGTCAACACCATCCCCATCAGACAGAGGCCTGGAGAGCACCTTCCCCGTCAGACAGATACCTGGACAACACCTTCCCCGTCAGGCAGAGGCCTGGACAACACCTTCCCCGTCAGACAGAGGCCTGGATAACACATTACCCGTCAGGCAGTGGCCTGGACAACCCCTTCCCCATCAGATAGAGGACTAGACAACACCTTCCCCATCAGACAGAGGAGAGGACAACACCTTCCCCGTCAGACAGTGGCCTGGACAACACCTTCCCCGTCAGACAGAGGCCTGGACAAAACCTTCCCCGTCAGACAGAGGCCTGGACAACACCTTCCCCGTCAGACAGAGGCCTGGATAACACCTTACCTGTCAGGCAGAGGCCTGGACAACCCCTTCCCCATCAGACAGAGGACTAAACAACACCTTCCCCATCAAACAGAGGCCTGGACAACACTTTTCTCGTCAGGCAGCCTGGGCAACACCTTTCTCGTCACAGAAAGGCCTGGATAACACATTCCCCTTCAGCCAGCCTGGGCAACACTTTCCCCATCAGACAGAGGCCTGGATAACACCTTCCCCGTCAGGCAGAGGCCTGGACAACACCTTCCCCGTCAGGCAGAGGCCTGGACAAAACCTTTTCCGTCCGACAGAGCCTGGACAACACCTTCGCCGTCAGGTAGAGGCCTGGACAACACCTTCCCCGTCAGGCAGAGGCCTGGACAAAACCTTTTCCATCAGACAGAGCCTGGACAACACCTTCCCCGTCAGACAGAGGCCTGGACAAAACCTTTTCCGTCAGACCGAGGCCTGGACAAAACCTTCCCCGTCAGATAGAGGCCTGGACAACACCTTCCAAATCAGACAGAGGGCTGGACAACACCTTACGCGTCAGGAAGAGGCCTGGACAACACCTTCCCCGTCAGACAGAGGCCTGGACAACACCTTCCCCTTCAGGCAGCCTGGGCAACACCTTCCCCGTCAGACAAAGGCCTGGAGAACACAATCCCCAACAGACAGAGGCCAGGACAACACTTTCCCCGTCAGACAGAGGCCTGGAGAAGACCGTCCCCGTAAGGCAGAGGCCTGGACAACACCTTCCCCGTCCGACAGAGGCCTGGACAACACATTCCCCGTCAGGCAGAGGCCTGGACAACACCATCCCCGTCAGGCAGAGGCCTGGACAAGATCATCCACATCAGGCAGAGGCCTGATCAACTATTTCCCAGTCCGACAGAAGCATTGACAACACATTCCCTGTCAAAAAGAGGCCAGGACAACACCTTTCCCGTCAGACAGAGGCCTGGAAAACACCTTCCCCGTCAGGTAGAGGCCGAGACAACACCTTCCCCATCAGACAGAGTCCTGGACAACACCTTCCCCGTCAGGCAGCCTGGGCAACAACTTTCTCGTCACACAAAGGACTGGATAACACCTTCCCCGTCAGCCAGCCTGGGCAGCACCTTCCCCGTCAGACAGAGGCCTGGATAACACCTTCCCCGTCAGGCAGAGGCCTGGACAACACCTTCCCCGTCAGGCAGAGGCCTGGACAAAACCTTTTCCGTCAGACCGAGGCCTGGACAACACCTTCCCCATCAGGCAGAGGCCTGGAAAAAACCTTTTCCGTCAGACAGAGCCTGGACAACACCTTCCCCGTCAGACAGAGGCCTGGACAACACCTTCCAAGTCAGACAGAGGCCTGGACAACACCTTCCCCGGCAGCCAGCCTGGGCAACAACTTCCCCGTCAGACAGAGGCCTGGACAACACCTTCCCCGTCAGACAGAGGCCTGGACAACACCTTCCCTGTCAGACAGAGGCCTGGAAAACACCTTCCCCGTCAGGTAGAGGCCGGGACAACACCTTCCCCATTAAACAGAGGCCTGGACAACACCTTCCCCGTCAGGCAGATTGGGGAACAACTTTCTCGTCACACAAAGGCCTGGATAACACCTTCCCCGTCAGCCAGCCTGGGCAACACTTTCCCCGTCAGACAGAGGCCTGGATAACACCTTCCCCGTCAGGCAGAGGCCTGGACAACACCTTCCCCGTCAGGCAGAGGCCTGGACAAAACCTTTTCCGTCAGACAGACACAGGACAACAACTTCCCTGTCAGGTAGAGCCCTGGACAACAGCTTCCCCATCAGACAGAGGGCTGGACAACACCTTACCCGTCAGGAAGAGGCCTGGACAACACCTTCCCTGTCAGGCACAGGCCTGGACAACACCTTCCCCGTCAGACAGAGGCCTAGACAACACCTTCCCCATCAGACAAGGGCCAGGTCAATACCATCCCCATCAGACAAGAGGCCTGGAGAGCACCTTCCCCATCAGACAGAGGCCTGGAGAGCACCTTCCCCATCAGACAGAGGCCTGGACAATACTTTCCCAGTCAGACAGAGGCCTGGACAACACCTTCCCCGTCAGACAGAGGGCTGGACAACAAATTCCCCGTCAGACAGAGGCCTGGACAACACCTTCCCCGTCAGGCACAGGCCTGGACAACACCTTTCCCGTCATTCAGAGGCCTGGACAACACCTTCCCCGTCAGACAGAGGCCTGGACAACAAATTCCCCGTCAGACAGAGGCCTGGACAACACCTTCCCCATCAGACAGAGGCTTGGACAACACTTTCCCAGTCAGACAGAGGCCTGGACAACACCTTCCCCGTCAGAAAGAGGCCTGGACATCAAATTCCCCGTCAGACAGAGGCCTGGACAACAACTTCCCCGTCCGACAGAGGCCTGGACAACAACTTCCTCGTCTGACAGAGGCCTGGACAACACCTTCCCCGTCAGACAGACACCTGGATAACACCTTCCCCGTCACACAGAGGCCTGGACAACACCTTCCCCATCAGGCAGAGGGCTGGACAACACCTTTCCCGTCAGACAGAGGGCTGGACAACACCTTACCCGTCAGGAAGAGGCCTGGACAACTCCTTCCCCGTCAGGCAAAGGCCTGGACAACACATTCCCCGTCAAACAGAGGCCTGGACAACACCTTCCCCGTCAGACAGATACCTGGACAACACCTTCCCCGTCAGACAGAGGCCTGGACAACAACCTCCCCATCAGACAGAGGCCTGGACAATACCTTCCACGTCAGACAGAGGCCTGGACAACACCTTCCAAGTCAGACAGAGGCCTGGACAACACCTTCCCCGTCAGCCAGCCTGGGCAACAACTTCCCTGTCAGACAGAGCCCTGGACAACACCTTCCCTGTCAGACAGAGGCCTGGACAACACCTTCCCCATCAGGCAACCTGGGCAACACCTTTCCCGTCAGACAGAGGCCTGGAAAACACCTTCCCCGTCAGGTAGAGGCCTGGACAACACCTTCCCCGTCAGGCAGCCGGGCAACAACTTTCTCGTCACACAAAGGCCTGGATAAAACCTTCCCCGTCAGCCAGCCTGGGCAACACTTTCCCCGTCAGACAGAGGCCTGGATAACACCTTCCCCGTCAGGCAGAGGCCTGGACAACACCATCCCCGTCAGGCAGAGGCCTGGACAAAACCTTTTCCGTCAGACAGAGCCTGGACAACACCTTCCCTGTCAGGTAGAGGCCTGGACAACATCTTCTCCATCAGACAGAGGGCTGGACAACTCCTTACCCGTCAGGAAGAGGCCTGGACAACACCTTCCCCGTCAGACGTAGGCCTAGACAACACCTTTCCCATCAGACAAGGGCCAGGTCAACACCATCCCCATCAGACAGAGGCCTGGAGAGCACCTTCCCCATCAGACAGAGGCCTGGAGAGCACCTTCCCCATCAGACAGAGGACTGGACAACACTTTCCCAGTCAGACAGAGGCCTGGACAACACCTTCCCCGTCAGACAGAGGCCTGGACAACAAATTCCCCGTCAGACAGAGGCCTGGACAACACCTTCCCCATCAGACAGAGGCTTGGACAACACTTTCCCATTCAGACAGAGGCCTGGACAACACCTTCCCCGTCAGAAAGAGGCCTGGACAACAAATTCCCCGTCAGACAGAGGCCTGGACAACAACTTCCCCGTCCGACAGAGGCCTGGACAACACCTTCCCCGTCAGACAGACGCCTGGATAACACCTTCCCCGTCAGACAGAGGCCTGGACAACACCTTCCCCATCAGGCAACCTGGGCAACACGTTCCCCTTCAGGCAGAGGGCTGGACAACACCTTTCCGGTAAGACAGAGGCCTGGACAACACCTTCCCCATCAGGCAACCTGGGCAACACCTTTCCCGTCAGACAGAGGCCTGGAAAACACCTTCCCCGTCAGACAGAGGCCTGGACAACACCTTCCAAGTCAGACAGAGGCCTGGACAACACCTTCCCCGGCAGCCAGCCTGGGCAACAACTTCCCCGTCAGACAGAGGCCTGGACAACACCTTCCCCGTCAGACAGAGGCCTGGACAACACCTTCCCTGTCAGACAGAGGCCTGGAAAACACCTTCCCCGTCAGGTAGAGGCCGGGACAACACCTTCCCCATTAAACAGAGGCCTGGACAACACCTTCCCCGTCAGGCAGATTGGGGAACAACTTTCTCGTCACACAAAGGCCTGGATAACACCTTCCCCGTCAGCCAGCCTGGGCAACACTTTCCCCGTCAGACAGAGGCCTGGATAACACCTTCCCCGTCAGGCAGAGGCCTGGACAACACCTTCGCCGTCAGACTTAGGCCTGGACAACAGCTTCCCCATCAGACAGAGGGCTGGACAACACCTTACCCGTCAGGAAGAGGCCTGGACAACAAATTCCCCGTCAGACAGAGGCCTGGACAACAACTTCCCCGTCCGACAGAGGCCTGGACAACACCTTCCCCGTCAGACAGACGCCTGGATAACACCTTCCCCGTCAGACAGAGGCCTGGACAACACCGTCCCCATCAGGCAACCTGGGCAACACGTTCCCCTTCAGGCAGAGGGCTGGACAACACCTTTCCCGTAAGACAGAGGGCTGGACAACACCTTACCCGTCAGGAAGAGGCCTGGACAACTCCTTCCCCGTCAGGCAAAGGCCTGGACAACACATTCCCCGTCAGACAGAGGCCTGGACAACAAACTCCCCTTCAGACAGAGGCCTGGACAATACCTTCCCCGTCAGACAGAGGCCTGGACAACACCTTCCAAGTCAGACAGAGGTCTGGACAACACCTTCCCCGTCAGCCAGCCTGGGCAACAACTTCCCTGTCAGACAGAGGCCTGAACAACACCTTCCCTGTCAGACAGAGGCCTGGACAACACCTTCCCTGTCAGACAGAGGCCTGGACAACACCTTCCCCATCAGGCAACCTGGGCAACACCTTTCCCGTCAGACAGAGGCCTGGAAAACACCTTCCGCGTCAGGTAGAGGCCGGGACAACACCTTCCCCGTCAGGCAGCCGGGCAACAACTTTCTCGTCACACAAAGGCCTGGATAACACCTTCCCCGTCAGCCAGCCTGGGCAACACTTTCCCCGTCAGACAGAGGCCTGGATAACACCTTCCCTGTCAGGCACAGGCCTGGACAACACCTTCCCCGTCAGACAGAGGCCTAGACAACACCTTCCCCATCAGACAAGGGCCAGGTCAATACCATCCCCATCAGACAAGAGGCCTGGAGAGCACCTTCCCCATCAGACAGCGGCCTGGAGAGCACCTTCCCCATCAGACAGAGGCCTGGACAATACTTTCCCAGTCAGACAGAGGCCTGGACAACACCTTCCCCGTCAGACAGAGGGCTGGACAACAAATTCCCCGTCAGACAGAGGCCTGGACAACACCTTCCCCATCAGGCACAGGCCTGGACAACACCTTTCCCGTCATTCAGAGGCCTGGACAACACCTTCCCCGTCAGACAGAGGCCTGGACAACAAATTCCCCGTCAGACAGAGGCCTGGACAACACCTTCCCCATCAGACAGAGGCTTGGACAACACTTTCCCAGTCAGACAGAGGCCTGGACAACACCTTCCCCGTCAGAAAGAGGCCTGGACAACAAATTCCCCGTCAGACAGAGGCCTGGACAACAACTTCCCCGTCCGACAGAGGCCTGGACAACAACTTCCTCGTCTGACAGAGGCCTGGACAACACCTTCCCCGTCAGACAGACACCTGGATAACACCTTCCCCGTCACACAGAGGCCTGGACAACACCTTCCCCATCAGGCAACCTGGGCAACACGTTCCCCTTCAGGCAGAGGGCTGGACAACACCTTTCCCGTCAGACAGAGGGCTGGACAACACCTTACCCGTCAGGAAGAGGCCTGGACAACTCCTTCCCCGTCAGGCAAAGGCCTGGACAACACATTCCCCGTCAAACAGAGGCCTGGACAACACCTTCCCCGTCAGACAGATACCTGGACAACACCTTCCCCGTCAGACAGAGGCCTGGACAACAACCTCCCCGTCAGATAGAGGCCTGGACAATACCTTCCACGTCAGACAGAGGCCTGGACAACACCTTCCAAGTCAGACAGAGGCCTGGACCACACCTTCCCCGTCAGCCAGCCTGGGCAACAACTTCCCTGTCAGACAGAGGCCTGGACAACACCTTCCCTGTCAGACAGAGGCCTGGAAAACACCTTCCCCGTCAGGTAGAGGCCTGGACAACACCTTCCCCGTCAGGCAGCCGGGCAACAACTTTCTCGTCACACAAAGGCCTGGATAAAACCTTCCCCGTCAGCCAGCCTGGGCAACACTTTCCCCGTCAGACAGAGGCCTGGATAACACCTTCCCCGTCAGGCAGAGGCCTGGACAACACCATCCCCGTCAGGCAGAGGCCTGGACAAAACCTTTTCCGTCAGACAGAGCCTGGACAACACCTTCCCTGTCAGGTAGAGGCCTGGACAACATCTTCTCCATCAGACCGAGGGCTGGACAACACCTTACCCGTCAGGAAGAGGCCTGGACAACACCTTCCCCGTCAGACTTAGGCCTAGACAACACCTTTCCCATCAGACAAGGGCCAGGTCAACACCATCCCCATCAGACAGAGGCCTGGAGAGCACCTTCCCCATCAGACAGAGGCCTGGAGAGCACCTTCCCCATCAGACAGAGGACTGGACAACATTTTCCCAGTCAGACAGAGGCCTGGACAACACCTTCCCCGTCAGACAGAGGCCAGGACAACACCTTCCCCGTCAGACAGACGCCTGGATAACACCTTCCCCGTCAGACAGAGGCCTGGACAACACCTTCCCCATCAGACAAGGGCCAGGTCAACACCATCCCCATCAGACAGAGGCCTGGAGAGCACCTTCCCCATCAGACAGAGGCCTGGAGAGCACCTTCCCCGTCAGAAAGAGGCCTGGACAACAAATTCCCCGTCAGACAGAGGCCTGGACAACAACTTCCCCGTCCGACAGAGGCCAGGACAACACCTTCCCCGTCAGACAGACGCCTGGATAACACCTTCCCCGTCAGACAGAGGCCTGGACAACACCTTCCCCATCAGGCAACCTGGGCAACACGTTCCCCTTCAGGCAGAGGGCTGGACAACACCTTTCCCGTAAGACAGAGGCCTGGACAACACCTTCCCCATCAGGCAACCTGGGCAACACCTTTCCCGTCAGACAGAGGCCTGGAAAACACCTTCCCCGTCAGGTAGAGGCCGGGACAACTCCTTCCCCATCAGACAGAGGCCTGGACAACACCTTCCCCGTCAGGCAGCCTGGGCAACAACTTTCTCGTCACACAAAGGCCTGGATAACACCTTCCCCATCAGACAGAGGGCTGGACAACACCTTACCCGTCAGGAAGAGGCCTGGACAACTCCTTCCCCATCAGGCAAAGGCCTGGACAACACATTCCCCGTCAGACAGAGGCCTGGACAACACCTTCCCCGTCAGACAGAGGCCTGGAAAGCACCTTCCCCGTCAGGTAGAGGCCGGGACAACACCTTCCCCATCAGACAGAGGCCTGGACAACACCTTCCCCGTCAGGCAGGCTGGGCAACAACTTTCTCGTCACAGAAAGGCCTGGATAAAACCTTCCACGTCAGCCAGCCTGGGCAACACCTTCCCCGTCAGACAGAGGCCTGGATAACACCTTCCCCATCAGACAGAGGGCTGGACAACACCTTACCCGTCAGGAAGAGGCCTGGAGAACTCATTCCCCGTCAGGCAAAGGCCTGGACAACACATTCCCCGTCAGACAGAGGCCTGGACAACACCTTCCCCGTCAGACAGATACCTGGACAACACCTTCCCCGTCAGGCAGTGGCCTGGACAACACCTTCCCCGTCAGACAGAGGCCTGGACAACAACTTCCCCGTCAGACAGAGGCCTGGACAATACCTTCCCCGTCAGTCAGAGGCCTGGAATATACCGTCCCCGTCAGACAGAGGCCTGGACAACACCTTCCCCATCAGACAGAGGACAGGACAACACATTCCCCGTCAGACAGTGGCCTGGACAACACCTTCCCAGTCAGACAGAGGCCTGGACAAAACCTTCCCCGTCAGACAGAGGCCTGGACAACACCTTCCCCGTCAGACAGTGGCCTGGACAACACCTTCCCAGTCAGACAGAGGACTGGACAAAACCTTCCCCGTCAGACAGAGGCCTGGACAACACCTTCCCCATCAGACAGAGGCCAGGACAACACCTTCGCCGTCAGACAGAGGCCTGGATAACACCTTACCCGTCAGGCAGAGGCCTGGACAATCCTTCCCTATCAGACAGAGGACTAGACAACACCTTCCCCATCAGACAGAGGCCTGGACAACACCTTCGTCGTCAGACAGCCTGGGCAACAACTTCCTCGTCAGACAGAGACCTGGACAACTCCTTCCCCGTCAGACAGTGGCCTGGACAACACCTTCCCAGTCAGACAGAGGCCTGGACAAAACCTTCCTCGTCAGACAGAGGCCTGGACAACACCTTCCCCGTCAGACAGTGGCCTGGACAACACCTTCCCAGTCAGACAGAGGCCTGGACAAAACCTTCCCCGTCAGACAGAGGCCTGGACACCACCTTCCCCATCAGACAGAGGCCAGGACAACACCTTCGCCGTCAGACAGAGGCCTGGATAACACCTTACCCGTCAGGCAGAGGCCTGGACAACCCCTTCCCTATCAGACAGAGGACTAGACAACACCTTCCCCATCAGACAGAGGCCTGGACAACACCTTCCCTGTCAGACAGAGGCCTGGACAACACCTTCCCCATCAGGCAACCTGGGCAACAGCTTTCCCGTCAGACAGAGGCCTGGAAAACACCTTCCCCGTCAGATAGAGGCCGGGACAACACCTTCCCCATCAAACAGAGGCCTGGACAACACCTTCCCAGTCAGGCAGCCTGGGCAACAACTTTCTCGTCACACAAAGGCCTGGTTAACACCTTCCCCGTCAGCCAGCCTGGGCAACACTTTCCCCGTCAGACAGAGGCCTGGATAACACCTTCCTCGTCAGACAGAGGCCTGGACAACACCTTCCCCTTCAGACAGTGGCCTGGACAACACCTTCCCAGTCAGACAGAGGCCTGGACAAAACCTTCCCCGTCAGACAGAGGCCTGGACAACACCTTCCCCATCAGACAGAGGCCAGGACAACACCTTCGCCGTCAGACAGAGGCCTGGATAACACCTTACCCGTCAGGCAGAGGCCTGGACAACCCCTTCCCTATCAGACAGAGGACTAGACAACACCTTCCCCATCAGACAGAGGCCTGGACAACACCTTCGTCGTCAGCCAGCCTGGGCAACAACTTCCCCGTCAGACAGAGGCCTGGACAACACCTTCCCTGTCAGACAGAGGCCTGGACAACACCTTCCCCATCAGGCAACCTGGGCAACAGCTTTCCCGTCAGACAGAGGCCTGGAAAACACCTTCCCCGTCAGATAGAGGCCGGGACAACACCTTCCCCATCAAACAGAGGCCTGGACAACACCTTCCCCGTCAGGCAGCCTGGGCAACTACTTTCTCGTCACACAAAGGCCTGGATAACACCTTCCCCGTCAGCCAGCCTGGGCAACCCTTTCCCCGTCAGACAGAGGCCTGGATAACACCTTCCCAGTCAGACAGAGGCCTGGACAACACCTTCCCCGTCAGACTTAGGCCTAGACAACACCTTTCCCATCAGACAAGGGCCAGGTCAACACCATCCCCATCAGACAGAGGCCTGGAGAGCACCTTCCCCATCAGACAGAGGCCTGGAGAGCACCTTCCCCATCAGACAGAGGCCTGGACAACACTTTCCCAGTCAGACAGAGGCGTGGATAACACCTTCCCCATCAGACAGAGGGCTGGACAACACCTTACCCGTCAGGAAGAGGCCTGGACAACTCCTTCCCCATCAGGCAAAGGCCTGGACAACACATTCCCCGTCAGACAGAGGCCTGGACAACACCTTCCCCGTCAGACAGAGGCCTGGAAAGCACCTTCCCCGTCAGGTAGAGGCCGGGACAACACCTTCCCCATCAGACAGAGGCCTGGACAACACCTTCCCCGTCAGGCAGGCTGGGCAACAACTTTCTCGTCACAGAAAGGCCTGGATAAAACCTTCCACGTCAGCCAGCCTGGGCAACACCTTCCCCGTCAGACAGAGGCCTGGATAACACCTTCCCCATCAGACAGAGGGCTGGACAACACCTTACCCGTCAGGAAGAGGCCTGGAGAACTCCTTCCCCGTCAGGCAAAGGCCTGGACAACACATTCCCCGTCAGACAGAGGACTGGACAACACCTTCCCCGTCAGACAGATACCTGGACAACACCTTCCCCGTCAGGCAGTGGCCTGGACAACACCTTCCCCGTCAGACAGAGGCCGGGACAACAACTTCCCCGTCAGACAGAGGCCTGGACAATACCTTCCCCGTCAGTCAGAGGCCTGGAATATACCGTCCCCGTCAGACAGAGGCCTGGACAACACCTTCCCAGTCAGACAGAGGCCTGGACAAAACCTTCCCCGTCAGACAGAGGCCTGGACAACACCTTCCCCGTCAGACAGTGGCCTGGACAACACCTTCCCAGTCAGACAGAGGACTGGACAAAACCTTCCCCGTCAGACAGAGGCCTGGACAACACCTTCCCCATCAGACAGAGGCCAGGACAACACCTTCGCCGTCAGACAGAGGCCTGGATAACACCTTACCCGTCAGGCAGAGGCCTGGACAATCCTTCCCTATCAGACAGAGGACTAGACAACACCTTCCCCATCAGACAGAGGCCTGGACAACACCTTCGTCGTCAGACAGCCTGGGCAACAACTTCCTCGTCAGACAGAGACCTGGACAACACCTTCCCCGTCAGACAGTGGCCTGGACAACACCTTCCCAGTCAGACAGAGGCCTGGACAAAACCTTCCTCGTCAGACAGAGGCCTGGACAACACCTTCCCCGTCAGACAGTGGCCTGGACAACACCTTCCCAGTCAGACAGAGGCCTGGACAAAACCTTCCCCGTCAGACAGAGGCCTGGACAACACCTTCCCCATCAGACAGAGGCCAGGACAACACCTTCGCCGTCAGACAGAGGCCTGGATAACACCTTACCCGTCAGGCAGAGGCCTGGACAACCCCTTCCCTATCAGACAGAGGACTAGACAACACCTTCCCCATCAGACAGAGGCCTGGACAACACCTTCGTCGTCAGCCAGCCTGGGCAACAACTTCCCCGTCAGACAGAGGCCTGGACAACACCTTCCCTGTCAGACAGAGGCCTGGACAACACCTTCCCCATCAGGCAACCTGGGCAACAGCTTTCCCGTCAGACAGAGGCCTGGAAAACACCTTCCCCGTCAGATAGAGGCCGGGACAACACCTTCCCCATCAAACAGAGGCCTGGACAACACCTTCCCAGTCAGGCAGCCTGGGCAACAACTTTCTCGTCACACAAAGGCCTGGATAACACCTTCCCCGTCAGCCAGCCTGGGCAACACTTTCCCCGTCAGACAGAGGCCTGGATAACACCTTCCTCGTCAGACAGAGGCCTGGACAACACCTTCCCCTTCAGACAGTGGCCTGGACAACACCTTCCCAGTCAGACAGAGGCCTGGACAAAACCTTCCCCGTCAGACAGAGGCCTGGACAACACCTTCCCCTTCAGACAGAGGCCAGGACAACACCTTCGCCGTCAGACAGAGGCCTGGATAACACCTTACCCGTCAGGCAGAGGCCTGGACAACCCCTTCCCTATCAGACAGAGGACTAGACAACACCTTCCCCATCAGACAGAGGCCTGGACAACACCTTCGTCGTCAGCCAGCCTGGGCAACAACTTCCCCGTCAGACAGAGGCCTGGACAACACCTTCCCTGTCAGACAGAGGCCTGGACAACACCTTCCCCATCAGGCAACCTGGGCAACAGCTTTCCCGTCAGACAGAGGCCTGGAAAACACCTTCCCAGTCAGACAGAGGCCTGGACAACACCTTCCCCATCAGGCAACCTGGGCAACAGCTTTCCCGTCAGACAGAGGCCTGGATAACACCTTCCCAGTCAGGCAGAGGCCTGGACAACACCTTCCCCGTCAGGCAGAGGCCTGGACAAAACCTTTTCCGTCAGACAGAGCCTGGACAACACCTTCCCTGTTAGGTAGAGGCCTGGACAACATCTTCCCCATCAGACAGAGGGCTGGACAACACCTTACCCGTCAGGAAGAGGCCTGGACAACACCTTCCCCGTCAGGCACAGGCCTGGACAACACCTTCCCCGTCAGACAGAGGCCTAGACAACACCTTCCCCATCAGACAAGGGCCAGGTCAATACCATCCCCATCAGACAGAGGCCTGGAGAGCACCTTCCCCATCAGACAGAGGCCTGGAGAGCACCTTCCCCATCAGACAGAGGCCTGGACAACACTTTCCCAGTCAGACAGAGGCCTGGACAACACCTTCCCCGTCAGACAGAGGGCTGGACAACAAATTCCCCGTCAGACAGAGGCCTGGACAACACCTTCCCCGTCAGGCACAGGCCTGGACAACACCTTCCCCGTCAGACTTAGGCCTAGACAACACCTTTCCCATCAGACAAGGGCCAGGTCAACACCATCCCCATCAGACAGAGGCCTGGAGAGCACCTTCCCCATCAGACTTAGGCCTAGACAACACCTTTCCCATCAGACAAGGGCCAGGTCAAAACCATCCCCATCAGACAGAGGCCTGGAGAGCACCTTCCCCATCAGACTTAGGCCTAGACAACACCTTTCCCATCAGACAAGGGCCAGGTCAACACCATCCCCATCAGACAGAGGCCTGGAGAGCACCTTCCCCATCAGACAGAGGCCTGGAGAGCACCTTCCCCATCAGACAGAGGCCTGGACAACACTTTCCCAGTCAGACAGAGGCGTGGATAACACCTTCCCCATCAGACAGAGGGCTGGACAACACCTTACCCGTCAGGAAGAGGCCTGGACAACTCCGTCCCCATCAGGCAAAGGCCTGGAAAACACCTTCCCCGTCAGGTAGAGGCCGGGACAACACCTTCCCCATCAGACAGAGGCCTGGACAACACCTTCCCCGTCAGGCAGCCTGGGCAACAACTTTCTCGTCACACAAAGGCCTGGATAAAACCTTCCACGTCAGCCAGCCTGGGCAACACCTTCCCCGTCAGACAGAGGCCTGGATAACACCTTCCCCATCAGACAGAGGGCTGGACAACACCTTACCCGTCAGGAAGAGGCCTGGACAACACCTTCCCCGTCAGGCACAGGCCTGGACAACACCTTCCCCGTCAGACAGAGGCCTAGACAACACCTTCCCCATCAGACAAGGGCCAGGTCAATACCATCCCCATCAGACAGAGGCCTGGAGAGCACCTTCCCCATCAGACAGAGGCCTGGAGAGCACCTTACCCATCAGACAGAGGCCTGGACAACACCTTCCCCGTCAGACTTAGGCCTAGACAACACCTTTCCCATCAGACAAGGGCCAGGTCTACACCATCCCCATCAGACAGAGGCCTGGAGAGCACCTTGCCCATCAGACTTAGGCCTAGACAACACCTTTCCCATCAGACAAGGGCCAGGTCAACACCATCCCCATCAGACAGAGGCCTGGAGAGCACCTTCCCCATCAGACTTAGGCCTAGACAACACCTTTCCCATCAGACAAGGGCCAGGTCAACACCATCCCCATCAGACAGAGGCCTGGAGAGCACCTTCCCCATCAGACAGAGGCCTGGAGAGCACCTTCCCCATCAGACAGAGGCCTGGACAACACTTTCCCAGTCAGACAGAGGCGTGGATAACACCTTCCCCATCAGACAGAGGGCTGGACAACACCTTACCCGTCAGGAAGAGGCCTGGACAACTCCGTCCCCATCAGGCAAAGGCCTGGAAAACACCTTCCCCGTCAGGTAGAGGCCGGGACAACACCTTCCCCATCAGACAGAGGCCTGGACAACACCTTCCCCGTCAGGCAGCCTGGGCAACAACTTTCTCGTCACACAAAGGCCTGGATAAAACCTTCCACGTCAGCCAGCCTGGGCAACACCTTCCCCGTCAGACAGAGGCCTGGATAACACCTTCCCCATCAGACAGAGGGCTGGACAACACCTTACCCGTCAGGAAGAGGCCTGGACAACACCTTCCCCGTCAGGCACAGGCCTGGACAACACCTTCCCCGTCAGACAGAGGCCTAGACAACACCTTCCCCATCAGACAAGGGCCAGGTCAATACCATCCCCATCAGACAGAGGCCTGGAGAGCACCTTCCCCATCAGACAGAGGCCTGGAGAGCACCTTACCCATCAGACAGAGGCCTGGACAACACCTTCCCCGTCAGAGTTAGGCCTAGACAACACCTTTCCCATCAGACAAGGGCCAGGTCTACACCATCCCCATCAGACAGAGGCCTGGAGAGCACCTTCCCCATCAGACAGAGGCCTGGAGAGCACCTTCCCCATCAGACAGAGGCCTGGACAACACTTTCCCAGTCAGACAGAGGCGTGGATAACACCTTCCCCATCAGACAGAGGGCTGGACAACACCTTACCCGTCAGGAAGAGGCCTGGACAACTCCGTCCCCATCAGGCAAAGGCCTGGACAACACATTCCCCGTCAGGTAGAGGCCGGGACAACACCTTCCCCATCAGACAGAGGCCTGGACAACACCTTCCCCGTCAGGCAGCCTGGGCAACAACTTTCTCGTCACACAAAGGCCTGGATAAAACCTTCCACGTCAGCCAGCCTGGGCAACACCTTCCCCGTCGGACAGAGGCCTAGACAACACCTTCCCCATCAGACAAGGGCCAGGTCAATACCATCCCCATCAGACAGAGGCCTGGAGAGCACCTTCCCCATCAGACAGAGGCCTGGAGAGCACCTTACCCATCAGACAGAGGCCTGGACAACACTTTCCCAGTCAGACAGAGGCCTGGACAACACCTTCCCCGTCAGACAGAGGGCTGGACAACAAATTCCCCGTCAGACAGAGGCCTGGACAACACCTTCCCCGTCAGGCACAGGCCTGGACAACACCTTCCCCGTCAGACTTAGGCCTAGACAACACCTTTCCCATCAGACAAGGGCCAGGTCAACACCATCCCCATCAGACAGAGGCCTGGAGAGCACCTTCCCCATCAGACAGAGGCCTGGAGAGCACCTTCCCCATCAGACAGAGGCCTGGACAACACTTTCCCAGTCAGACAGAGGCGTGGATAACACCTTCCCCATCAGACAGAGGGCTGGACAACACCTTCCCCATCAGACAGAGGCCTGGAGAGCACCTTCCCCATCAGACAGAGGCCTGGACAACACCTTCCCAGTCAGACAGAGGCCTGGACAAAACCTTCCCCGTCAGACAGAGGCCTGGACAACACCTTCCCCTTCAGACAGAGGCCAGGACAACACCTTCCCCATCAGACAGAGGCCTGGAGAGCACCTTACCCATCAGACAGAGGCCTGGACAACACTTTCCCAGTCAGACAGAGGCCTGGACAACACCTTCCCCGTCAGACAGAGGGCTGGACAACAAATTCCCCGTCAGACAGAGGCCTGGACAACACCTTCCCCGTCAGGCACAGGCCTGGACAACACCTTCCCCGTCAGACTTAGGCCTAGACAACACCTTTCCCATCAGACAAGGGCCAGGTCAACACCATCCCCATCAGACAGAGGCCTGGAGAGCACCTTCCCCATCAGACAGAGGCCTGGAGAGCACCTTCCCCGTCAGGCACAGGCCTGGACAACACCTTCCCCGTCAGACAGAGGCCTAGACAACACCTTCCCCATCAGACAAGGGCCAGGTCAATACCATCCCCATCAGACAGAGGCCTGGAGAGCACCTTCCCCATCAGACAGAGGCCTGGAGAGCACCTTACCCATCAGACAGAGGCCTGGACAACACCTTCCCCGTCAGACTTAGGCCTAGACAACACCTTTCCCATCAGACAAGGGCCAGGTCTACACCATCCCCATCAGACAGAGGCCTGGAGAGCACCTTGCCCATCAGACTTAGGCCTAGACAACACCTTTCCCATCAGACAAGGGCCAGGTCAACACCATCCCCATCAGACAGAGGCCTGGAGAGCACCTTCCCCATCAGACTTAGGCCTAGACAACACCTTTCCCATCAGACAAGGGCCAGGTCAACACCATCCCCATCAGACAGAGGCCTGGAGAGCACCTTCCCCATCAGACAGAGGCCTGGAGAGCACCTTCCCCATCAGACAGAGGCCTGGACAACACTTTCCCAGTCAGACAGAGGCGTGGATAACACCTTCCCCATCAGACAGAGGGCTGGACAACACCTTACCCGTCAGGAAGAGGCCTGGACAACTCCGTCCCCATCAGGCAAAGGCCTGGAAAACACCTTCCCCGTCAGGTAGAGGCCGGGACAACACCTTCCCCATCAGACAGAGGCCTGGACAACACCTTCCCCGTCAGGCAGCCTGGGCAACAACTTTCTCGTCACACAAAGGCCTGGATAAAACCTTCCACGTCAGCCAGCCTGGGCAACACCTTCCCCGTCAGACAGAGGCCTGGATAACACCTTCCCCATCAGACAGAGGGCTGGACAACACCTTACCCGTCAGGAAGAGGCCTGGACAACACCTTCCCCGTCAGGCACAGGCCTGGACAACACCTTCCCCGTCAGACAGAGGCCTAGACAACACCTTCCCCATCAGACAAGGGCCAGGTCAATACCATCCCCATCAGACAGAGGCCTGGAGAGCACCTTCCCCATCAGACAGAGGCCTGGAGAGCACCTTACCCATCAGACAGAGGCCTGGACAACACCTTCCCCGTCAGACTTAGGCCTAGACAACACCTTTCCCATCAGACAAGGGCCAGGTCTACACCATCCCCATCAGACAGAGGCCTGGAGAGCACCTTCCCCATCAGACAGAGGCCTGGAGAGCACCTTCCCCATCAGACAGAGGCCTGGACAACACTTTCCCAGTCAGACAGAGGCGTGGATAACACCTTCCCCATCAGACAGAGGGCTGGACAACACCTTACCCGTCAGGAAGAGGCCTGGACAACTCCGTCCCCATCAGGCAAAGGCCTGGACAACACATTCCCCGTCAGGTAGAGGCCGGGACAACACCTTCCCCATCAGACAGAGGCCTGGACAACACCTTCCCCGTCAGGCAGCCTGGGCAACAACTTTCTCGTCACACAAAGGCCTGGATAAAACCTTCCACGTCAGCCAGCCTGGGCAACACCTTCCCCGTCGGACAGAGGCCTAGACAACACCTTCCCCATCAGACAAGGGCCAGGTCAATACCATCCCCATCAGACAGAGGCCTGGAGAGCACCTTCCCCATCAGACAGAGGCCTGGAGAGCACCTTACCCATCAGACAGAGGCCTGGACAACACTTTCCCAGTCAGACAGAGGCCTGGACAACACCTTCCCCGTCAGACAGAGGGCTGGACAACAAATTCCCCGTCAGACAGAGGCCTGGACAACACCTTCCCCGTCAGGCACAGGCCTGGACAACACCTTCCCCGTCAGACTTAGGCCTAGACAACACCTTTCCCATCAGACAAGGGCCAGGTCAACACCATCCCCATCAGACAGAGGCCTGGAGAGCACCTTCCCCATCAGACAGAGGCCTGGAGAGCACCTTCCCCATCAGACAGAGGCCTGGACAACACTTTCCCAGTCAGACAGAGGCGTGGATAACACCTTCCCCATCAGACAGAGGGCTGGACAACACCTTACCCGTCAGGAAGAGGCCTGGACAACTCCGTCCCCATCAGGCAAAGGCCTGGACAACACATTCCCCGTCAGACAGAGGCATGGACAACACCTTCCCCGTCAGACAGAGGCCTGGAAAACACCTTCCCCGTCAGGTAGAGGCCGGGACAACACCTTCCCCATCAGACAGAGGCCTGGACAACACCTTCCCCGTCAGGCAGCCTGGGCAACAACTTTCTCTTCACACAAAGGCCTGGATAAAACCTTCCACGTCAGCCAGCCTGGGCAACACCTTCCCCGTCAGACAGAGGCCTGGATAACACCTTCCCCATCAGACAGAGGGCTGGACAACACCTTACCCGTCAGGAAGAGGCCTGGACAACACCTTCCCCGTCAGGCACAGGCCTGGACAACACCTTCCCCGTCAGACAGAGGCCTAGACAACACCTTCCCCATCAGACAAGGGCCAGGTCAATACCATCCCCATCAGACAGAGGCCTGGAGAGCACCTTCCCCATCAGACAGAGGCCTGGAGAGCACCTTACCCATCAGACAGAGGCCTGGACAACACTTTCCCAGTCAGACAGAGGACTGGACAACACCTTCCCCGTCAGACAGAGGGCTGGACAACAAATTCCCCGTCAGACAGAGGCCTGGACAACACCTTCCCCGTCAGGCACAGGCCTGGACAACACCTTCCCCGTCAGACTTAGGCCTAGACAACACCTTTCCCATCAGACAAGGGCCAGGTCAACACCATCCCCATCAGACAGAGGCCTGGAGAGCACCTTCCCCATCAGACAGAGGCCTGGACAACACTTTCCCAGTCAGACAGAGGCCTGGATAACACCTTCCCCATCAGACAGAGGGCTGGACAACACCTTACCCGTCAGGAAGAGGCCTGGACAACTCCGTCCCCGTCAGGCAAAGGCCTGGACAACACATTCCCCGTCAGACAGAGGCCTGGACAACACCTTCCCCGTCAGACAGAGGCCTGGAAAACACCTTCCCCGTCAGGTAGAGGCCGGGACAACACCTTCCCCATCAGACAGAGGCCTGGACAACACCTTCCCCGTCAGGCAGCCTGGGCAACAACTTTCTCGTCACACAAAGGCCTGGATAAAACCTTCCACGTCAGCCAGCCTGGGCAACACCTTCCCCGTCAGACAGAGGCCTGGATAACACCTTCCCCATCAGACAGAGGGCTGGACAACACCTTACCCGTCAGGAAGAGGCCTGGAGAACTCCTTCCCAGTCAGGCAAAGGCCTGGACAACACATTCCCCGTCAGACAGAGGCCTGGACAACACCTTCCCCGTCAGACAGATACCTGGACAACACCTTCCCCGTCAGGCAGTGGCCTGGACAACACCTTCCCCGTCAGACAGAGGCCTGGACAACAACTTCCCCGTCAGACAGAGGCCTGGACAATACGTTCCCCGTCAGACAGAGGCCTGGAATATACCGTCCCCGTCAGACAGAGGCCTGGACAACACCTTCCCCATCAGACAGAGGACAGGACAACACCTTCCCCGTCAGACAGTGGCCTGGACAACACCTTCCCAGTCAGACAGAGGCCTGGACAAAACCTTCCCCGTCAGACAGAGGCCTGGACAACACCTTCCCCATCACACAGAGGCCAGGAGAACACCTTCGCCGTCAGACAGAGGCCTGGATAACACCTTACCCGTCAGGCAGAGGCCTGGACAATCCTTCCCTATCAGACAGAGGACTAGACAACACCTTCCCCATCAGACAGAGGCCTGGACAACACCTTCCCCGTCAGACAGAGTGCTGGACAACAAATTCCCCGTCAGACAGAGGCCTGGACAACACCTTCCCCGTCAGGCACATGCCTGGACAACACCTTCTCCGTCAGACTTAGGCCTAGACAACACCTTTCCCATCAGACAAGGGCCAGGTCAACACCATCCCCATCAGACAGAGGCCTGGAGAGCACCTTCCCCATCAGACAGAGGCCTGGAGAGCACCTTCCACATCAGACAGAGGCCTGGACAACACTTTTCCAGTCAGACAGAGGCCTGGATAACACCTTCCCCGTCAGCCAGCCTGGGCAACACTTTCCCCGTCAGACAGAGGCCTGGATAACACCTTCCCCGTCAGGCAGAGGCCTGGACAACACCTTCCCCGTCAGGCAGAGGCCTGGACAAAACCTTTTCCGTCAGACAGAGCCTGGACAACACCTTCCCTGTTAGGTAGAGGCCTGGACAACATCTTCCCCATCAGACAGAGGGCTGGACAACACCTTACCCGTCAGGAAGAGGCCTGGACAACACCTTCCCTGTCAGGCACAGGCCTGGACAACACCTTTCCCATCAGACAAGGGCCAGGTCAACACCATCCCCATCAGACAGAGGCCTGGAGAGCACCTTCCCCATCAGACAGAGGCCTGGAGAGCACCTTCCACATCAGACAGAGGCCTGGACAACACTTTTCCAGTCAGACAGAGGCCTGGATAACACCTTCCCCATCAGACAGAGGGCTGGACAACACCTTACCCGTCAGGAAGAGGCCTGGACAACTCCGTCCCCGTCAGGCAAAGGCCTGGACAACACATTCCCCGTCAGACAGAGGCCTGGACAACACCTTCCCCGTCAGACAGAGGCCTGGAAAACACCTTCCCCGTCAGGTAGAGGCCGGGACAACACCTTCCCCATCAGACAGAGGCCTGGACAACACCTTCCCCGTCAGGCAGCCTGGGCAACAACTTTCTCGTCACACAAAGGCCTGGATAAAACCTTCCACGTCAGCCAGCCTGGGCAACACCTTCCCCGTCAGACAGAGGCCTGGATAACACCTTCCCCATCAGACAGAGGGCTGGACAACACCTTACCGTCAGGAAGAGGCCTGGGGAACTCCTTCCCCGTCAGGCAAAGGCCTGGACAACACATTCCCCGTCAGACAGAGGCCTGGACAACACCTTCCCCGTCAGACAGATACCTGGAAAACACCTTCCACGTCAGGCAGTGGCCTGGACAACACCTTCCCCGTCAGACAGAGGCCTGGACAACAACTTCCCCGTCAGACAGAGGCCTGGACAATACCTTCCCCGTCAGACAGAGGCCTGGAATATACCGTCCCCGTCAGACAGAGGCCTGGACAACACCTTCCCCATCAGACAGAGGCAGGACAACACCTTCCCCGTCAGACAGTGGCCTGGACAACACCTTCCCAGTCAGACAGAGGCCTGGACAAAACCTTCCCCGTCAGACAGAGGCCTGGACAACTCCTTCCCCATCAGACTGAGGCCAGGACAACACCTTCGCCGTCAGACAGAGGCCTGGATAACACCTTACCCGTCAGGCAGAGGCCTGGACAACCGCTTCCCTATCAGACAGAGGACTAGACAACACCTTCCCCATCAGACAGAGGCCTGGACAACACCTTCGTCGTCAGCGAGCCTGGGCAACAACTTCCCCGTCAGACAGAGGCCTGGACAACACCTTCCCCGTCAGACAGTGGCCTGGACAACACCTTCCCAGTCAGACAGAGGCCTGGACAAAACCTTCCTCGTCAGACAGAGGCCTGGACAACACCTTCCCCGTCAGACAGTGGCCTGGACAACACATTGCCAGTCAGACAGAGGCCTGGACAAAACCTTACCCGTCAGACAGAGGCCTGGACAACACCTTCCCCATCAGACAGAGGCCAGGACAACACCTTCGCCGTCAGACAGAGGCCTGGATAACACCTTACCCGTCAGGCAGAGGCCTGGACAACCCCTTCCCTATCAGACAGAGGACTAGACAACACCTTCCCCATCAGACAGAGGCCTGGACAACACCTTCGTCGTCAGCCAGCCTGGGCAACAACTTCCCCGTCAGACAGAGGACTGGACAACACCTTCCCCGTCAGACAGTGGCCTGGACAACACCTTCCCAGTCAGACAGAGGCCTGGACAAAACCTTCCTCGTCAGACAGAGGCCTGGATAACACCTTCCCCATCAGACAGAGGGCTGGACAACACCTTACCCGTCAGGAAGAGGCCTGGGGAACTCCTTCCCCGTCAGGCAAAGGCCTGGACAACACATTCCCCGTCAGACAGAGGCCTGGACAACACCTTCCCCGTCAGACAGATACCTGGACAACACCTTCCCCGTCAGGCAGTGGCCTGGACAACACCCTCCCCGTCAGACAGAGGCCTGGACAACAACTTCCCCGTCAGACAGAGGCCTGGAATATACAGTCCCCGTCAGACAGAGGCCTGGACAACACCTTCCCCATCAGACAGAGGCAGGACAACACCTTCCCCGTCAGACAGTGGCCTGGACAACACCTTCCCAGTCAGACAGAGGCCTGGACAAAACCTTCCCCGTCAGACAGAGGCCTGGACAACACCTTCCCCATCAGACAGAGGCCAGGACAACACCTTCGCCGTCAGACAGAGGCCTGGATAACACCTTCCCCATCAGACAGAGGGCTGGACAACACCTTACCCGTCAGGAAGAGGCCTGGGGAACTCCTTCCCCGTCAGGCAAAGGCCTGGACAACACATTCCCCGTCAGACAGAGGCCTGGACAACACCTTCCCCGTCAGGCAGTGGCCTGGACAACACCTTCCCCGTCAGACAGAGGCCTGGACAACAACTTCCCCGTCAGACAGAGGCCTGGACAATACCTTCCCCGTCAGACAGAGGCCTGGAATATACCGTCCCCGTCAGACAGAGGCCTGGACAACACCTTCCCCATCAGACAGAGGCAGGACAACACCTTCCCCGTCAGACAGTGGCCTGGACAACACCTTCCCAGTCAGACAGAGGCCTGGACAAAACCTTCCCCGTCAGACAGAGGCCTGGACAATACCTTCCCCGTCAGACAGAGGCCTGGAATATACCGTCCCCGTCAGACAGAGGCCTGGACAACACCTTCCCCATCAGACAGAGGCAGGACAACACCTTCCCCGTCAGACAGTGGCCTGGACAACACCTTCCCAGTCAGACAGAGGCCTGGACAAAACCTTCCCCGTCAGACAGAGGCCTGGACAACACCTTCCCCATCAGACAGAGGCCAGGACAACACCTTCGCCGTCAGACAGAGGCCTGGATAACACCTTACCCGTCAGGCAGAGGCCTGGACAACCCCTTCCCTATCAGACAGAGGACTAGACAACACCTTCCCCATCAGACAGAGGCCTGGACAACACCTTCGTCGTCAGCCAGCCTGGGCAACAACTTCCCCGTCAGACAGAGGCCTGGACAACAGCTTCCCCGTCAGACAGTGGCCTGGACAACACCTTCCCAGTCAGACAGAGGCCTGGACAAAACCTTCCTCGTCAGACAGAGGCCTGGACAACACCTTCCCCGTCAGACAGTGGCCTGGACAACACATTCCCAGTCAGACAGAGGCCTGGACAAAACCTTCCCCGTCAGACAGAGGCCTGGACAACACTTTCCCAGTCAGACAGAGGCCTGGATAACACCTTCCCCATCAGACAGAGGGCTGGACAACACCTTACCCGTCAGGAAGAGGCCTGGACAACTCCGTCCCCGTCAGGCAAAGGCCTGGACAACACATTCCCCGTCAGACAGAGGCCTGGACAACACCTTCCCCGTCAGACAGAGGCCTGGAAAACACCTTCCCCGTCAGGTAGAGGCCGGGACAACACCTTCCCCATCAGACAGAGGCCTGGACAACACCTTCCCCGTCAGGCAGCCTGGGCAACAACTTTCTCGTCACACAAAGGCCTGGATAAAACCTTCCACGTCAGCCAGCCTGGGCAACACCTTCCCCGTCAGACAGAGGCCTGGATAACACCTTCCCCATCAGACAGAGGGCTGGACAACACCTTACCCGTCAGGAAGAGGCCTGGAGAACTCCTTCCTAGTCAGGCAAAGGCCTGGACAACACATTCCCCGTCAGACAGAGGCCTGGACAACACCTTCCCCGTCAGACAGAGGCCTGGACAAAACCTTCCCCGTCAGACAGAGGCCTGGACAACACTTTCCCAGTCAGACAGAGGCCTGGATAACACCTTCCCCATCAGACAGAGGGCTGGACAACACCTTACCCGTCAGGAAGAGGCCTGGACAACTCCGTCCCCGTCAGGCAAAGGCCTGGACAACACATTCCCCGTCAGACAGAGGCCTGGACAACACCTTCCCCGTCAGACAGAGGCCTGGAAAACACCTTCCCCGTCAGGTAGAGGCCGGGACAACACCTTCCCCATCAGACAGAGGCCTGGACAACACCTTCCCCGTCAGGCAGCCTGGGCAACAACTTTCTCGTCACACAAAGGCCTGGATAAAACCTTCCACGTCAGCCAGCCTGGGCAACACCTTCCCCGTCAGACAGAGGCCTGGATAACACCTTCCCCATCAGACAGAGGGCTGGACAACACCTTACCCGTCAGGAAGAGGCCTGGAGAACTCCTTCCTAGTCAGGCAAAGGCCTGGACAACACATTCCCCGTCAGACAGAGGCCTGGACAACACCTTCCCCGTCAGACAGATACCTGGACAACACCTTCCCCGTCAGGCAGTGGCCTGGACAACACCTTCCCCGTCAGACAGAGGCCTGGACAACAACTTCCCCGTCAGACAGAGGCCTGGACAATACGTTCCCCGTCAGACAGAGGCCTGGAATATACCGTCCCCGTCAGACAGAGGCCTGGACAACACCTTCCCCATCAGACAGAGGACAGGACAACACCTTCCCCGTCAGACAGTGGCCTGGACAACACCTTCCCAGTCAGACAGAGGCCTGGACAAAACCTTCCCCGTCATACAGAGGCCTGGACAACACCTTCCCCGCCAGACAGTGGCCTGGACAACACCTTCCCAGTCAGACAGAGGCCTGGACAAAACCTTCCCCGTCAGACAGAGGCCTGGACAACACCTTCCCCATCAGACAGAGGACAGGACAACACCTTCGCCGTCAGACAGAGGCCTGGATAACACCTTACCCGTCAGGCAGAGGCCTGGACAATCCTTCCCTATCAGACAGAGGACTAGACAACACCTTCCCCATCAGACAGAGGCCTGGACAACACCTTCCCCGTCAGACAGAGTGCTGGACAACAAATTCCCCGTCAGACAGAGGCCTGGACAACACCTTCCCCGTCAGGCACATGCCTGGACAACACCTTCCCCGTCAGACTTAGGCCTAGACAACACCTTTCCCATCAGACAAGGGCCAGGTCAACACCATCCCCATCAGACAGAGGCCTGGAGAGCCCCTTCCCCATCAGACAGAGGCCTGGAGAGCACCTTCCACATCAGACAGAGGCCTGGACAACACTTTTCCAGTCAGACAGAGGCCTGGATAACACCTTCCCCGTCAGCCAGCCTGGGCAACACTTTCCCCGTCAGACAGAGGCCTGGATAACACCTTCCCCGTCAGGCAGAGGCCTGGACAACACCTTCCCCGTCAGGCAGAGGCCTGGACAAAACCTTTTCCGTCAGACAGAGCCTGGACAACACCTTCCCTGTTAGGTAGAGGCCTGGACAACATCTTCCCCATCAGACAGAGGGCTGGACAACACCTTACCCGTCAGGAAGAGGCCTGGACAACACCTTCCCTGTCAGGCACAGGCCTGGACAACACCTTTCCCATCAGACAAGGGCCAGGTCAACACCATCCCCATCAGACAGAGGCCTGGAGAGCACCTTCCCCATCAGACAGAGGCCTGGAGAGCACCTTCCACATCAGACAGAGGCCTGGACAACACTTTTCCAGTCAGACAGAGGCCTGGATAACACCTTCCCCATCAGACAGAGGGCTGGACAACACCTTACCCGTCAGGAAGAGGCCTGGACAACTCCGTCCCCGTCAGGCAAAGGCCTGGACAACACATTCCCCGTCAGACAGAGGCCTGGACAACACCTTCCCCGTCAGACAGAGGCCTGGAAAACACCTTCCCCGTCAGGTAGAGGCCGGGACAACACCTTCCCCATCAGACAGAGGCCTGGACAACACCTTCCCCGTCAGGCAGCCTGGGCAACAACTTTCTCGTCACACAAAGGCCTGGATAAAACCTTCCACGTCAGCCAGCCTGGGCAACACCTTCCCCGTCAGACAGAGGCCTGGATAACACCTTCCCCATCAGACAGAGGGCTGGACAACACCTTACCCGTCAGGAAGAGGCCTGGAGAACTCCTTCCCCGTCAGGCAAAGGCCTGGACAACACATTCCCCGTCAGACAGAGGCCTGGACAACACCTTCCCCGTCAGACAGATACCTGGACAACACCTTCCACGTCAGGCAGTGGCCTGGACAACACCTTCCCCGTCAGACAGAGGCCTGGACAATACGTTCCCCGTCAGACAGAGGCCTGGAATATACCGTCCCCGTCAGACAGAGGCCTGGACAACACCTTCCCCATCAGACAGAGGACAGGACAACACCTTCCCCGTCAGACAGTGGCCTGGACAACACCTTCCCAGTCAGACAGAGGCCTGGACAAAACCTTCCCCGTCAGACAGAGGCCTGGACAACACCTTCCCCGCCAGACAGTGGCCTGGACAACACCTTCCCAGTCAGACAGAGGCCTGGACAAAACCTTCCCCGTCAGACAGAGGCCTGGACAACACCTTCCCCATCACACAGAGGCCAGGAGAACACCTTCGCCGTCAGACAGAGGCCTGGATAACACCTTACCCGTCAGGCAGAGGCCTGGACAATCCTTCCCTATCAGACAGAGGACTAGACAACACCTTCCCCATCAGACAGAGGCCTGGACAACACCTTCCCCGTCAGACAGAGTGCTGGACAACAAATTCCCCGTCAGACAGAGGCCTGGACAACACCTTCCCCATCAGGCACATACATGCCTGGACAACACCTTCCCCGTCAGACTTAGGCCTAGACAACACCTTTCCCATCAGACAAGGGCCAGGTCAACACCATCCCCATCAGACAGAGGCCTGGAGAGCACCTTCCCCATCAGACAGAGGCCTGGAGAGCACCTTCCACATCAGACAGAGGCCTGGACAACACTTTTCCAGTCAGACAGAGGCCTGGATAACACCTTCCCCGTCAGCCAGCCTGGGCAACACTTTCCCCGTCAGACAGAGGCCTGGATAACACCTTCCCCGTCAGGCAGAGGCCTGGACAACACCTTCCCCGTCAGGCAGAGGCCTGGACAAAACCTTTTCCGTCAGACAGAGCCTGGACAACACCTTCCCTGTTAGGTAGAGGCCTGGACAACATCTTCCCCATCAGACAGAGGGCTGGACAACACCTTACCCGTCAGGAAGAGGCCTGGACAACACCTTCCCTGTCAGGCACAGGCCTGGACAACACCTTTCCCATCAGACAAGGGCCAGGTCAACACCATCCCCATCAGACAGAGGCCTGGAGAGCACCTTCCCCATCAGACAGAGGCCTGGAGAGCACCTTCCACATCAGACAGAGGCCTGGACAACACTTTTCCAGTCAGACAGAGGCCTGGATAACACCTTCCCCATCAGACAGAGGGCTGGACAACACCTTACCCGTCAGGAAGAGGCCTGGACAACTCCGTCCCCGTCAGGCAAAGGCCTGGACAACACATTCCCCGTCAAACAGAGGCCTGGACAACACCTTCCCCGTCAGACAGAGGCCTGGAAAACACCTTCCCCGTCAGGTAGAGGCCGGGACAACACCTTCCCCATCAGACAGAGGCCTGGACAACACCTTCCCCGTCAGGCAGCCTGGGCAACAACTTTCTCGTCACACAAAGGCCTGGATAAAACCTTCCACGTCAGCCAGCCTGGGCAACACCTTCCCCGTCAGACAGAGGCCTGGATAACACCTTCCCCATCAGACAGAGGGCTGGACAACACCTTACCCGTCAGGAAGAGGCCTGGAGAACTCCTTCCCCGTCAGGCAAAGGCCTGGAAAACACATTCCCCGTCAGACAGAGGCCTGGACAACACCTTCCCCGTCAGACAGATACCTGGACAACACCTTCCACGTCAGGCAGTGGCCTGGACAACACCTTCCCCGTCAGACAGAGGCCTGGACAACAACTTCCCCGTCAGACAGAGGCCTGGACAATACATTCCCCGTCAGACAGAGGCCTGGAATATACCGTCCCCGTCAGACAGAGGCCTGGACAACACCTTCCACATCAGACAGAGGCAGGACAACACCTTCCCCGTCAGACAGTGGCCTGGACAACACCTTCCCAGTCAGACAGAGGCCTGGACAAAACCTTCCCCGTCAGACAGAGGCCTGGACAACACCTTCCCCATCAGACTGAGGCCAGGACAACACCTTCGCCGTCAGACAGAGGCCTGGATAACACCTTACCCGTCAGGCAGAGGCCTGGACAACCGCTTCCCTATCAGACAGAGGACTAGACAACACCTTCCCCATCAGACAGAGGCCTGGACAACACCTTCCCAGTCAGACAGAGGCCTGGACAAAACCTTCCTCGTCAGACAGAGGCCTGGACAACACCTTCCCCCTCAGACAGTGGCCTGGACAACACATTGCCAGTCAGACAGAGGCCTGGACAAAACCTTACCCGTCAGACAGAGGCCTGGACAACACCTTCCCCATCAGACAGAGGCCAGGACAACACCTTCGCCGTCAGACAGAGGCCTGGATAACACCTTACCCGTCAGGCAGAGGACTGGACAACCCCTTCCCTATCAGACAGAGGACTAGACAACACCTTCCCCATCAGACAGAGGCCTGGAAAACACCTTCCCCGTCAGGTAGAGGCCGGGACAACACCTTCCCCATCAGACAGAGGCCTGGACAACACCTTCCCCGTCAGGCAGCCTGGGCAACAACTTTCTCGTCACACAAAGGCCTGGATAAAACCTTCCACGTCAGCCAGCCTGGGCAACACCTTCCCCGTCAGACAGAGGCCTGGATAACACCTTCCCCATCAGACAGAGGGCTGGACAACACCTTACCCGTCAGGAAGAGGCCTGGGGAACTCCTTCCCCGTCAGGCAAAGGCCTGGACAACACATTCCCCGTCAGACAGAGGCCTGGACAACACCTTCCCCGTCAGACAGATACCTGGACAACACCTTCCCCGTCAGGCAGTGGCCTGGACAACACCTTCCCCGTCAGACAGAGGCCTGGACAACAACTTCCCCGTCAGACAGAGGCCTGGACAATACCTTCCCCGTCAGACAGAGGCCTGGAATATACCGTCCCCGTCAGACAGAGGCCTGGACAACACCATCCCCATCAGACAGAGGCAGGACAACACCTTCCCCGTCAGACAGTGGCCTGGACAACACCTTCCCAGTCAGACAGAGGCCTGGACAAAACCTTCCCCGTCAGACAGAGGCCTGGACAACACCTTCCCCATCAGACAGAGGCCAGGACAACACCTTCGCCGTCAGACAGAGGCCTGGATAACACCTTACCCGTCAGGCAGAGGCCTGGACAACCCCTTCCCTATCAGACAGAGGACTAGACAACACCTTCCCCATCAGACAGAGGCCTGGACAACACCTTCGTCGTCAGCCAGCCTGGGCAACAACTTCCCCGTCAGACAGAGGCCTGGACAACACCTTCCCCGTCAGACAGTGGCCTGGACAACACCTTCCCCGTCAGACAGAGGCCTGGACAAAACCTTCCTCGTCAGACAGAGGCCTGGACAACACCTTCCCCGTCAGACAGTGGCCTGGACAACACCTTCCCAGTCAGACAGAGGCCTGGACAAAACCTTCCCCGTCAGACAGAGGCCTGGACAACACCTTCCCCATCAGACAGAGGCCAGGACAACACATTCGCCGTCAGACAGAGGCCTGGATAACACCTTACCCGTCAGGCAGAGGCCTGGACAACCCCTTCCCTATCAGACAGAGGACTAGACAACACCTTCCCCATCAGACAGAGGCCTGGACAACACCTTCGTCGTCAGCCAGCCTGGGCAACACTTTCCCCGTCAGACAGAGGCCTGGATAACACCTTCCCCGTCAGGCAGAGGCCTGGACAACACCTTCCCCGTCAGGCAGAGGCCTGGACAAAACCTTTTCCGTCAGACAGAGCCTGGACAACACCTTCCCTGTTAGGTAGAGGCCTGGACAACATCTTCCCCATCAGACAGAGGGCTGGACAACACCTTACCCGTCAGGAAGAGGCCTGGACAACACCTTCCCTGTCAGGCACAGGCCTGGACAACACCTTTCCCATCAGACAAGGGCCAGCTCAACACCATCCCCATCAGACAGAGGCCTGGAGAGCACCTTCCCCATCAGACAGAGGCCTGGAGAGCACCTTCCACATCAGACAGAGGCCTGGACAACACTTTTCCAGTCAGACAGAGGCCTGGATAACACCTTCCCCATCAGACAGAGGGCTGGACAACACCTTACCCGTCAGGAAGAGGCCTGGACAACTCCGTCCCCGTCAGGCAAAGGCCTGGACAACACATTCCCCGTCAAACAGAGGCCTGGACAACACCTTCCCCGTCAGACAGAGGCCTGGAAAACACCTTCCCCGTCAGGTAGAGGCCGGGACAACACCTTCCCCATCAGACAGAGGCCTGGACAACACCTTCCCCGTCAGGCAGCCTGGGCAACAACTTTCTCGTCACACAAAGGCCTGGATAAAACCTTCCACGTCAGCCAGCCTGGGCAACACCTTCCCCGTCAGACAGAGGCCTGGATAACACCTTCCCCATCAGACAGAGGGCTGGACAACACCTTACCCGTCAGGAAGAGGCCTGGAGAACTCCTTCCCCGTCAGGCAAAGGCCTGGAAAACACATTCCCCGTCAGACAGAGGCCTGGACAACACCTTCCCCGTCAGACAGATACCTGGACAACACCTTCCACGTCAGGCAGTGGCCTGGACAACACCTTCCCCGTCAGACAGAGGCCTGGACAACAACTTCCCCGTCAGACAGAGGCCTGGACTATACATTCCCCGTCAGACAGAGGCCTGGAATATACCGTCCCCGTCAGACAGAGGCCTGGACAACACCTTCCACATCAGACAGAGGCAGGACAACACCTTCCCCGTCAGACAGTGGCCTGGACAACACCTTCCCAGTCAGACAGAGGCCTGGACAAAACCTTCCCCGTCAGACAGAGGCCTGGACAACACCTTCCCCATCAGACTGAGGCCAGGACAACACCTTCGCCGTCAGACAGAGGCCTGGATAACACCTTACCCGTCAGGCAGAGGCCTGGACAACCGCTTCCCTATCAGACAGAGGACTAGACAACACCTTCCCCATCAGACAGAGGCCTGGACAACACCTTCCCAGTCAGACAGAGGCCTGGACAAAACCTTCCTCGTCAGACAGAGGCCTGGACAACACCTTCCCCGTCAGACAGTGGCCTGGACAACACATTGCCAGTCAGACAGAGGCCTGGACAAAACCTTACCCGTCAGACAGAGGCCTGGACAACACCTTCCCCATCAGACAGAGGCCAGGACAACACCTTCGCCGTCAGACAGAGGCCTGGATAACACCTTACCCGTCAGGCAGAGGACTGGACAACCCCTTCCCTATCAGACAGAGGACTAGACAACACCTTCCCCATCAGACAGAGGCCTGGAAAACACCTTCCCCGTCAGGTAGAGGCCGGGACAACACCTTCCCCATCAGACAGAGGCCTGGACAACACCTTCCCCGTCAGGCAGCCTGGGCAACAACTTTCTCGTCACACAAAGGCCTGGATAAAACCTTCCACGTCAGCCAGCCTGGGCAACACCTTCCCCGTCAGACAGAGGCCTGGATAACACCTTCCCCATCAGACAGAGGGCTGGACAACACCTTACCCGTCAGGAAGAGGCCTGGGGAACTCCTTCCCCGTCAGGCAAAGGCCTGGACAACACATTCCCCGTCAGACAGAGGCCTGGACAACACCTTCCCCGTCAGACAGATACCTGGACAACACCTTCCCCGTCAGGCAGTGGCCTGGACAACACCTTCCCCGTCAGACAGAGGCCTGGACAACAACTTCCCCGTCAGACAGAGGCCTGGACAATACCTTCCCCGTCAGACAGAGGCCTGGAATATACCGTCCCCGTCAGACAGAGGCCTGGACAACACCATCCCCATCAGACAGAGGCAGGACAACACCTTCCCCGTCAGACAGTGGCCTGGACAACACCTTCCCAGTCAGACAGAGGCCTGGACAAAACCTTCCCCGTCAGACAGAGGCCTGGACAACACCTTCCCCATCAGACAGAGGCCAGGACAACACCTTCGCCGTCAGACAGAGGCCTGGATAACACCTTACCCGTCAGGCAGAGGCCTGGACAACCCCTTCCCTATCAGACAGAGGACTAGACAACACCTTCCCCATCAGACAGAGGCCTGGACAACACCTTCGTCGTCAGCCAGCCTGGGCAACAACTTCCCCGTCAGACAGAGGCCTGGACAACACCTTCCCCGTCAGACAGTGGCCTGGACAACACCTTCCCAGTCAGACAGAGGCCTGGACAAAACCTTCCTCGTCAGACAGAGGCCTGGACAACACCTTCCCCGTCAGACAGTGGCCTGGACAACACCTTCCCAGTCAGACAGAGGCCTGGACAAAACCTTCCCCGTCAGACAGAGGCCTGGACAACACCTTCCCCATCAGACAGAGGCCAGGACAACACATTCGCCGTCAGACAGAGGCCTGGATAACACCTTACCCGTCAGGCAGAGGCCTGGACAACCCCTTCCCTATCAGACAGAGGACTAGACAACACCTTCCCCATTAGACAGAGGCCTGGACAACACCTTCGTCGTCAGCCAGCCTGGGCAACAACTTCCCCGTCAGACAGAGGCCTGGACAACACCTTCCCCGTCAGACAGTGGCCTGGACAACACCTTCCCAGTCAGACAGAGGTCTGGAAAAAACCTTCCTCGTCAGACAGAGGCCTGGACAACACCTTCCCCGTCAGACAGTGGCCTGGACAACACATTCCTCGTCAGACAGAGGCCTGGATAACACCTTCCCCATCAGACAGAGGGCTGGACAACACCTTACCCGTCAGGAAGAGGCCTGGGGAACTCCTTCCCCGTCAGGCAAAGGCCTGGACAACACATTCCCCGTCAGACAGAGGCCTGGACAACACCTTCCCCGTCAGACAGATACCTGGACAACACCTTCCCCGTCAGGCAGTGGCCTGGACAACACCTTCCCCGTCAGACAGAGGCCTGGACAACAACTTCCCCGTCAGACAGAGGCCTGGAATATACCGTCCCCGTCAGACAGAGGCCTGGACAACACCTTCCCCATCAGACAGAGGCAGGACAACACCTTCCCCGTCAGACAGTGGCCTGGACAACACCTTCCCAGTCAGACAGAGGCCTGGACAAAACCTTCCCCGTCAGACAGAGGCCTGGACAACACATTCCCCATCAGACAGAGGCCAGGACAACACCTTCGCCGTCAGACAGAGGCCTGGATAACACCTTCCCCATCAGACAGAGGGCTGGACAACACCTTACCCGTCAGGAAGAGGCCTGGGGAACTCCTTCCCCGTCAGGCAAAGGCCTGGACAACACATTCCCCGTCAGACAGAGGCCTGGACAACACCTTCCCCGTCAGACAGATACCTGGACAACACCTTCCCCGTCAGGCAGTGGCCTGGACAACACCTTCCCCGTCAGACAGAGGCCTGGACAACAACTTCCCCGTCAGACAGAGGCCTGGACAATACCTTCCCCGTCAGACAGAGGCCTGGAATATACCGTCCCCGTCATACAGAGGCCTGGACAACACCTTCCCCATCAGACAGAGGCAGGACAACACCTTCCACGTCAGACAGTGTCCTGGACAACACCTTCCCAGTCAGACAGAGGCCTGGACAAAACCTTCCCCGTCAGACAGAGGCCTGGACAATACCTTCCCCGTCAGACAGAGGCCTGGAATATACCGTCCCCGTCAGACAGAGGCCTGGACAACACCTTCCCCATCAGACAGAGGCAGGACAACACCTTCCCCGTCAGACAGTGGCCTGGACAACACCTTCCCAGTCAGACAGAGGCCTGGACAAAACCTTCCCCGTCAGACAGAGGCCTGGACAACACCTTCCCCATCAGACAGAGGCCAGGACAACACCTTCGCCGTCAGACAGAGGCCTGGATAACACCTTACCCGTCAGGCAGAGGCCTGGACAACACCTTCCCTATCAGACAGAGGACTAGACAACACCTTCCCCATCAGACAGAGGCCTGGACAACACCTTCGTCGTCAGCCAGCCTGGGCAACAACTTCCCCGTCAGACAGAGGCCTGGACAACACCTTCCCCGTCAGACAGTGGCCTGGACAACACCTTCCCAGTCAGACAGAGGCCTGGACAAAACCTTCCTCGTCAGACAGAGGCCTGGACAACACCTTCCCCGTCAGACAGTGGCCTGGACAACACATTCCCAGTCAGACAGAGGCCTGGACAAAACCTTCCCCGTCAGACAGAGGCCAGGACAACACGTTCCCAGTCAGACAGAGGCCTGGATAACACCTTCCCCATCAGACAGAGGGCTGGACAACACCTTACCCGTCAGGAAGAGGCCTGGACAACTCCGTCCCCGTCAGGCAAAGGCCTGGACAACACATTCCCCGTTAGACAGAGGCCTGGACAACACCTTCCCCGTCAGACAGAGGCCTGGAAAACACCTTCCCCGTCAGGTAGAGGCCGGGACAACACCTTCCCCATCAGACAGAGGCCTGGACAACACCTTCCCCGTCAGGCAGCCTGGGCAACAACTTTCTCGTCACACAAAGGCCTGGATAAAACCTTCCACGTCAGCCAGCCTGGGCAACACCTTCCCCGTCAGACAGAGGCCTGGATAAAACCTTCCCCATCAGACAGAGGGCTGGACAACACCTTACCCGTCAGGAAGAGGCCTGGAGAACTCCTTCCTAGTCAGGCAAAGGCCTGGACAACACATTCCCCGTCAGACAGAGGCCTGGACAACACCTTCCCCGTCAGACAGATACCTGGACAACACCTTCCCCGTCAGGCAGTGGCCTGGACAACACCTTCCCCGTCAGACAGAGGCCTGGACAACAACTTCCCCGTCAGACAGAGGCCTGGACAATACGTTCCCCGTCAGACAGAGGCCTGGAATATACCGTCCCCGTCAGACAGAGGCCTGGACAACACCTTCCCCATCAGACAGAGGACAGGACAACACCTTCCCCGTCAGACAGTGGCCTGGACAACACATTCCCAGTCAGACAGAGGCCTGGACAAAACCTTCCCCGTCAGACAGAGGCCTGGACAACACCTTCCCACCCAGACAGTGGCCTGGACAACACCTTCCCAGTCAGACAGAGGCCTGGACAAAACCTTCCCCGTCAGACAGAGGCCTGGACAACACCTTCCCCATCAGACAGAGGACAGGACAACACCTTCGCCGTCAGACAGAGGCCTGGATAACACCTTACCCGTCAGGCAGAGGCCTGGACAATCCTTCCCTATCAGACAGAGGACTAGACAACACCTTCCCCATCAGACAGAGGCCTGGACAACACCTTCCACGTCAGACAGAGTGCTGGACAACAAATTCCCCGTCAGACAGAGGCCTGGACAACACCTTCCCCGTCAGGCACATGCCTGGACAACACCTTCCCCGTCAGACTTAGGCCTAGACAACACCTTTCCCATCAGACAAGGGCCAGGTCAACACCATCCCCATCAGACAGAGGCCTGGAGAGCACCTTCCCCATCAGACAGAGGCCTGGAGAGCACCTTCCACATCAGACAGAGGCCTGGACAACACTTTTCCAGTCAGACAGAGGCCTGGATAACACCTTCCCCGTCAGCCAGCCTGGGCAACACTTTCCCCGTCAGACAGAGGCCTGGATAACACCTTCCCCATCAGGCAGAGGCCTGGACAACACCTTCCCCGTCAGGCAGAGGCCTGGACAAAACCTTTTCCGTCAGACAGAGCCTGGACAACACCTTCCCTGTTAGGTAGAGGCCTGGACAACATCTTCCCCATCAGACAGAGGGCTGGACAACACCTTACCCGTCAGGAAGAGGCCTGGACAACACCTTCCCTGTCAGGCACAGGCCTGGACAACACCTTTCCCATCAGACAAGGGCCAGGTCAACACCATCCCCATCAGACAGAGGCCTGGAGAGCACCTTCCCCATCAGACAGAGGCCTGGAGAGCACCTTCCACATCAGACAGAGGCCTGGACAACACTTTTCCAGTCAGACAGAGGCCTGGATAACACCTTCCCCATCAGACAGAGGGCTGGACAACACCTTACCCGTCAGGAAGAGGCCTGGACAACTCCGTCCCCGTCAGGCAAAGGCCTGGACAACACATTCCCCGTCAGACAGAGGCCTGGACAACACCTTCCCCGTCAGACAGAGGCCTGGAAAACACCTTCCCCGTCAGGTAGAGGCCGGGACAACACCTTCCCCATCAGACAGAGGCCTGGACAACACCTTCCCCGTCAGGCAGCCTGGGCAACAACTTTCTCGTCACACAAAGGCCTGGATAAAACCTTCCACGTCAGCCAGCCTGGGCAACACCTTCCCCGTCAGACAGAGGCCTGGATAACACCTTCCCCATCAGACAGAGGGCTGGACAACACCTTACCCGTCAGGAAGAGGCCTGGAGAACTCCTTCCCCGTCAGGCAAAGGCCTGGACAACACATTCCCCGTCAGACAGAGGCCTGGACAACACCTTCCCCGTCAGACAGATACCTGGACAACACCTTCCACGTCAGGCAGTGGCCTGGACAACACCTTCCCCGTCAGACAGAGGCCTGGACAACAACTTCCCCGTCAGACAGAGGCCTGGACAATACCTTCCCCGTCAGACAGAGGCCTGGAATATACCGTCCCCGTCAGACAGAGGCCTGGACAACACCTTCCCCATCAGACAGAGGCAGGACAACACCTTCCCCGTCAGACAGTGGCCTGGACAAAACCTTCCCAGTCAGACAGAGGCCTGGACAAAACCTTCCCCGTCAGACAGAGGCCTGGACAACACCGTCCCCATCAGACTGAGGCCAGGACAACACCTTCGCCGTCAGACAGAGGCCTGGATAACACCTTACCCGTCAGGCAGAGGCCTGGACAACCGCTTCCCTATCAGACAGAGGACTAGACAACACCTTCCCCATCAGACAGAGGCCTGGACAACACCTTCGTCGTCAGCCAGCCTGGGCAACAACTTCCCCGTCAGACAGAGGCCTGGACAACACCTTCCCTGTCAGACAGTGGCCTGGACAACACCTTCCCAGTCAGACAGAGGCCTGGACAAAACCTTCCTCGTCAGACAGAGGCCTGGACAACACCTTCCCCGTCAGACAGTGGCCTGGACAACACATTGCCAGTCAGACAGAGGCCTGGACAAAACCTTACCCGTCAGACAGAGGCCTGGACAACACCTTCCCCATCAGACAGAGGCCAGGACAACACCTTCGCCGTCAGACAGAGGCCTGGATAACACCTTACCCGTCAGGCAGAGGCCTGGACAACCCCTTCCCTATCAGACAGAGGACTAGACAACACCTTCCCCATCAGACAGAGGCCTGGAAAACACCATCCCCGTCAGGTAGAGGCCGGGACAACACCTTCCCCATCAGACAGAGGCCTGGACAACACCTTCCCCATCAGACAGAGGCCTGGACAATACCTTCCCCGTCAGACAGAGGCCTGGAATATACCGTCCCCGTCAGACAGAGGCCTGGACAACACCTTCCCCATCAGACAGAGGCAGGACAACACCTTCCCCGTCAGACAGTGGCCTGGACAAAACCTTCCCAGTCAGACAGAGGCCTGGACAAAACCTTCCCCGTCAGACAGAGGCCTGGACAACACCGTCCCCATCAGACTGAGGCCAGGACAACACCTTCGCCGTCAGACAGAGGCCTGGATAACACCTTACCCGTCAGGCAGAGGCCTGGACAACCGCTTCCCTATCAGACAGAGGACTAGACAACACCTTCCCCATCAGACAGAGGCCTGGACAACACCTTCGTCGTCAGCCAGCCTGGGCAACAACTTCCCCGTCAGACAGAGGCCTGGACAACACCTTCCCCGTCAGACAGTGGCCTGGACAACACCTTCCCAGTCAGACAGAGGCCTGGACAAAACCTTCCTCGTCAGACAGAGGCCTGGACAACACCTTCCCCGTCAGACAGTGGCCTGGACAACACATTGCCAGTCAGACAGAGGCCTGGACAAAACCTTACCCGTCAGACAGAGGCCTGGACAACACCTTCCCCATCAGACAGAGGCCAGGACAACACCTTCGCCGTCAGACAGAGGCCTGGATAACACCTTACCCGTCAGGCAGAGGCCTGGACAACCCCTTCCCTATCAGACAGAGGACTAGACAACACCTTCCCCATCAGACAGAGGCCTGGAAAACACCTTCCCCGTCAGGTAGAGGCCGGGACAACACCTTCCCCATCAGACAGAGGCCTGGACAACACCTTCCCCGTCAGGCAGCCTGGGCAACAACTTTCTCGTCACACAAAGGCCTGGATAAAACCTTCCACGTCAGCCAGCCTGGGCAACACCTTCCCCGTCAGACAGAGGCCTGGATAACACCTTCCCCATCAGACAGAGGGCTGGACAACACCTTACCCGTCAGGAAGAGGCCTGGGGAACTCCTTCCCCGTCAGGCAAAGGCCTGGACAACACATTCCCCGTCAGACAGAGGCCTGGACAACACCTTCCCCGTCAGACAGATACCTGGACAACACCTTCCCCGTCAGGCAGTGGCCTGGACAACACCTTCCCCGTCAGACAGAGGCCTGGACAACAACTTCCCCGTCAGACAGAGGCCTGGACAATACCTTCCCCGTCAGACAGAGGCCTGGAATATACCGTCCCCGTCAGACAGAGGCCTGGACAACACCTTCCCCATCAGACAGAGTCAGGACAACACCTTCCCCGTCAGACAGTGGCCTGGACAACACCTTCCCAGTCAGACAGAGGCCTGGACAAAACCTTCCCCGTCAGACAGAGGCCTGGACAACACCTTCCCCATCAGACAGAGGCCAGGACAACACCTTCGCCGTCAGACAGAGGCCTGGATAACACCTTACCCGTCAGGCAGAGGCCTGGACAACCCCTTCCCTATCAGACAGAGGACTAGACAACACCTTCCCCATCAGACAGAGGCCTGGACAACACCTTCGTCGTCAGCCAGCCTGGGCAACAACTTCCCCGTCAGACAGAGGCCTGGACAACACCTTCCCCGTCAGACAGTGGCCTGGACAACACCTTCCCAGTCAGACAGAGGCCTGGACAAAACCTTCCTCGTCAGACAGAGGCCTGGACAACACCTTCCCCGTCAGACAGTGGCCTGGACAACACATTCCCAGTCAGACAGAGGCCTGGACAAAACCTTCCCCGTCAGACAGAGGCCTGGACAACACCTTCCCCATCAGACAGAGGCCAGGACAACACCTTCGCCGTCAGACAGAGGCCTGGATAACACCTTCCCCGTCAGGGAGAGGCCTGGACAACCCCTTCCCTATCAGACAGAGGACTAGACAACACCTTCCCCATCAGACAGAGGCCTGGAGAACACCTTCGTCGTCAGCCAGCCTGGGCAACAACTTCCCCGTCAGACAGAGTGCTGGACAACACCTTCCCCGTCAGACAGTGGCCTGGATAACACCTTCCCCGTCAGCCAGCCTGGGCAACACTTTCCCCGTCAGACAGAGGCCTGGATAACACCTTCCCCGTCAGGCAGAGGCCTGGACAACACCTTCCCCGTCAGGCAGAGGCCTGGACAAAACCTTTTCCGTCAGACAGAGCCTGGACAACACCTTCCCTGTTAGGTAGAGGCCTGGACAACATCTTCCCCATCAGACAGAGGGCTGGACAACACCTTACCCGTCAGGAAGAGGCCTGGACAACACCTTCCCTGTCAGGCACAGGCCTGGACAACACCTTCCCCGTCAGACAGAGGCCTAGACAACACCTTCCCCATCAGACAAGGGCCAGGTCAATACCATCCCCATCAGACAGAGGCCTGGAGAGCACCTTCCCCATCAGACAGAGGCCTGGAGAGCACCTTCCCCATCAGACAGAGGCCTGGACAACACATTCCCAGTCAGACAGAGGCCTGGACAACACCTTCCCCGTCAGGCACAGGCCTGGACAACACCTTCCCCGTCAGACAGTGGCCTGGACAACACCTTCCCAGTCAGACAGAGGCCTGGACAAAATCTTCCTCGTCAGACAGAGGCCTGGACAACACCTTCCCCGTCAGACAGTGGCCTGGACAACACCTTCCCAGTCAGACAGAGGCCTGGACAAAACCTTCCCCGTCAGACAGAGGCCTGGACAACATCTTCCCCATCAGACAGAGGCCAGGACAACACCTTCGCCGTCAGACAGAGGCCTGGATAACACCTTACCCGTCAGGCAGAGGCCTAGACAACCCCTTCCCTATCAGACAGAGGACTGGACAACACCTTCCCCATCAGACAGAGGCCTGGACAACACCTTCGTCGTCAGCCAGCCTGGGCAACAACTTCCCCGTCAGACAGAGGCCTGGACAACACCTTCCCTGTCAGACAGAGGCCTGGACAACACCTTCCCCATCAGGCAACCTGGGCAACAGCTTTCCCGTCAGACAGAGGCCTGGAAAACACCTTCCCCGTCAGATAGAGGCCGGGACAACACCTTCCCCATCAAACAGAGGCCTGAACAACACCTTCCCAGTCAGGCAGCCGGGGCAACAACTTTCTCGTCACACAAAGGCCTGGATAACACCTTCCCCGTCAGCCAGACTGGGCAACACTTTCCCCGTCAGACAGAGGCCTGGATAACACCTTCCCCGTCAGGCAGAGGCCTGGACAACACCTTCCCCGTCAGACAGAGGCCTAGACAACACCTTCCCCATCAGACAAGGGCCAGGTCAATACCATCCCCATCAGACAGAGGCCTGGAGAGCACCTTCCACATCAGACAGAGGCCTGGAGAGCACCTTCCCCATCAGACAGAGGCCTGGACAACACTTTCCCAGTCAGACAGAGGCCTGGACAACACCTTCCCCGTCAGACAGAGGGCTGGACAACAAATTCCCCATCAGACAGAGGCCTGGACAACACCTACCCCGTCAGGCACAGGCCTGGACAACACCTTCCCCGTCAGACAGTGGCCTGGACAACACCGTCCCAGTCAGACAGAGGCCTGGACAACACATTCGCCATCAGACAGAGGCCTGGATAACACCTTACCCGTCAGGCAGAGGCCTGGACAACCCCTTCCCTATCAGACAGAGGACTAGACAACACCTTCCCCATCAGACAGAGGCCTGGACAACACCTTCGTCGTCAGCCAGCCTGGGCAACAACTTCCCCGTCAGACAGAGGCCTGGACAACACCTTCCCCGTCAGACAGTGGCCTGGACAACACCTTCCCAGTCAGACAGAGGCCTGGACAAAACCTTCCTCGTCAGACAGAGGCCTGGACAACACCTTCCCCGTCAGACAGTGGCCTGGACAACACCTTCCCAGTCAGACAGAGCCCTGGACAAAACCTTCCCCGTCAGACAGAGGCCTGGACAACACCTTCCCCATCAGACAGAGGCCAGGACAACACCTTCGCCGTCAGACAGAGGCCTGGATAACACCTTCCCCGTCAGGCAGAGGCCTGGACAACACCTTCCCCGTCAGGCAGAGGCCTGGACAAAACCTTTTCCGTCAGACAGAGCCTGGACAACACCTTCCCTGTTAGGTAGAGGCCTGGATAACATCTTCCCCATCAGACAGAGGGCTGGACAACACCTTACCCGTCAGGAAGAGGCCTGGACAACACCTTCCCCGTCAGGCACAGGCCTGGACAACACCTTCCCCGTCAGACAGAGGCCTAGACAACACCTTCCCCATCAGACAAGGGCCAGGTCAATACCATCCCCATCAGACAGAGGCCTGGAGAGCACCTTCCCCATCAGACAGAGGCCTGGAGAGCACCTTCCCCATCAGACAGAGGCCTGGACAACACTTTCCCAGTCAGACAGAGGCCTGGACAACACCTTCCCCGTCAGACAGTGGGCTGGACAACAAATTCCCCGTCAGACAGAGGCCTGGACAACACCTTCCCCGTCAGGCACAGGCCTGGACAACACCTTCCCCGTCAGACAGTGGCCTGGACAACACCTTCCCAGTCAGACAGAGGCCTGGACAAAACCTTCCTCGTCAGACAGAGGCCTGGACAACACCTTCCCCGTCAGACAGTGGCCTGGGCAACACCTTCCCAGTCAGACAGAGGCCTGGACAAAACCTTCCCCGTCAGACAGAGGCCTGGACAACACCTTCCCCATCAGACAGAGGCCAGGACAACACATTCGCCATCAGACAGAGGCCTGGATAACACCTTACCCGTCAGGCAGAGGCCTGGACAACCCCTTCCCTATCAGACAGAGGACTAGACAACACCTTCCCCATCAGACAGAGGCCTGGACAACACCTTCGTCGTCAGCCAGCCTGGGCAACAACTTCCCCGTCAGACAGAGGCCTGGACAACACCTTCCCCGTCAGACAGTGGCCTGGACAACACCTTCCCAGTCAGACAGAGGCCTGGACAAAACCTTCCTCGTCAGACAGAGGCCTGGACAACACCTTCCCCGTCAGACAGTGGCCTGGACAACACCTTCCCAGTCAGACAGAGGCCTGGACAAAACCTTCCCCGTCAGACAGAGGCCTGGACAACACCTTCCCCATCAGACAGAGGCCAGGACAACACCTTCGCCGTCAGACAGAGGCCTGGATAACACCTTCCCCGTCAGGCAGAGGCCTGGACAACACCTTCCCCGTCAGGCAGAGGCCTGGACAAAACCTTTTCGTCAGACAGAGCCTGGACAACACCTTCCCTGTTAGGTAGAGGCCTGGACAACATCTTCCCCATCAGACAGAGGGCTGGACAACACCTTACCCGTCAGGAAGAGGCCTGGACAACACCTTCCCCGTCAGGCACAGGCCTGGACAACACCTTCCCCGTCAGACAGAGGCCTAGACAACACCTTCCCCATCAGACAAGGGCCAGGTCAATACCATCCCCATCAGACAGAGGCCTGGAGAGCACCTTCCCCATCAGACAGAGGCCTGGAGAGCACCTTCCCCATCAGACAGAGGCCTGGACAACACTTTCCCAGTCAGACAGAGGCCTGGACAACACCTTCCCCGTCAGACAGAGGGCTGGACAACAAATTCCCCGTCAGACAGAGGCCTGGACAACACCTTCCCCGTCAGGCACAGGCCTGGACAACACCTTCCCCGTCAGACATTGGCCTGGACAACACCTTCCCAGTCAGACAAAGGCCTGGATAACACCTTACCCGTCAGGCAGAGGCCTGGACAACCCCTTCCCTATCAGACAGAGGACTAGACAACACCTTCCCCATCAGACAGAGGCCTGGACAACATCTTCGTCGTCAGCCAGCCTGGGCAACAACTTCCCCGTCAGACAGAGGCCTGGACAACACCTTCCCTGTCAGACAGAGGCCTGGACAACACCTTCCCCATCAGGCAACCTGGGCAACAGCTTTCCCATCAGACAGAGGCCTGGAAAACACCTTCCCCGTCAGATAGAGGCCGGGATAACACCTTCCCCATCAAACTGAGGCCTGGACAACACCTTCCCCGTCAGGCAGCCTGGGCAACACCTTTCTCGTCACACAAAGGCCTGGATAACACCTTCCCCGTCAGCCAGCCTGGGCAACACTTTCCCCGTCAGACAGAGGCCTAGATAACACCTTCCCCGTAAGGCAGAGGCCTGGACAACACCTTCCCCGTCAGGCAGAGGCCTGGACAAAACCTTTTCCGTCAGACAGAGCCTGGACAACACCTTCCCTGTTAGGTAGAGGCCTGGACAACATCTTCCCCATCAGACAGAGGGCTGGACAACACCTTACCCGTCAGGAAGAGGCCTGGACAACACCTTACCCGTCAGGAAGAGGCCTGGACAACACCTTCCCCGTCAGGCACAGGCCTGGACAACACCTACCCCGTCAGACAGAGGCCTAGACAACACCTTCCCCATCAGACAAGGGCCAGGTCAATACCATCCCCATCAGACAGAGGCCTGGAGAGCACCTTCCCCATCAGACAGAGGCATGGAGAGCACCTTCCCCATCAGACAGAGGCCTGGACAACACTTTCCCAGTCAGGCAGAGGCCTGGACAACACCTTCCCCGTCAGGCAGAGGCCTGGACAAAACCTTCCCCGTCAGACAGAGGCCTGGACAACACCTTCCCCATCAGACAGAGGCCAGGACAACACCTTCGCCGTCAGACAGAGGCCTGGATAACACCTTACCCGTCAGGCAGAGGCCTGGACAATCCCTTCCCTATCAGACAGAGGACTAGACAACACCTTCCCCATCAGACAGAGGCCTGGACAACACCTTCGTCGTCAGCCAGCCTGGGCAACAACTTCCCCGTCAGACAGAGGCCTGGACAAAACCTTCCCCGTCAGACAGTGGCCTGGACAACACCTTCCCAGTCAGACAGAGGCCTGGACAAAACCTTCCTCGTCAGACAGAGGCCTGGACAACACCTTCCCCGTCAGACAGAGGCCTGGACAACACCTTCCCAGTCAGAGAGAGGCCTGGACAAAACCTTCCCCGTCAGACAGAGGCCTGGACAACACCTTCCGCATCAGACAGAGGCCAGGACAACACCTTCCCAGTCAGACAGAGGCCTGGATAACACCTTACCCGTCAGGCAGAGGCCTGGACAACCCCTTCCCTATCAGACAGAGGACTAGACAACACCTTCCCCATCAGACAGAGGCCTGGACAACAACTTCGTCGTCAGCCAGCCTGGGCAACAACTTCCCCGTCAGACAGAGGCCTGGACAACACCTTCCCTGTCAGACAGAGGACTGGACAACACCTTCCACATCAGGCAACCTGGGCAACACCTTCCCCATCAAACAGAGGCCTGGACAACACCTTCCCCGTCAGGCAGCCGGGGCAACAACTTTCTCGTCACACAAAGGCCTGGATAACACCTTCCCCGTCAGCCAGCCTGGGCAACACTTTCCCCGTCAGACAGAGGCCTGGATAACACCTTCCCCGTCAGGCAGAGGCCTGGACAACACCTTCCCCGTCAGGCAGAGGCCTGGACAAAACCTTTTCCGTCAGACAGAGCCTGGAAACACCTTCCCTGTTAGGTAGAGGCCTGGACAACATCTTCCCCATCAGACAGAGGGCTGGACAACACCTTACCCGTCAGGAAGAGGCCTGGACAACACCTTCCCCGTCAGGCACAGGCCTGGACAACACCTTCCCCGTCAGACAGAGGCCTAGACAACACCTTCCCCATCAGACAAGGGCCAGGTCAATACCATCCCCATCAGACAGAGGCCTGGAGAGCACCTTCCCCATCAGACAGAGGCCTGGAGAGCACCTTCCCCATCAGACAGAGGCCTGGACAACACTTTCCCAGTCAGACAGAGGCCTGGACAACACCTTCCCCGTCAGACAGAGGGCTGGACAACAAATTCCCCGTCAGACAGAGGCCTGGACAACACCTTCCCCGTCAGGCACAGGCCTGGACAACACCTTCCCCGTCAGACAGTGGCCTGGACAACACCTTCCCAGTCAGACAGAGGCCTGGACAAAACCTTCCTCGTCAGACAGAGGCCTGGACAACACATTCCCCGTCAGACAGTGGCCTGGACAACACCTTCCCAGTCGACAGAGGCCTGGACAAAACCTTCCCCGTCATACAGAGGCCTGTACAACAACTTCCCCATCAGACAGAGGCCAGGACAACACCTTCGCCGTCAGACAGAGGCCTGGATAACACCTTACCCGTCAGGCAGAGGCCTGGACAACCCCTTCCCTATCTGACAGAGGACTAGACAACACCTTCCCCATCAGACAGAGGCCTGGACAACACCTTCGTCGTCAGCCAGCCTGGGCAACAACTTCCCCGTCAGACAGAGGCCTGGACAACACCTTCCCTGTCAGACAGAGGCCTGGACAACACCTTCCCCATCAGGCAACCTGGGCAACAGCTTTCCCATCAGACAGAGGCCTGGAAAACACCTTCCCCGTCAGATAGAGGCCGGGACAACACCTTCCCCATCAAACTGAGGCCTGGACAACACCTTCCCCGTCAGGCAGCCTGGGCAACACCTTTCTCGTCACACAAAGGCCTGGATAACACCTTCCCCGTCAGCCAGCCTGGGCAAAACTTTCCCCGTCAGACAGAGGCCTGGATAACACCTTCCCCGTCAGGCAGAGGCCTGGACAACACCTTCCCCGTCAGGCAGAGGCCTGGACAAAACCTTTTCCGTCAGACAGAGCCTGGACAACACCTTCCCTGTTAGGTAGAGGCCTGGACAACATCTTCCCCATCAGACAGAGGGCTGGACAACACCTTACCCGTCAGGAAGAGGCCTGGACAACACCTTCCCCGTCAGGAAGAGGCCTGGACAACACCTTCCCCGTCAGGCACAGGCCTGGACAACACCTACCCCGTCAGACAGAGGCCTAGACAACACCTTCCCCATCAGACAAGGGCCAGGTCAATACCATCCCCATCAGACAGAGGCCTGGAGAGCACCTTCCCCATCAGACAGAGGCCTGGAGAGCACCTTCCCCATCAGACAGAGGCCTGGACAACACTTTCCCAGTCAGACAGAGGCCTGGACAACACCTTCCCCGTCAGACAGAGGGCTGGACAACAAATTCCCCGTCAGACAGAGGCCTGGACAACACCTTCCCCGTCAGGCACAGGCCTGGACAACACCTTCCCCGTCAGACTTAGGCCTAGACAACACCTTTCCCATCAGACAAGGGCCAGGTCAACACCATCCCCATCAGACAGAGGCCTGGAGAGCACCTTCCCCATCAGACAGAGGCCTGGAGAGCACCTTCCCCATCAGACAGAGGCCTGGACAACACTTTCCCAGTCAGACAGAGGCCTGGTTAACACCTTCCCCATCAGACAGAGGGCTGGACAACACCTTACCCGTCAGGAAGAGGCCTGGACAACTCCGTCCCCGTCAGGCAAAGGCCTGGACAACACATTCCCCGTCAGATAGAGGCCTGGACAACACCTTCCCCGTCAGACAGAGGCCTGGAAAACACCTTCCCCGTCAGGTAGAGGCCGGGACAACACCTTCCCCATCAGACAGAGGCCTGGACAACACGTTCCCCGTCAGGCAGCCTGGGCAACAACTTTCTCGTCACACAAAGGCCTGGATAAAACCTTCCACGTCAGCCAGCCTGGGCAACACCTTCCCCGTCAGACAGAGGCCTGGATAACACCTTCCCCATCAGACAGAGGGCTGGACAACACCTTACCCGTCAGGAAGAGGCCTGGAGAACTCCTTCCCCGTCAGGCAAAGGCCTGGACAACACATTCCCCGTCAGACAGAGGCCTGGACAACACCTTCCCCGTCAGACAGATACCTGGACAACACCTTCCCCGTCAGGCAGTGGCCTGGACAACACCTTCCCCGTCAGACAGAGGCCTGGACAACAACTTCCCCGTCAGACAGAGGCCTGGACAATACCTTCCCCGTCAGACAGAGGCCTGGAATATACCGTCCCCGTCAGACAGAGGCCTGGACAACACCTTCCCCATCAGACAGAGGCAGGACAACACCTTCCCCGTCAGACAGTGGCCTGGACAACACCTTCCCAGTCAGACAGAGGCCTGGACAAAACCTTCCCCGTCAGACAGAGGCCTGGACAACACCTTCCCCATCAGACAGAGGCCAGGACAACACCTTCGCCGTCAGACAGAGGCCTGGATAACACCTTACCCGTCAGGCAGAGGCCTGTACAACCCCTTCCCTATCAGACAGAGGACTAGACAACACCTTCCCCATCAGACAGAGGCCTGGACAACACCTTCGTCGTCAGCCAGCCTGGGCAACAACTTCCCCGTCAGACAGAGGACTGGACAACACCTTCCCCGTCAGACAGTGGCCTGGACAACACCTTCCCAGTCAGACGGAGGCCTGGACAAAACCTTCCTCGTCAGACAGAGGCCTGGACAACACCTTCCCAGTCAGACAGTGGCCTGGACAACACCTTCGTCGTCAGCCAGCCTGGGCAACACCTTCCCCGTCAGACAGTGGCCTGGACAACACCTTCCCAGTCAGACAGAGGCCTGGACAAAACCTTCCCCGTCAGACAGAGGCCTGGACAACACCTTCCGCATCAGACAGAGGCCAGGACAACACCTTCGCCGTCAGACAGCGGCCTGCATAACACCTTACCCGTCAGGCAGAGGCCTGGACAACCCCTTCCCTATCAGACAGCGGACTAGACAACACCTTCCCCATCAGACAGATGCCTGGACAACAACTTCGTCGTCAGCCAGCCTGGGCAACAACTTCCCCGTCAGACAGAGGCCTAGACAACACCTTCCCTGTCAGACAGAGGCCTGGACAACACCTTCCCCATCAGGCAACCTTGGCAACAGCTTTCCCGTCAGACAGAGGCCTGGAAAACACCTTCCCCGTCAGATAGAGGCCGGGACAACACCTTCCCCATCAAACAGAGGCCTGGACAACACCTTCCCCGTCAGCCAGCCGGGGCAACAACTTTCTCGTCACACAAAGGCCTGGATAACACCTTCCCCGTCAGCCAGCCTGGGCAACACTTTCCCCATCAGACAGAGGCCTGGATAACACCTTCCCCGTCAGGCAGAGGCCTGGACAACACCTTCCCCGTCAGGCAGAGGCCTGGACAAAACCTTTTCCGTCAGACAGAGCCTGGATAACACCTTCCCTGTTAGGTAGAGGCCTGGACAACATCTTCCCCATCAGACAGAGGGCTGGACAACACCTTACCCGTCAGGAAGAGGCCTGGACAACACCTTCCCCGTCAGGCACAGGCCTGGACAACACCTTCCCCGTCAGACAGAGGCCTAGACAACACCATCCCCATCAGACAAGGGCCAGGTCAATACCATCCCCATCAGACAGAGGCCTGGAGAGCAGCTTCCCCATCAGACAGAGGCCTGGAGAGCACCTTCCCCATCAGACAGAGGCCTGGACAACACTTTCCCAGTCAGACAGAGGCCTGGACAACACCTTCCCCGTCAGACAGAGGGCTGGACAACAAATTCCCCGTCAGACAGAGGCCTGGACAACACCTTCCCCGTCAGGCACAGGCCTGGACAACACCTTCCCCGTCAGACTTAGGCCTAGACAACACCTTTCCCATCAGTCAAGGGCCAGGTCAACACCATCCCCATCAGACAGAGGCCTGGAGAGCACCTTCCCCATCAGACAGAGGCCTGGAGAGCACCTTCCCCATCAGACAGAGGTCTGGACAACACTTTCCCAGTCAGACAGAGGCCTGGACAACACCTTCCCCGTCAGACAGAGGCCTGGACAACAAATTCCATGTCAGACAGAGGCCTGGACAACACCTTCCCCATCAGACAGAGGCATGGACAACACTTTCCCAGTCAGACAGAGGCCTGGACAACACCTTCCCCGTCAGAAAGTGGCCTGGACAACAAATTCCCCGTCAGACAGAGGCCTGGACAACAACTTCCCCGTCCGACAGAGGCCTGGACAACAACTTCCTCGTCTGACAGAGGCCTGGACAACACCTTCCCCGTCAGACAGACGCCTGGATAACACCTTCCCCGTCAGACAGAGGCCTGGACAACACCTTCCCCATCAGGCAACCTGGGCAACACGTTCCCCTTCAGGCAGAGGGCTGGACAACACCTTTCCCGTCAGACAGAGGCCTGGACAACACTTTCCCCGTCAGGCACAGACCTGGACAACACCTTCCCCGTCAGACAGAGGCCAGGATAACACCTTCCCTGTCAGGCAGCCTGGGCAACACCTTCCCCGTCAGACAGAGGGCTGGACAACACCTTACCCGTCAGGAAGAGGCCTGGAGAACTCCTTCCCCGTCAGGCAAAGGCCTGGACAACACATTCCCCGTCAGACAGAGGCCTGGACAACACCTTCCCCGTCAGACAGATACCTGGACAACACCTTCCCCGTCAGACAGAGGCCTGGACAACAACTTCCCCGTCCGACAGAGGCCTGGACAACAACTTCCTCGTCTGACAGAGGCCTGGACAACACCTTCCCCGTCAGACAGACGCCTGGATAACACCTTCCCCGTCAGACAGAGGCCTGGACAACACCTTCCCCATCACGCAACCTGGGCAACACGTTCCCCTTCAGGCAGAGGGCTGGACAACACCTTTCCCGTCAGACAGAGGCCTGGATAACACCTTCCCCATCAGACAGAGGGCTGGACAACACCTTACCCGTCAGGAAGAGGCCTGGAGAACTCCTTCCCCGTCAGGCAAAGGCCTGGACAACACATTCCCCGTCAGACAGAGGCCTCGACGACACCTTCCCCGTCAGACAGATACCTGGACAACACCTGCCCCGACAGGCAGAGGCCTGGACAACACCTTCCCCGTCAGGTAGAGGCCGGGACAACACCTTCCCCATCAGACAGAGGCCTGGACAACACCTTCCCCGTCAGGCAGCCGGGCAACAACTTTCTCGTCACACAAAGGCCTGGATAACACCTTCCCCGTCAGCCAGCCTGGGCAACACTTTCCCCGTCAGACAGAGGCCTGGACAACACCTTCCCCGTCAGGCAGAGGCCTGGACAACACCTTCCCCGTCAGGCAGAGGCCTGGACAACACCTTCCCCGTTAGGCAGAGGCCTGGACAACACCTTCCCCGTCAGGCAGAGGCCTGGACAACACCTTCCCCGTCAGACAGAGGCCTGGACAACACCTTCCCCGTCAGGCACAGGCCTGGACAACACCTTCCCCGTCAGACTTAGGCCTGGACAACACCTTCCCCATCAGACAGAGGGCTGGACAACACCTTACCCGTCAGGAAGAGGCCTGGACAACACCTTCCCCGTCAGGCACAGGCCTGGACAACACCTTCCCCATCAGACAGAGGCCTAGACAACACCTTCCCCATCAGACAAGGGCCAGGTCAATACCATCCCCATCAGACAAGAGGCCTGGAGAGCACCTTCCCCATCAGACAGAGGCCTGGAGAGCACCTTCCCCATCAGACAGAGGCCTGGACAATACTTTCCCAGTCAGACAGAGGCCTGGACAACACCTTCCCCGTCAGACAGAGGGCTGGACAACAAATTCCCCGTCAGACAGAGGCCTGGACAACACCTTCCCCGTCAGGCACAGGCCTGGACAACACCTTTCCCGTCTGACAGAGGCCTGGACAACACCTTCCCCGTCAGACAGAGGCCTGGACAACAAATTCCCCGTCAAACAGAGGCCTGGACAACACCTTTCCCATCAGACAGAGGCTTGGACAACACTTTCCCAGTCAGACAGAGGCCTGGACAACACCTTCCCCGTCAGAAAGAGGCCTGGACAACAAATTCCCCGTCAGACAGAGGCCTGGACAACAACTTCCCCGTCCGACAGAGGCCTGGACAAAAACTTCCTCGTCTGACAGAGGCCTGGACAACACCTTCCCCGTCAGACAGACGCCTGGATAACACATTCCCCGTCAGACAGAGGCCTGGACAACACCTTCCCCATCAGGCAACCTGGGCAACACGTTCCCCTTCAGGCACAGGGCTGGGCAACACCTTCCCCATCAGACAGAGGCTTGGACAACACCTTCCCCATCAGAAAGAGGACAGGACAACACCTTCCCCGTCAGACAGTGGCCTGGACAACACCTTCCCAGTCAGACAGAGGCCTGGACAAAACCTTCCGCGTGAGACAGAGGCCTGGACAACACCTTCCCCATCAGACAGAGGCCTGGACAACACCTTCCCCATCAGGCAGAGGCCTGGACAACACCTTCCCCGTCAGGCAGAGGCCTGGACAAAACCTTTTCCGTCAGACAGAGCCTGGACAACACCTTCCCCGTCAGGTAGAGCCCTGGACAACATCTTCCCCATCAGACAGAGGGCTGGACAACACCTTCCCCGTCAGGCACAGGCCTGGACAACACCTTCCCCGTCAGACTTAGGCCTGGACAACACCTTCCCCATCAGACAGAGGGCTGGACAACACCTTACCCGTCAGGAAGAGGCCTGGACAACACCTTCCCCGTCAGGCACAGGCCTGGACAACACCTTCCCCGTCAGACAGAGGCCTAGACAACACCTTCCCCATCAGACAAGGGCCAGGTCAATACCATCCCCATCAGACAAGAGGCCTGGAGAGCACCTTCCCCATCAGACAGAGGCCTGGAGAGCACCTTCCCCATCAGACAGAGGCCTGGACAATACTTTCCCAGTCAGACAGAGGCCTGGACAACACCTTCCCCGTCAGACAGAGGGCCGGACAACAAATTCCCCATCAGACAGAGGCCTGGACAACACCTTCCCCGTCAGGCACAGGCCTGGACAACACCTTTCCCGTCAGACAGAGGCCTGGACAACACCTTCCCCGTCAGACAGAGGCCTGGACAACAAATTCCCCATCAGACAGAGGCCTGGACAACACCTTCCCCATCAGACAGAGGCTTGGACAACACTTTCCCAGTCAGACAGAGGCCTGGACAACACCTTCCCCGTCAGAAAGAGGCCTGGACAACAAATTCCCCGTCAGACAGAGGCCTGGACAACAACTTCCCCGTCCGACAGAGGCCTGGACAACAACTTCCTCGTCTGACAGAGGCCTGGACAACACCTTCCCCGTCAGACAGACGCCTGGATAACACATTCCCCGTCAGACAGAGGCCTGGACAACACCTTCCCCATCAGGCAACCTGGGCAACACGTTCCCCTTCAGGCAGAGGGCTGGACAACACCTTTCCCGTCAGACAGAGGGCTGGACAACACCTTACCCGTCAGGAAGAGGCCTGGACAACAACCTCCCCGTCAGGCAAAGGCCTGGACAACACATTCCCCGTCAGACAGAGGCCTGGACAACACCTTCCAAGTCAGACAGAGGCCTGGACAACACCTTCCCCGTCAGCCAGCCTGGGCAACAACTTCCCTGTCAGACAGAGGCCTGAACAACACCTTCCCTGTCAGACAGAGGCCTGGACAACACCTTCCCTGTCAGACAGAGGCCTGGACAACACCTTCCCCATCAGGCAACCTGGGCAACACCTTTCCCGTCAGACAGAGGCCTGGAAAACACCTTCCGCGTCAGGTAGAGGCCGGGACAACACCTTCCCCGTCAGGCAGCCGGGCAACAACTTTCTCGTCACACAAAGGCCTGGATAACACCTTCCCCGTCAGCCAGCCTGGGCAACACTTTCCCCGTCAGACAGAGGCCTGGATAACACCTTCCCCATCAGGCAGAGGCCTGGAGAACACCTTCCCCGTCAGGCAGAGGCCTGGACAAAACCTTTTCCGTCAGACAGAGCCTGGACAACACCTTCCCTGTCAGGTAGAGGCCTGGACAACATCTTCTCCATCAGACAGAGGGCTGGACAACACCTTACCCGTCAGGAAGAGGCCTGGACAACACCTTCCCCGTCAGGCACAGGCCTGGACAACACCTTCCCCGTCAGACTTAGGCCTAGACAACACCTTTCCCATCAGACAAGGGCCAGGTCAACACCATCCCCATCAGACAGAGGCCTGGAGAGCACCTTCCCCATCAGACAGAGGCCTGGAGAGAACCTTCCCCATCAGTCAGAGGCCTGGACAACACTTTCCCAGTCAGACAGAGGCCTGGACAACACCTTCCCCGTCAGACAGAGGCCTGGACAACAAATTCCCCGTCAGACAGAGGCCTGGACAACACCTTCCCCATCAGACAGAGGCTTGGACAACACTTTCCCAGTCAGACAGAGGCCTGGACAACACCTTCCCCGTCAGAAAGAGGCCTGGACAACAAATTCCCCGTCAGACAGAGGCCTGGACAACAACTTCCCCGTCCGACAGAGGCCTGGACAACACCTTCCCCGTCAGACAGACGCCTGGACAACACCTTCCCCATCAGGCAACCTGGGCAACACGTTCCCCTTCAGGCAGAAGGCTGGACAACACATTTCCCGTCAGACAGAGGCCTGGACAACACCTTCCCCATCAGGCAACCTGGGCAACACCTTTCCCGTCAGACAGAGGCCTGGAAAACACCTTCCCCGTCAGGTAGAGGCCGGGACAACACCTTCCCCATCAGACAGAGGCCTGGACAACACCTTCCCCGTCAGGCAGCCTGGGCAAAAACTTTCTCGTCACACAAAGGCCTGGATAACACCTTCCCCATCAGACAGAGGGCTGGATAACACCTTACCCGTCAGGAAGAGGCCTGGACAACTCCTTCCCCGTCAGGCAAAGGCCTGGACAACACATTCCCCGTCAGACAGAGGCCTGGACAGCACCTTCCCCGTCAGACAGAGGCCTGGAAAACACCTTCCCCGTCAGGTAGAGGCCGGGACAACACCTTCCCCATCAGACAGAGGCCTGGACAACACCTTCCCCGTCAGGCAGCCTGGGCAACTACTTTCTCGTCACACAAAGGCCTGGATAACACCTTCCACGTCAGCCAGCCTGGGCAACACGTTCCCCTTCAGGCAGAGGGCTGGACAACACCTTTCCCGTCAGACAGAGGGCTGGACAACACCTTACCCGTCAGGAAGAGGCCTGGACAACTCCTTCCCCGTCAGGCAAAGGCCTGGACAACACATTCCCCGTCAGACAGAGGCCTGGACAACAACCTCCCCGTCAGACAGAGGCCTGGACAATACCTTCCCCGTCAGACAGAGGCCTGGACAACACCTTCCAAGTCAGACAGAGGCCTGGACAACACCTTCCCCGTCAGCCAGCCTGGGCAACAACTTCCCTGTCAGACAGAGGCCTGAACAACACCTTCCCTGTCAGACAGAGGCCTGGACAACACCTTCCCTGTCAGACAGAGGCCTGGACAACACCTTCCCCATCAGGCAACCTGGGCAACACCTTTCCCGTCAGACAGAGGCCTGGAAAACACCTTCCGCGTCAGGTAGAGGCCGGGACAACACCTTCCCCGTCAGGCAGCCGGGCAACAACTTTCTCGTCACACAAAGGCCTGGATAACACCTTCCCCGTCAGCCAGCCTGGGCAACACTTTCCCCGTCAGACAGAGGCCTGGATAACACCTTCCCCATCAGGCAGAGGCCTGGAGAACACCTTCCCCGTCAGGCAGAGGCCTGGACAAAACCTTTTCCGTCAGACAGAGCCTGGACAACACCTTCCCTGTCAGGTAGAGGCCTGGACAACATCTTCTCCATCAGACAGAGGGCTGGACAACACCTTACCCGTCAGGAAGAGGCCTGGACAACACCTTCCCCGTCAGGCACAGGCCTGGACAACACCTTCCCCGTCAGACTTAGGCCTAGACAACACCTTTCCCATCAGACAAGGGCCAGGTCAACACCATCCCCATCAGACAGAGGCCTGGAGAGCACCTTCCCCATCAGACAGAGGCCTGGAGAGAACCTTCCCCATCAGTCAGAGGCCTGGACAACACTTTCCCAGTCAGACAGAGGCCTGGACAACACCTTCCCCGTCAGACAGAGGCCTGGACAACAAATTCCCCGTCAGACAGAGGCCTGGACAACACCTTCCCCATCAGACAGAGGCTTGGACAACACTTTCCCAGTCAGACAGAGGCCTGGACAACACCTTCCCCGTCAGAAAGAGGCCTGGACAACAAATTCCCCGTCAGACAGAGGCCTGGACAACAACTTCCCCGTCCGACAGAGGCCTGGACAACACCTTCCCCGTCAGACAGACGCCTGGACAACACCTTCCCCATCAGGCAACCTGGGCAACACGTTCCCCTTCAGGCAGAAGGCTGGACAACACCTTTCCCGTCAGACAGAGGCCTGGACAACACCTTCCCCATCAGGCAACCTGGGCAACACCTTTCCCGTCAGACAGAGGCCTGGAAAACACCTTCCCCGTCAGGTAGAGGCCGGGACAACACCTTCCCCATCAGACAGAGGCCTGGACAACACCTTCCCCGTCAGGCAGCCTGGGCAAAAACTTTCTCGTCACACAAAGGCCTGGATAACACCTTCCCCATCAGACAGAGGGCTGGATAACACCTTACCCGTCAGGAAGAGGCCTGGACAACTCCTTCCCCGTCAGGCAAAGGCCTGGACAACACATTCCCCGTCAGACAGAGGCCTGGACAGCACCTTCCCCGTCAGACAGAGGCCTGGAAAACACCTTCCCCGTCAGGTAGAGGCCGGGACAACACCTTCCCCATCAGACAGAGGCCTGGACAACACCTTCACCGTCAGGCAGCCTGGGCAACTACTTTCTCGTCACACAAAGGCCTGGATAACACCTTCCACGTCAGCCAGCCTGGGCAACACCTTCCCCGTCAGACAGTGGCCTGGATAACACCTTCCCCATCAGACAGAGGGCTGGACAACAACTTCCCCGTCCGACAGAGGCCTGGACAACAACTTCCTCGTCTGACAGAGGCCTGGACAACACCTTCCCCGTCAGACAGACGCCTGGATAACACATTCCCCGTCAGACAGAGGCCTGGACTACACCTTCCACATCAGGCAACCTGGGCAACACGTTCCCCTTCAGGCAGAGGGCTGGACAACACCTTTCCCGTCAGACAGCGGGCTGGACAACACCTTACCCGTCAGGAAGAGGCCTGGACAACTCCTTCCCCGTCAGGCAAAGGCCTGGACAACACATTCCCCGTCAGACAGAGGCCTGGACAACAACCTCCCCGTCAGACAGAGGCCTGGACAATACCTTCCCCGTCAGACAGAGGCCTGGACAACACCTTCCAAGTCAGACAGAGGCCTGGACAACACCTTCCCCGTCAGCCAGCCTGGGCAACAACTTCCCTGTCAGACAGAGGCCTGGACAACACCTTCCCTGTCAGACAGAGGCCTGGACAACACCTTCCCTGTCAGACAGAGGCCTGGACAACACCTTCCCCATCAGGCAACCTGGGCAACACCTTTCGCGTCAGACAGAGGCCTGGAAAACACCTTCCGCGTCAGGTAGAGGCCGGGACAACACCTTCCCCATCAGACAGAGGCCTGGACAACACCTTCCCCGTCAGGCAGCCTGGGCAACAACTTTCTCGTCACACAAAGGCCTGGATAACACCTTCCCCATCAGACAGAGGGCTGGATAACACCTTACCCGTCAGGAAGAGGCCTGGACAACTCCTTCCCCGTCAGGCAAAGGCCTGGACAACACATTCCCCGTCAGACAGAGGCCTGGACAGCACCTTCCCCGTCAGACAGACGCCTGGAAAACACCTTCCCCGTCAGGTAGAGGCCGGGACAACACCTTCCCCATCAGACAGAGGCCTGGACAACACCTTCCCCGTCAGGCAGCCTGGGCAACTACTTTCTCGTCACACAAAGGCCTGGATAACACCTTCCACGTCAGCCAGCCTGGGCAACACCTTCCCCGTCAGACAGTGGCCTGGATAACACCTTCCCCATCAGACAGAGGGCTGGACAACAACTTCCCCGTCCGACAGAGGCCTGGACAACAACTTCCTCGTCTGACAGAGGCCTGGACAACACCTTCCCCGTCAGACAGACGCCTGGATAACACATTCCCCGTCAGACAGAGGCCTGGACAACACCTTCCCCATCAGGCAACCTGGGCAACACGTTCCCCTTCAGGCAGAGGGCTGGACAACACCTTTCCCGTCAGACAGAGGGCTGGAAAACACCTTACCCGTCAGGAAGAGGCCTGGACAACTCCTTCCCCGTCAGGCAAAGGCCTGGACAACACATTCCCCGTCAGACAGAGGCCTGGACAACAACCTCCCCGTCAGACAGAGGCCTGGACAATACCTTCCCCGTCAGACAGAGGCCTGGACAACACCTTCCAAGTCAGACAGAGGCCTGGACAACACCTTCCCTGTCAGACAGAGGCCTGGACAACACCTTCCCCATCAGGCAACCTGGGCAACACCTTTCGCGTCAGACAGAGGCCTGGACAACACCTTCCCCATCAGGCAACCTGGGCAACACCTTTCCCGTCAGACAGAGGCCTGGAAAACACCTTCCGCGTCAGGTAGAGGCCGGGACAACACCTTCCCCGTCAGGCAGCCGGGCAACAACTTTCTCGTCACACAAAGGCCTGGATAACACCTTCCCCGTCAGCCAGCCTGGGCAACACTTTCCCCGTCAGACAGAGGCCTGGATAACACCTTCCCCGTCAGGCAGAGGCCTGGAGAACACCTTCCCCGTCAGGCAGAGGCCTGGACAAAACCTTTTCCGTCAGACAGAGCCTGGACAACACCTTCCCTGTCAGGTAGAGGCCTGGACAACATCTTCTCCATCAGACAGAGGGCTGGACAACACCTTACCCGTCAGGAAGAGGCCTGGACAACACCTTCCCCGTCAGGCACAGGCCTGGACAACACCTTCCCCGTCAGACTTAGGCCTAGACAACACCTTTCCCATCAGACAAGGGCCAGGTCAACACCATCCCCATCAGACAGAGGCCTGGAGAGCACCTTCCCCATCAGACAGAGGCCTGGAGAGCACCTTCCCCATCAGTCAGAGGCCTGGACAACACTTTCCCAGTCAGACAGAGGCCTGGACAACACCTTCCCCGTCAGACAGAGGCCTGGACAACAAATTCCCAGTCAGACAGAGGCCTGGACAACACCTCCCCCAACAGACAGAGGCTTGGACAACACTTTCCCAGTCAGACAGAGGCCTGGACAACACCTTCCCCGTCAGAAAGAGGCCTGGACAACAAATTCCCCGTCAGACAGAGGCCTGGACAACAACTTCCCCGTCCGACAGAGGCCTGGACAACACTTTCCCCGTCAGACAGACGCCTGGACAACACCTTCCCCATCAGGCAACCTGGGCAACACGTTCCCCTTCAGGCAGAAGGCTGGACAACACCTTTCCCGTCAGACAGAGGCCTGGACAACACCTTCCCCATCAGGCAACCTGGGCAACACCTTTCCCGTCAGACAGAGGCCTGGAAAACACCTTCCCCGTCAGGTAGAGGCCGGGACAACACCTTCCCCATCAGACAGAGGCCTGGACAACACCTTCCCCGTCAGGCAGCCTGGGCAACAACTTTCTCATCACACAAAGGCCTGGATAACACCTTCCCCATCAGACAGAGGGCTGGATAACACCTTACCCGTCAGGAAGAGGCCTGGACAACTCCTTCCCCGTCAGGCAAAGGCCTGGACAACACATTCCCCGTCAGACAGAGGCCTGGACAGCACCTTCCCCGTCAGACAGAGGCCTGGAAAACACCTTCCCCGTCAGGTAGAGGCCGGGACAACACCTTCCCCATCAGACAGAGGCCTGGACAACACCTTCCCCGTCAGGCAGCCTGGGCAACTACTTTCTCGTCACACAAAGGCCTGGATAACACCTTCCACGTCAGCCAGCCTGGGCAACACCATCCCCGTCAGACAGAGGCCTGGACAACACCTTCCCCGTCAGACAGTGGCCTGGATAACACCTTCCCCATCAGACAGAGGGCTGGACAACAGCTTACCCGTCAGGAAGAGGCCTGGAGAACTCCTTCCCCGTCAGGCAAAGGCCTGGACAACACATTCCCCGTCAGACAGAGGACTGGACAACACCTTCCCCGTCAGACAGATACTTGGACAACACCTTCCCCGTCAGGCAGAGGCCTGGACAACACCTTCCCCGTCAGACAGAGGCCTGGACAACAACTTCCCCGTCAGACAGAGTCCTGGACAATACCTTCCCCATCAGACAGAGGCCTGGAATATACCGTCCCCGTCAGACAGAGGCCTGGACAACACCTTCCCCATCAGAAAGAGGACAGGACAACACATTCCCCGTCAGACAGTGGCCTGGACAACAGCTTCCCAGTCAGACAGAGGCCTGGACAAAACCTTCCCCGTCAGACAGAGGCCTGGACAACACCTTCCCCATCAGACAGAGCCCAGGACAACACCTTCGCCGTCAGACAGAGGCCTGGATAACACCTTACCCGTCAGGCAGAGGCCTGGACAACCCCTTCCCTATCAGACAGAGGCCTGGACAACACCTTCCCCATCAGGCAACCTGGGCAACAGCTTTCCCGTCAGACAGAGGCCTGGAAAACACCTTCCCCGTCAGATAGAGGCCGGGACAACACCTTCCCCATCAAACAGAGGCCTGGACAACACCTTCCCCGTCAGGCAGCCTGGGCAACAACTTTCTCGTCACACAAAGGCCTGGATAACACCTTCCCCGTCAGCCAGCCTGGGCAGCACTTTCACCTTCAGACAGAGGCCTGGATAACACCTTCCCCGTCAGGCAGAGGCCTGGACAACACCTTCCCCGTCAGGCAGAGGCCTGGACAAAACCTTCCCCGTCAGACTCAGGCCTGGACAACACCTTCCCCATCAGGCAACCTGGGCAACACCTTTCCCGTCAGACAGAGGCCTGGAAAACACCTTCCCCGTCAGGTAGAGGCCGGGACAACACCTTCCCCATCAGACAGAGGCCTGGACAACACCTTCCCCGTCAGGCAGCCTGGGCAACAACTTTCTCGTCACACAAAGGCCTGGATAACACCTTCCCCATCAGACAGAGGGCTGGATAACACCTTACCCGTCAGGAAGAGGCCTGGACAACTCCTTCCCCGTCAGGCAAAGGCCTGGACAACACATTCCCCGTCAGACAGAGGCCTGGACAGCACCTTCCCCGTCAGACAGAGGCCTGGAAAACACCTTCCCCGTCAGGTAGAGGCCGGGACAACACCTTCCCCATCAGACAGAGGCCTGGACAACACCTTCCCCGTCAGGCAGCCTGGGCAACTACTTTCTCGTCACACAAAGGCCTGGATAACACCTTCCACGTCAGCCAGCCTGGGCAACACCTTCCCCGTCAGACAGTGGCCTGGATAACACCTTCCCCATCAGACAGAGGGCTGGACAACACCTTACCCGTCAGGAAGAGGCCTGGAGAACTCCTTCCCCGTCAGGCAAAGGCCTGGACAACACATTCCCCGTCAGACAGAGGCCTGGACAACACCTTCCCCGTCAGACAGATACTTGGACAACACCTTCCCCGTCAGGCAGTGGCCTGGACAACACCTTCCCCGTCAGACAGAGGCCTGGACAACAACTTCCCCGTCAGACAGAGTCCTGGACAATACCTTCCCCATCAGACAGAGGCCTGGAATATACCGTCCCCGTCAGACAGAGGCCTGGACAACACCTTCCCCATCAGAAAGAGGACAGGACAACACATTCCCCGTCAGACAGTGGCCTGGACAACAGCTTCCCAGTCAGACAGAGGCCTGGACAAAACCTTCCCCGTCAGACAGAGGCCTGGACAACACCTTCCCCATCAGACAGAGCCCAGGACAACACCTTCGCCGTCATACAGAGGCCTGGATAACACCTTACCCGTCAGGCAGAGGCCTGGACAACCCCTTCCCTATCAGACAGAGGCCTGGACAACACCTTCCCCATCAGGCAACCTGGGCAACAGCTTTCCCGTCAGACAGAGGCCTGGAAAACACCTTCCCCGTCAGATAGAGGCCGGGACAACACCTTCCCCATCAAACAGAGGCCTGGACAACACCTTCCCCGTCAGGCAGCCTGGGCAACAACTTTCTCGTCACACAAAGGCCTGGATAACACCTTCCACGTCAGCCAGCCTGGCCAACACCTTCCCCGTCAGACAGAGGCCTGGACAACACCTTCCCCGTCAGCCAGCCTGGGCAGCACTTTCACCGTCAGACAGAGGCCTGGATAACACCTTCCCCGTCAGGCAGAGGCCTGGACAACACCTTCCCCGTCAGGCAGAGGCCTGGACAAAACCTTTTCCGTCAGACAGAGCCTGGACAACACCTTCCCTGTCAGGTAGAGGCCTGGACAACATCTTCCCCATCAGACAGAGGGCTGGACAACACCTTCCCCGTCAGACTTAGGCCTGGACAACACCTTCCCCATCAGACAGAGGGCTGGACAACACCTTACCCGTCAGGAAGAGGCCTGGACAACACCTTCCCCGTCAGGCACAGGCCTGGACAACACCTTCCCCATCAGACAGAGGCCTAGACAACACCTTCCCCATCTGACAAGGGCCAGGTCAATACCATCCCCTTCAGACAGAGACCTGGAGAGCACCTTCCCCATCAGACAGAGGCCTGGAGAGCACCTTCCCCATCATACAGAGGCCTGGACAACACTTTCCCAGTCAGACAGAGGCCTGGACAACACCTTCCCCGTCAGACAGAGGGCTGGACAACAAATTCCCCGTCAGACAGAGGCCTGGACAACACCTTCCCCGTCAGGCACAGGCCTGGACAACACCTTCCCCGTCAGACGTAGGCCTAGACAACACCTTTCCCATCAGACAAGGGCCAGGTCAACACCATCCCCATCAGACAGAGGCCTGGAGAGCACCTTCCCCATCAGACAGAGGCCTGGAGAGCACCTTCCCCATCAGACAGAGGCCTGGACAACACTTTCCCAGTCAGACAGAGGCCTGGACAACACCTTCCACGTCAGACTGAGGCCTGGACAACAAATTCCCCGTCAGACAGAGGCCTGGACAACACCTTCCCCATCAGACAGAGGCTTGGACAACACTTTCCCAGTCAGACAGAGGACTGGACAACACCTTCCCCGTCAGAAAGAGGCCTGGACAACAAATTCCCCGTCAGACAGAGGCCTGGACAACACCTTCCCCATCAGAAAGAGGACAGGACAACACCTTCCCCGTCAGAAAGAGGCCTGGACAACAAATTCCCCGTCAGGCAGAGGCCTGGACAACACCTTCCCCGTCAGTCAGAGGCCTGGACAACAACTTCCCCGTCAGACAGAGGCCTGGACAATACCTTCCCCGTCAGACAGAGGCCTGGAATATACCGTCCCCGTCAGACAGAGGCCTGGACAACACCTTCCCCATCAGACAGAGGACAGGACAACACCTTCCCCGTCAGACAGTGGCCTGGACAACACCTTCCCCGTCAGACAGAGGCCTGGACAAAACCTTCCCCGTCAGACAGAGGCCTGGACAACACCTTCCCTGTCAGAAAAAGGCCAGGACAACACCTTCCCCATCAGACAGAGGCCTGGAGAACACCTTCCCCGTATAGGCAGAGGCCTGTACAAAACCTTCACCGTCAGACAGTGGCCTGGACAACACATTCCCCATCAGACAGAGGCCTGGAAAACACCTTCCCCGTATAGGCAGAGGCCTGTACAAAACCTTCCCCGTCAGACAGAGGCCTGGACAACACCATCCCCGTCAGGCAGAGGCCTGGACAACACCTTCCCCGTCAGGCAGAGGCCTGGACAACACCTTCCCCTTCAGCCAGCATGGGCAACACCTTCCCCGTCAGACAGAGGCCTGGACAAAACCTTTTCCGTCAGACAGAGGCCTGGCCAACACCTTCCCCGTCAGGTAGAGGCCTGGACAACACCTTCCCCATCAGACAGAGGGCTTAACAACACCATACCCGTCAGGAAGAGGCCTGGACAACACCTTCGCAGTCAGCCAGCCAGGGCAACACCTTCCCCGTCAGACAGAGGCCTGGACAACAACTTCCCCGTCAGGCAGAGGCCTGGACAACACCTTCCCCGTCAGGCAGAGGCCTGGACAACACCTTCCCCGTCAGACAGATGCCTGGATATCACCTTCCCCTTCAGGTAGAGGCCTGGACAACACCTTCCCCATCAGACAGAGGGCTGGACAACACCTTACCCGTCAGGAAGAGGCCTGGACAACACCTTCCCCGTCAGGCACAGGCCTGGGCAACACCTTCCCCGTCAGACAGAGGCCTAGACAACACCTTCCCAATCAGACAGAGGCCTGGACAACACCTTCGCCGTCAGACCGATACCTGGACAACACCTTCCCCGACAGACAGAGGCCTGGACAACACCTTCCCCGTCAGACAGAGGCCTTGGACAACAACTTCCCCGACAGACAGAGGCCTGGACAACACCTTCCCCGTCAGACAGAGGCCTGGACAACACCTTCCCCGTCAGGCAGAGGCCTGGACAACACCTTTCCCATCAGACAGAGGCCAGGACAACACCTTCGCCGTCAGACAGAGGCCTGGATAACACCTTCCCCGTCAGACAGAGGCCTTGGACAACAACTTCCCCGACAGACAGAGGCCTGGACAACACCTTCCCCGTCAGACAGAGGCCTGGACAACACCTTCCCCGTCAGACAGAGGCCAGGACAACACCTTCGCCGTCAGACAGAGGCCTGGATAACACCGTCCCCATCAGACAGAGGCCTGGAGAGTACCATCCCCATCAGACAGAGGCCTGGACAACACCTTCCCCGTCAGACCGATACCTGGACAACACCTTCCCCGACAGACAGAGGCCTGGACAACACCTTCCCCGTCAGACAGAGGCCTTGGACAACAACTTCCCCGTCAGACAGAGGCCTGGACAATACCTTCCCCGTCAGACAGAGGCCTGGAATATACCGTCCCCGTCAGACAGAGGCCTGGACAACACCTTCCCCATCAGACAAAGGCAGGACAACACCTTCCCCGTCAGACAGTGGCCTGGACAACACCTTCCCCGTCAGACAGAGGCCTGGACAAAACCTTCCCCGTCAGACAGAGGCCTGGACAACACCTTCCCCATCAGACAGAGGCCAGGACAACACCTTCGCCGTCAGACAGAGGCCTGGATAACACCTTACCCGTCAGGCAGAGGCCTGGACAACCCCTTCCCTATCAGACAGAGGACTAGACAACACCTTCCCCATCAGACAGAGGCCTGGACAACACCTTCGCCGTCAGCCAGGCTGGGCAACAACTTCCCCGTCAGACAGAGGACTAGACAACACCTTCCCCATCAGATAGAGGCCTGGACAACACCTTCCAAGTCAGACAGAGGCCTGGACAACACCATCCCCGTCAGCCAGCCTGGGCAACAACTTCCCCGTCAGACAGAGGCCTGGAGAGCACCTTCCCCATCAGACAGAGGCCTGGACAACACTTTCCCAGTCAGACAGAGGCCTGGACAACACCTTCCCCGTCAGACAGAGGGCTGGACAACAAATTCCCCGTCAGACAGAGGCCTGGACAACACCTTCCCCGTCAGGCACAGGCCTGGACAACACCTTTCCCGTCAGACAGAGGCCTGGAGAACACCTTCCCCGTCAGACAGAGGCCTGGACAACAAATTCCCCGTCAGACAGAGGCCTGGACAACAACATCACCGTCCGACAGAGGCATTGACAACACCTTCCCCATCAGAAAAAGGCCAGGACAACACCTTCCCCGTCAGACAGAGGCCTGGAAAACACCTTCCCCGTATAGGCAGAGGCCTGGACAACACCTTCCCCGTCAGCCAGAGGCCTGGACAGCAGCTTCCCCGTCAGACAGGGGCCTGGACAACACCTTCCCCGTCAGACAGAGGCCTGTACAAAACCTTCACCGTCAGACAGTGGCCTGGACAACACATTCCCCATCAGGTAGAGGCCTGGAGAACACTTTCCCCATCAGACAGAGGGCTGGACAACACCTTACCCGTCAGTAAGAGGCCTGTACAACACCTTCCCCGTCAGGCACAGGCCTGGACAAAACCTTCCCCGTCAGACAGAGGCCTAGACAACACCTTCCCCATCAGCCAAGGGCCAGGTCAATACCATCCTCATCAGACAGAGGCCTGGAGAGCACCTTCCCCATCAGACAGAGGCCTGGACAACACCTTCCCCGTCAGACAGAGGCCTGGACAACTCCTTCCCCGTCCGACAGAGGCGTTGACAAAACCTTCCCCGTCCGACAGAGGCCTGGACAACAGCTTCCACGTCAGACAGAGGCCTGGACAACACCTTCCCCGTCAGGCAGAGGCCTGGACAACACCTTCCCCGTCAGACAAGGGCCAGGTCAATACCATCCCCATCAGACAGAGGCCTGGAGAGAATCTTCCCCATCAGACAGAGGCCTGGACAACACCTTTCCCATCAGACAGAGGTCTGGACAACACCTTCCCCATCAGACAAGGGCCAGGTCAATACCATCCCCATCAGACAGAGGCCTGGAGAGCACTATCCCCATCAGACAGAGGCCTGGAGAGCACCTTCCCCATCAGACAGGCCTGGACAACTCCTTCCCCGTCCGACAGAGGCGTTGACAACACCTTCCCCGTCCGACAGAGGCGTTGACAACACCGTCCCCGTAAGGCAGAGGCCTGGACAACAGCTTCCACGTCAGACAGAGGCCTGGACAACACCTTCCCCGTCAGGCAGAGGCCTGGACAACATCATCTGCATCAGGCAGAGGCCTGGACAACTCTTTCCCCGTCCGACAGAGGCATTGACAACACCTTCCCCGTTAGACAGAGGTCTGGAAAACACCTTCCCCGTCAGACAGAGGCCTGGGCAACACCTTCCCCATCAGACAGAGGCCTGGAGAACACCTTCCCCATACAGGCAGAGGCCTGTACAAAACCTTCACTGTCAGACAGTGGCCTGGACAACACATTCCCCATCAGACAGAGGCCTGGACAACACCTTCCCCGTCAGCCAGCCTTGGCAACTCCTTCCCCGTCAGACAGAGGCCTGGACAACACCTTCTCCTTCAGCCAGCCTGGGCAACACCTTCCCCGTCAGACAGTGGCCTGGACAAAACCTTTTCCGTCAGACAGAGGCCTGGACAACACCTTCCCCGTCAGGTAGAGGCCTGGACAACACCTTCCCCATCAGACAGAGGGCTTGACAACACCATACCCGTCAGGAAGAGGCCTGGACAACACCTTCGCAGTCAGCCAGCCAGGGCAACACCTTCCCCGTCAGACAGAGGCCTGGACAACACCTTCCCCCTCAGGCAGAGGCCTGGACAACACCTTCCCCGTCAGGCAGAGGCCTGGACAAAACCTTTTCCGTCAGACAGAGGCCTGGACAACACCTTCCCCGTCAGGTAGAGGCCTGGACAACACCTTCCCCATCAGACAGAGGGCTGGACAACACCTTACCCGTCAGGAAGAGGCCTGGACAACACCTTCGCCGTCAGGCACAGGCCTGGGCAACACCTTCCCTGTCAGACAGAGGCCTAGACAACACCTTCCCCATCAGACAAGGGCCAGGTCAATACCGTCCCCATCAGACAGAGGCCTGGAGAGCACCTTCCCCAGCAGACCGAGGCCTGGACAACCCCTTCCCCGTCAGACAGAGGCCTGGAAAACACCTTCCCCGTCAGGCAGAGGCCTGGACAACACCTTCCCCATCAGACAGATACCTGGACAACACCTTCCCCGTCAGGCAGAGGCCTGGACAAGAGCTTCCACGTCAGACAGAGGGCTGGACAACACCTTCCTGTTCAGACAGAGGCCTGGACAACACCTTCCCCTTCAGGCAGAGGCCTGGACAACACAATCCGCGTCAGACATTGGCCTGGACAACACCCTTCCCATCAGACAGAGGCCTGGACAACACCTTCCCCTTCAGCCAGCATGGGCAACACCTTCCCCGTCAGACAGAGGCCTGGACAAAACCTTTTCCGTCAGACAGAGGCCTGGCCAACACCTTCCCCGTCAGGTAGAGGCCTGGACAACACCTTCCCCATCAGACAGAGGGCTTAACAACACCATACCCGTCAGGAAGAGGCCTGGACAACACCTTCGCAGTCAGCCAGCCAGGGCACCACCTTCCCCGTCAGACAGAGGCCTGGACAACAACTTCCCCGTCAGGCAGAGGCCTGGACAACACCTTCCCCGTCAGGCAGAGGCCTGGACAACACCTTCCCCGTCAGACAGATGCCTGGATATCACCTTCCCCTTCAGGTAGAGGCCTGGACAACACCTTCCCCATCAGACAGAGGGCTGGACAACACCTTACCCGTCAGGAAGAGGCCTGGACAACACCTTCCCCGTCAGGCACAGGCCTGGGCAACACCTTCCCCGTCAGACAGAGGCCTAGACAACACCTTCCCAATCAGACAGAGGCCTGGACAACACCTTCGCCGTCAGACCGATACCTGGACAACACCTTCCCCGACAGACAGAGGCCTGGACAACACCTTCCCCGTCAGACAGAGGCCTTGGACAACAACTTCCCCGACAGACAGAGGCCTGGACAACACCTTCCCCGTCAGACAGAGGCCTGGACATCACCTTCCCCGTCAGGCAGAGGCCTGGACAACACCTTTCCCATCAGACAGAGGCCAGGACAACACCTTCGCCGTCAGACAGAGGCCTGGATAACACCTTCCCCGTCAGACAGAGGCCTTGGACAACAACTTCCCCGACAGACAGAGGCCTGGACAACACCTTCCCCGTCAGACAGAGGCCTGGACAACACCTTCCCCGTCAGGCAGAGGCCTGGACAACACCTTTCCCATCAGACAGAGGCCAGGACAACACCTTCGCCGTCAGACAGAGGCCTGGATAACACCGTCCCCATCAGACAGAGGCCTGGAGAGTACCATCCCCATCAGACAGAGGCCTGGACAACACCTTCCCCGTCAGACCGATACCTGGACAACACCTTCCCCGACAGACAGAGGCCTGGACAACACCTTCCCCGTCAGACAGAGGCCTTGGACAACAACTTCCCCGTCAGACAGAGGCCTGGACAATACCTTCCCCGTCAGACAGAGGCCTGGAATATACCGTCCCCGTCAGACAGAGGCCTGGACAACACCTTCCCCATCAGACAAAGGCAGGACAACACCTTCCCCGTCAGACAGTGGCCTGGACAACACCTTCCCCGTCAGACAGAGGCCTGGACAAAACCTTCCCCGTCAGACAGAGGCCTGGACAACACCTTCCCCATCAGACAGAGGCCAGGACAACACCTTCGCCGTCAGACAGAGGCCTGGATAACACCTTACCCGTCAGGCAGAGGCCTGGACAACCCCTTCCCTATCAGACAGAGGACTAGACAACACCTTCCCCATCAGACAGAGGCCTGGACAACACCTTCGCCGTCAGCCAGGCTGGGCAACAACTTCCCCGTCAGACAGAGGACTAGACAACACCTTCCCCATCAGATAGAGGCCTGGACAACACCTTCCAAGTCAGACAGAGGCCTGGACAACACCATCCCCGTCAGCCAGCCTGGGCAACAACTTCCCCGTCAGACAGAGGCCTGGAGAGCACCTTCCCCATCAGACAGAGGCCTGGACAACACTTTCCCAGTCAGACAGAGGCCTGGACAACACCTTCCCCGTCAGACAGAGGGCTGGACAACAAATTCCCCGTCAGACAGAGGCCTGGACAACACCTTCCCCGTCAGGCACAGGCCTGGACAACACCTTTCCCGTCAGACAGAGGCCTGGAGAACACCTTCCCCGTCAGACAGAGGCCTGGACAACAAATTCCCCGTCAGACAGAGGCCTGGACAACAACATCACCGTCCGACAGAGGCATTGACAACACCTTCCCCATCAGAAAAAGGCCAGGACAACACCTTCCCCGTCAGACAGAGGCCTGGAAAACACCTTCCCCGTATAGGCAGAGGCCTGGACAACACCTTCCCCGTCAGCCAGAGGCCTGGACAGCAGCTTCCCCGTCAGACAGGGGCCTGGACAACACCTTCCCCGTCAGACAGAGGCCTGTACAAAACCTTCACCGTCAGACAGTGGCCTGGACAACACATTCCCCATCAGGTAGAGGCCTGGAGAACACTTTCCCCATCAGACAGAGGGCTGGACAACACCTTACCCGTCAGTAAGAGGCCTGTACAACACCTTCCCCGTCAGGCACAGGCCTGGACAACACCTTCCCCGTCAGACAGAGGCCTAGACAACACCTTCCCCATCAGCCAAGGGCCAGGTCAATACCATCCCCATCAGACAGAGGCCTGGAGAGCACCTTCCCCATCAGACAGAGGCCTGGACAACACCTTCCCCGTCAGACAGAGGCCTGGACAACTCCTTCCCCGTCCGACAGAGGCGTTGACAAAACCTTCCCCGTCCGACAGAGGCCTGGACAACAGCTTCCACGTCAGACAGAGGCCTGGACAACACCTTCCCCGTCAGGCAGAGGCCTGGACAACACCTTCCCCGTCAGACAAGGGCCAGGTCAATACCATCCCCATCAGACAGAGGCCTGGAGAGAATCTTCCCCATCAGACAGAGGCCTGGACAACACCTTTCCCATCAGACAGAGGTCTGGACAACACCTTCCCCATCAGACAAGGGCCAGGTCAATACCATCCCCATCAGACAGAGGCCTGGAGAGCACTATCCCCATCAGACAGAGGCCTGGAGAGCACCTTCCCCATCAGACAGGCCTGGACAACTCCTTCCCCGTCCGACAGAGGCGTTGACAACACCTTCCCCGTCCGACAGAGGCGTTGACAACACCGTCCCCGTAAGGCAGAGGCCTGGACAACAGCTTCCACGTCAGACAGAGGCCTGGACAACACCTTCCCCGTCAGGCAGAGGCCTGGACAACATCATCTGCATCAGGCAGAGGCCTGGACAACTCTTTCCCCGTCCGACAGAGGCATTGACAACACCTTCCCCGTTAGACAGAGGTCTGGAAAACACCTTCCCCGTCAGACAGAGGCCTGGGCAACACCTTCCCCATCAGACAGAGGCCTGGAGAACACCTTCCCCGTATAGGCAGAGGCCTGTACAAAACCTTCACTGTCAGACAGTGGCCTGGACAACACATTCCCCATCAGACAGAGGCCTGGACAACACCTTCCCCGTCAGCCAGCCTTGGCAACTCCTTCCCCGTCAGACAGAGGCCTGGACAACACCTTCTCCTTCAGCCAGCCAGGGCAACACCTTCCCCGTCAGACAGAGGCCTGGACAAAACCTTTTCCGTCAGACAGAGGCCTGGACAACACCTTCCCCGTCAGGTAGAGGCCTGGACAACACCTTCCCCATCAGACAGAGGGCTTGACAACACCATACCCGTCAGGAAGAGGCCTGGACAACACCTTCGCAGTCAGCCAGCCAGGGCAACACCTTCCCCGTCAGACAGAGGCCTGGACAACACCTTCCCCCTCAGGCAGAGGCCTGGACAACACCTTCCCCGTCAGGCAGAGGCCTGGACAAAACCTTTTCCGTCAGACAGAGGCCTGGACAACACCTTCCCCGTCAGGTAGAGGCCTGGACAACACCTTCCCCATCAGACAGAGGGCTGGACAACACCTTACCCGTCAGGAAGAGGCCTGGACAACACCTTCGCCGTCAGGCACAGGCCTGGGCAACACCTTCCCTGTCAGACAGAGGCCTAGACAACACCTTCCCCATCAGACAAGGGCCAGGTCAATACCGTCCCCATCAGACAGAGGCCTGGAGAGCACCTTCCCCAGCAGACCGAGGCCTGGACAACCCCTTCCCCGTCAGACAGAGGCCTGGAAAACACCTTCCCCGTCAGGCAGAGGCCTGGACAACACCTTCCCCATCAGACAGATACCTGGACAACACCTTCCCCGTCAGGCAGAGGCCTGGACAACAGCTTCCACGTCAGACAGAGGGCTGGACAACACCTTCCTGTTCAGACAGAGGCCTGGACAACACCTTCCCCTTCAGGCAGAGGCCTGGACAACACAATCCGCGTCAGACATTGGCCTGGACAACACCCTTCCCATCAGACAGAGGCCTGGAGAACACCTTCCCCATCAGGCAGAGGGCTGGTCAATGCCTTCCCCGTCAGACAAGGGCCAGGTCAATACCATCCCCATCAGACAGAGGCCTGGAGAGAATCTTCCCCATCAGACAGAGGTCTGGACAACACCTTCACCATCAGACAAGGGCCAGGTCAATACCATCCCCATCAGACAGAGGCCTGGAGAGCACCATCCCCATCAGACAGAGGCCTGGAGAGCACCTTCCCCATCAGACAGGCCTGGACAACTCCTTCCCCGTCCGACAGAGGCCTTGACAACACCTTCCCCGTCCGACAGAGGCGTTGACAACACCGTCCCCGTAAGGCAGAGGCCTGGACAACAGCTTCCACGTCAGACAGAGGCCTGGACAACACCTTCCCCGTCAGGCAGAGGCCTGGACAACATCATCTGCATCAGGCAGAGGCCTGGACAACTCTTTCCCCATCCGACAGAGGCATTGACAACACCTTCCCCGTCAGACAGAGGTCTGGAAAACACCTTCCCCGTCAGACAGAGGCCTGGGGAACACCTTCCCCATCAGACAGAGGCCTGGAGAACACCTTCCCCGTATAGGCAGAGGCCTGTACAAAACCTTCACCGCCAGACAGTGGCCTGGACAACACATTCCCCATCAGACAGAGGCCTGGACAACACCTTCCCCGTCAGCCAGCCTTGGCAACTCCTTCCCCGTCAGACAGAGGCCTGGACAACACCTTCTCCTTCAGCCAGCCTGGGCAACACCTTCCCCGTCAGACAGAGGCCTGGACAAAACCTTTTCCGTCAGACAGAGGCCTGGACAACACCTTCCCCGTCAGGTAGAGGCCTGGACAACACCTTCCCCATCAGACAGAGGGCTTGACAACACCATACCCGTCAGGAAGAGGCCTGGACAACACCTTCGCAGTCAGCCAGCCAGGGCAACACCTTCCCCGTCAGACAGAGGCCTGGACAACACCTTCCCCCTCAGGCAGAGGCCTGGACAACACCTTCCCCGTCAGGCAGAGGCCTGGACAAAACCTTTTCCGTCAGACAGAGGCCTGGACAACACCTTCCCCGTCAGGTAGAGGCCTGGACAACACCTTCCCCGTCAGGTAGAGGCCTGGACAACACCTTCCCCATCAGACAGAGGCCTGGACAACACCTTCCCCGTCAGGCAGAGGCCTGGACAAAACCTTTTCCGTCAGACAGAGGCCTGGACAACACCTTCCCCGTCAGGTAGAGGCCTGGACAACACCTTCCCCATCAGGTAGAGGCCTGGACAACACCTTCCCCATCAGACAGAGGGCTGGACAACACCTTACCCGTCAGGAAGAGGCCTGGACAACACCTTCGCCGTCAGGCACAGGACTGGGCAACACCTTCCCTGTCAGACAGAGGCCTAGACAACACCTTCCCCATCAGACAGAGGCCTGGAAAACACCTTCCCCGTCAGGCAGAGGCCTGGACAACACCTTCCCCATCAGACAGATACCTGGACAACACCTTCCCCGTCAGGCAGAGGCCTGGACAAAACCTTTTCCGTCAGACAGAGGCCTGGACAACACCTTCCCCGTCAGGTAGAGGCCTGGACAACACCTTCCCCATCAGACAGAGGGCTGGACAACACCTTACCCGTCAGGAAGAGGCCTGGACAACACCTTCGCCGTCAGGCACAGGCCTGGGCAACACCTTCCCTGTCAGACAGCCTAGACAACACCTTCCCCATCAGACAAGGGCCAGGTCAATACCGTCCCCATCAGACAGAGGCCTGGAGAGCACCTTCCCCAGCAGACCGAGGCCTGGACAACCCCTTCCCCGTCAGACAGAGGCCTGGAAAACACCTTCCCCGTCAGGCAGAGGCCTGGACAACACCTTCCCCATCAGACAGATACCTGGACAACACCTTCCCCGTCAGGCAGAGGCCTGGACAACAGCTTCCACGTCAGACAGAGGGCTGGACAACACCTTCCTGTTCAGACAGAGGCCTGGACAACACCTTCCCCGTCAGGCAGAGGCCTGGACAACACAATCCGCGTCAGACACTGGCCTGGACAACACCCTTCCCATCAGACAGAGGCCTGGAGAACACCTTCCCCATCAGGCAGAGTGCTGGTCAATGCCTTCCCCGTCAGGCAGAGGCCTGGACAACACCTTCCCCGTCAGGCAGAGGCCTGGACAACACCTTTCCCATCAGACAGAGGCCTGGAGAACACCTTCCCCATCAGACAAAGGCCTGGACAACACCTTCCCCGTCAGACAGAGGCCTGGACAACACCTTCCCCGTCAGACAGATGCCTGGACAACAACTTCCCCGTCAAACCGAGTCCTGGACAACACTTTTCCCGTCAGACAGAGGCCTGGACAACACCTTCCCCATCAGGCAGAGGGCTGGACAATACCTTCCCCGTCAGGCAGAGGCCTGGACAACACCTTTCCCGTCAGACAGAGGCCTGGACTACACTTTCCCCATCAGACAGAGGCCTGGACAACACCTTCCCCGTCAGGCAGAGGCCTGGACAACACCTTCCCCGTCAGACAGAGGCCTGGACAACACCTTTCCAATCAGACAGAGGTCTGGACAACACCTTCCCCATCAGACAAGGGCCAGGTCAATACCATCCCCATCAGACAGAGGCCTGGAGAGCACCATCCCCATCAGACAGAGGCCTGGAGAGCACCTTCCCCATCAGACAGAGGCCTGGACAACTCCTTCCCCGTCCGACAGAGGCGTTGACAACACCGTCCCCGTAAGGCAGAGGCCTGGACAACAGCTTCCACGTCAGACAGAGGCCTGGACAACACCTTCCCCGTCAGGCAGAGGCCTGGACAACATCATCTGCATCAGGCAGAGGCCTGGACAACTCTTTCCCCGTCCGACAGAGGCATTGACAACACCTTCCCCGTCAGACAGAGGCCTGGAAAACACCTTCCCCGTCAGACAGAGGCCTGGGCAACACCTTCCCCATCAGACAGAGGCCTGGAGAACACCTTCCCCGTATAGGCAGAGGCCTGTACAAAACCTTCACCGTCAGACAGTGGCCTGGACAACACATTCCCCATCAGACAGAGGCCTGGACAACACCTTCCCCGTCAGCCAGCCTTGGCAACTCCTTCCCCGTCAGACAGAGGCCTGGACAACACCTTCCCCTTCAGCCAGCCTGGGCAACACCTTCCCCGTCAGACAGAGGCCTGGACAAAACCTTTTCCGTCAGACAGAGGCCTGGACAACACCTTCCCCGTCAGGTAGAGGCCTGGACAACACCTTCCCCATCAGACAGAGGGCTTGACAACACCATACCCGTCAGGAAGAGGCCTGGACAACACCTTCGCAGTCAGCCAGCCAGGGCAACACCTTCCCCGTCAGACAGAGGCCTGGACAACACCTTCCCCCTCAGGCAGAGGCCTGGACAACACCTTCCCCGTCAGGCAGAGGCCTGGACAAAACCTTTTCCGTCAGACAGAGGCCTGGACAACACCTTCGCCGTCAGGCACAGGACTGGGCAACACCTTCCCTGTCAGACAGAGGCCTAGACAACACCTTCCCCATCAGACAAGGGCCAGGTCAATACCGTCCCCATCAGACAGAGGCCTGGAGAGCACCTTCCCCAGCAGACCGAGGCCTGGACAACCCCTTCCCCGTCAGACAGAGGCCTGGAAAACACCTTCCCCGTCAGGCAGAGGCCTGGACAACACCTTCCCCATCAGACAGATACCTGGACAACACCTTCCCCGTCAGGCAGAGGCCTGGACAAAACCTTTTCCGTCAGACAGAGGCCTGGACAACACCTTCCCCGTCAGGTAGAGGCCTGGACAACACCTTCCCCATCAGACAGAGGGCTGGACAACACCTTACCCGTCAGGAAGAGGCCTGGACAACACCTTCGCCGTCAGGCACAGGCCTGGGCAACACCTTCCCTGTCAGACAGAGGCCTAGACAACACCTTCCCCATCAGACAAGGGCCAGGTCAATACCGTCCCCATCAGACAGAGGCCTGGAGAGCACCTTCCCCAGCAGACCGAGGCCTGGACAACCCCTTCCCCGTCAGACAGAGGCCTGGAAAACACCTTCCCCGTCAGGCAGAGGCCTGGACAACACCTTCCCCATCAGACAGATACCTGGACAACACCTTCCCCGTCAGGCAGAGGCCTGGACAACAGCTTCCACGTCAGACAGAGGGCTGGACAACACCTTCCTGTTCAGACAGAGGCCTGGACAACACCTTCCCCGTCAGGCAGAGGCCTGGACAACACAATCCGCGTCAGTCACTGGCCTGGACAACACCCTTCCCATCAGACAGAGGCCTGGAGAACACCTTCCCCATCAGGCAGAGGGCTGGTCAATGCCTTCCCCGTCAGGCAGAGGCCTGGACAACACCTTCCCCGTCAGGCAGAGGCCTGGACAACACCTTTCCCATCAGACAGAGGCCTGGAGAACACCTTCCCCATCAGACAAAGGCCTGGACAACACCTTCCCCGTCAGACAGAGGCCTGGACAACACCTTCCCCGTCAGACAGATGCCTGGACAACAACTTCCCCGTCAAACCGAGTCCTGGACAACACTTTTCCCGTCAGACAGAGGCCTGGACAACACCTTCCCCATCAGGCAGAGGGCTGGACAATACCTTCCCCGTCAGGCAGAGGCCTGGACAACACCTTTCCCGTCAGACAGAGGCCTGGACTACACTTTCCCCATCAGACAGAGGCCTGGACAACACCTTCCCCGTCAGGCAGAGGCCTGGACAACACCTTCCCCGTCAGACAGAGGCCTGGACAACACCTTTCCCATCAGACAGAGGTCTGGACAACACCTTCCCCATCAGACAAGGGCCAGGTCAATACCATCCCCATCAGACAGAGGCCTGGAGAGCACCATCCCCATCAGACAGAGGCCTGGAGAGCACCTTCCCCATCAGACAGAGGCCTGGACAACTCCTTCCCCGTCCGACAGAGGCGTTGACAACACCGTCCCCGTAAGGCAGAGGCCTGGACAACAGCTTCCACGTCAGACAGAGGCCTGGACAACACCTTCCCCGTCAGGCAGAGGCCTGGACAACATCATCTGCATCAGGCAGAGGCCTGGACAACTCTTTCCCCGTCCGACAGAGGCATTGACAACACCTTCCCCGTCAGACAGAGGCCTGGAAAACACCTTCCCCGTCAGACAGAGGCCTGGGCAACACCTTCCCCATCAGACAGAGGCCTGGAGAACACCTTCCCCGTATAGGCAGAGGCCTGTACAAAACCTTCACCGTCAGACAGTGGCCTGGACAACACATTCCCCATCAGACAGAGGCCTGGACAACACCTTCCCCGTCAGCCAGCCTTGGCAACTCCTTCCCCGTCAGACAGAGGCCTGGACAACACCTTCCCCTTCAGCCAGCCTGGGCAACACCTTCCCCGTCAGACAGAGGCCTGGACAAAACCTTTTCCGTCAGACAGAGGCCTGGACAACACCTTCCCCGTCAGGTAGAGGCCTGGACAACACCTTCCCCATCAGACAGAGGGCTTGACAACACCATACCCGTCAGGAAGAGGCCTGGACAACACCTTCGCAGTCAGCCAGCCAGGGCAACACCTTCCCCGTCAGACAGAGGCCTGGACAACACCTTCCCCCTCAGGCAGAGGCCTGGACAACACCTTCCCCGTCAGGCAGAGGCCTGGACAAAACCTTTTCCGTCAGACAGAGGCCTGGACAACACCTTCCCCGTCAGGTAGAGGCCTGGACAACACCTTCCCCATCAGACAGAGGGCTGGACAACACCTTACCCGTCAGGAAGAGGCCTGGACAACACCTTCGCCGTCAGGCACAGGCCTGGGCAACACCTTCCCTGTCAGACAGAGGCCTAGACAACACCTTCCCCATCAGACAAGGGCCAGGTCAATACCGTCCCCATCAGACAGAGGCCTGGAGAGCACCTTCCCCAGCAGACCGAGGCCTGGACAACCCCTTCCCCGTCAGACAGAGGCCTGGAAAACACATTCCCCGTCAGGCAGAGGCCTGGACAACACCTTCCCCATCAGACAGATACCCGGACAACACCTTCCCCGTCAGGCAGAAGCCTGGACAACAGCTTCCACGTCAGACATAGGGCTGGACAACACCTTCCTGTTCAGACAGAGGCCTGGACAACACCTTCCCCGTCAGGCAGAGGCCTGGACAACACCATCCGCGTCAGACACTGGCCTGGACAACACCTTTCCCATCAGACAGAGGCCTGGAGAACACCTTCCCCATCAGGCAGAGGGCTGGTCAATACCTTCCCCGTCAGGCAGAGGCCTGGACAACACATTCCCCGTCAGGCAGAGGCCTGGACAACACCTTTCCCATCAGACAGAGGCCTGGAGAACACCTTCCCCATCAGACAAAGGCCTGGACAACACCTTCCCCGTCAGACAGAGGCCTGGACAACACCTTCCCCGTCAGACAGATGCCTGGACAACAACTTCCCCGTCAAACCGAGTCCTGGACAACACTTTTCCCGTCAGACAGAGGCCTGGACAACACCTTCCCCATCAGGCAGAGGGCTGGACAATACCTTCCCCGTCAGGCAGAGGCCTGGACAACACCTTCCCCGTCAGACAGAGGCCTGGACTACACTTTCCCCATCAGACAGAGGCTTGGACAACACCTTCCCCGTCAGGCAGAGGCCTGGACAACACCTTTCCCGTCAGACAGAAGCCTGGACTACACTTTCCCCATCAGACAGAGGCCTCGACAACCCCTCTCCCATCAGGCAGCCTGGGCAACAACTTCATTTCAGGCAGCCTGGACAATACCTTCCTAGTCAGACAGAGGCCTGGAGAACGCCTTCCCCGTCAGACAGGGGCCTGGACAACAACTTCCACATCAGGCAGAGGCCTGCACAACACCTTTCCCATCAGACAAGGGCCAGGTCAATACCATCCCCATCAGACAGAGGCCTGGAGAGAATCTTCCCCATCAGACAGAGGCCTGGACAACACCTTCCCCGTCAGACAGAGGCCTGGACAACACCTTTCCCATCAGACAGAGGTCTGGACAACACCTTCCCCATCAGACAAGGGCCAGGTCAATACCATCCCCATCAGACAGAGGCCTGGATAGCACCTTCCCCATCAGACAGAGGCCTGGAGAGCACCTTCCCCATCAGACAGAGGCCTGGACAACACCTTCCCTTCAGGCAGAGACCTGGACAACACCTTCCCCATCAGGCAGATACCTGGACAACACCTTCCCCGTCAGGCAGAGGCCTGGACAACAGCTTCCACGTCAGACAGAGGGCTGGACAACACCTTCCCGTTCAGACACAGGCCTGGACAACACCTTCCCCGTCAGGCAGAGGCCTGGACAACTCCTTCCCCGTCCGACAGAGGCGTTGACAACACCTTCCCCATCCAACAGAGGCGTTGACAACACAGTCCCTGTAAGGCAGAGGCCTGGACAACAGCTTCCACGTCAGACAGAGGCCTGGACAACACCTTCCCCGTCAGGCAGAGGCCTGGACAACATCATCTGCATCAGGCAGAGGCCTGGACAACTCTTTCCCCGTCCGACAGAGGCATTGACAACACCTTCCCCGTCAGAAAAAGGCCAGGACAACACCTTCCCCGTCAGACAGAGGCCTGGAAAACACCTTCCCCGTCAGACAGAGGCCTGGGCAACACCTTCCCATTCAGACAGAGGCCTGGAGAACAACTTCCCCGTATAGGCAGAGGCCTGGAAAACACCTTCACCGTCAGACAGTGGCCTGGACAACACCTTCCCCATCAGACAGAGGCCTGGACAACACTTTCCCAGTCAGACAGAGGCCTGGACAACACCTTCCCCGTCAGACAGAGGGCTGGACAACAAATTCCCCGTCAGACAGAGGCCTGGACAACACCTTCCCCGTCAGGCACAGGCCTGGACAACACCTTTCCCGTCAGGCAGAGGCCTGGACAACACCTTCCCCGTCAGCCAGAGGCCTGGACAACAAATTCCCAGTCAGACAGAGGCCTGGACAACACCTTCCCCATCAGACAGAGGCTTGGACAACACTTTCCCAGTCAGACAGAGGCCTGGACAACACCTTCCCCGTCAGAAAGAGGCCTGGACAACAAATTCCCCGTCAGACAGAGGCCTGGACAACAACTTCCCCGTCCGACAGAGGCATTGACAACACCTTCCCCATCAGAAAAAGGCCAGGACAACACCTTCCCCGTCAGACAGAGGCCTGGAAAACACCTTCCCCGTATAGGCAGAGGCCTGGACAACTCCTTCCCCGTCAGCCAGAGGCCTGGACAGCAGCTTCCCCGTCAGACAGGGGCCTGGACAACACCTTCCCCGTCAGACAGAGGCCTGTACAAAACCTTCACCGTCAGACAGTGGCCTGGACAACACATTCCCCATCAGACAGAGGCCTGGACAACACCTTCCCCGTCAGCCAGCCTTGGCAACTCCTTCCCCGTCAGACAGAGGCCTGGACAACACCTTCCCCTTCAGCCAGCCTGGGCAACACCTTCCCCGTCAGACAGAGGCCTGGACAAAACCTTTTCCGTCAGACAGAGGCCTGGACAACACCTTCCCCGTCAGGTAGAGGCCTGGACAACACCTTCCCCATCAGACAGAGGGCTTGACAACACCATACCCGTCAGGAAGAGGCCTGGAGAACACCTTCGCAGTCAGCCAGCCAGGGCAACACCTTCCCCGTCAGACAGAGGCCTGGACAACACCTTCCCCGTCAGGCAGAGGCCTGGACAACACCTTCCCCGTCAGGCAGAGGCCTGGACAAAACCTTTTCCGTCAGACAGAGGCCTGGACAACACCTTCCCCATCAGGTAGAGGCCTGGACAACACCTTCCCCATCAGACAGAGGGCTGGACAACACCTTACCCGTCAGGAAGAGGCCTGGACAACACCTTCCCCGTCAGGCACAGGCCTGGGCAACACCTTCCCTGTCAGACAGAGGCCTAGACAACACCTTCCCCATCAGAAAAGGGCCAGGTCAATACCGTCCCCATCAGACAGAGGCCTGGAGAGCACCTTCCCCAGCAGACCGAGGCCTGGACAACCCCTTCCCCGTCAGGCAGAGGCCTGGACAACTCCTTCCCCATCCGACAGAGGCGTTGACAACACCTTCCCCGTCCGACAGAGGTGTTGACAACACCGTCCCTGTAAGGCAGAGGCCTGGACAACAGCTTCCACGTCAGACAGAGGCCTGGACAACACCTTCCCCGTCAGGCAGAGGCCTGGACAACATCATCTGCATCAGGCAGAGGCCTGGACAACTCTTTCCCCGTCCGACAGAGGCATTGACAACACCTTCCCCGTCAGAAAAAGGCCAGGACAACACCTTCCCCGTCAGACAGAGGCCTGGAAAACACCTTCCCCGTCAGACAGAGGCCTGGGCAACACCTTCCCATTCAGACAGAGGCCTGGAGAACACCTTCCCCGTATAGGCAGAGGCCTGGAAAACACCTTCACCGTCAGACAGTGGCCTGGACAACACCTTCCCCATCAGACAGAGGCCTGGACAACACTTTCCCAGTCAGACAGAGGCCTGGACAACACCTTCCCCGTCAGACAGAGGGCTGGACAACAAATTCCCCGTCAGACAGAGGCCTGGACAACACCTTCCCCGTCAGGCACAGGCCTGGACAACACCTTTCCCGTCAGGCAGAGGCCTGGACAACACCTTCCCCGTCAGCCAGAGGCCTGGACAACAAATTCCCCGTCAGACAGAGGCCTGGACAACACCTTCCCCATCAGACAGAGGCTTGGACAACACTTTCCCAGTCAGACAGAGGCCTGGACAACACCTTCCCCGTCAGAAAGAGGCCTGGACAACAAATTCCCCGTCAGACAGAGGCCTGGACAACAACTTCCCCGTCCGACAGAGGCATTGACAACACCTTCCCCATCAGAAAAAGGCCAGGACAACACCTTCCCCGTCAGTCAGAGGCCTGGAAAACACCTTCCCCGTATAGGCAGAGGCCTGGACAACTCCTTCCCCGTCAGCCAGAGGCCTGGACAGCAGCTTCCCCGTCAGACAGGGGCCTGGACAACACCTTCCCCGTCAGACAGAGGCCTGTACAAAACCTTCACCGTCAGACAGTGGCCTGGACAACACATTCCCCATCAGACAGAGGCCTGGACAACACCTTCCCCGTCAGCCAGCCTTGGCAACTCCTTCCCCGTCAGACAGAGGCCTGGACAACACCTTCCCCTTCAGCCAGCCTGGGCAACACCTTCCCCGTCAGACAGAGGCCTGGACAAAACCTTTTCCGTCAGACAGAGGCCTGGACAACACCTTCCCCGTCAGGTAGAGGCCTGGACAACACCTTCCCCATCAGACAGAGGGCTTGACAACACCATACCCGTCAGGAAGAGGCCTGGACAACACCTTCGCATTCAGCCAGCCAGGGCAACACCTTCCCCGTCAGACAGAGGCCTGGACAACACCTTCCCCGTCAGGCAGAGGCCTGGACAACACCTTCCCCGTCAGGCAGAGGCCTGGACAAAACCTTTTCCGTCAGACAGAGGCCTGGACAACACCTTCCCCATCAGGTAGAGGCCTGGACAACACCTTCCCCATCAGACAGAGGGCTGGACAACACCTTACCCGTCAGGAAGAGGCCTGGACAACACCATCCCCGTCAGGCACAGGCCTGGGCAACACCTTCCCTGTCAGACAGAGGCCTAGACAACACCTTCCCCATCAGAAAAGGGCCAGGTCAATACCGTCCCCATCAGACAGAGGCCTGGAGAGCACCTTCCCCAGCAGACCGAGGCCTGGACAACCCCTTCCCCGTCAGACAGAGGCCTGGAAAACACCTTCCCCGTCAGACAGAGGCCTGGGCAACACCTTCCCATTCAGACAGAGGCCTGGAGAACACCTTCCCCGTATAGGCAGAGGCCTGGAAAACACCTTCACCGTCAGACAGTGGCCTGGACAACACCTTCCCCATCAGACAGAGGCCTGGACAACACTTTCCCAGTCAGACAGAGGCCTGGACAACACCTTCCCCGTCAGACAGAGGGCTGGACAACAAATTCCCCGTCAGACAGAGGACTGGACAACACCTTCCCCGTCAGGCACAGGCCTGGACAACACCTTTCCCGTCAGGCAGAGGCCTGGACAACACCTTCCCCGTCAGCCAGAGGCCTGGACAACAAATTCCCCGTCAGACAGAGGCCTGGACAACACCTTCCCCATCAGACAGAGGCTTGGACAACACTTTCCCAGTCAGACAGAGGCCTGGACAACACCTTCCCCGTCAGAAAGAGGCCTGGACAACAAATTCCCCGTCAGACAGAGGCCTGGACAACAACTTCCCCGTCCGACAGAGGCATTGACAACACCTTCCCCATCAGAAAAAGGCCAGGACAACACCTTCCCCGTCAGACAGAGGCCTGGAAAACACCATCCCCGTATAGGCAGAGGCCTGGACAACTCCTTCCCCGTCAGCCAGAGGCCTGGACAGCAGCTTCCCCGTCAGACAGGGGCCTGGACAACACCTTCCCCGTCAGACAGAGGCCTGTACAAAACCTTCACCGTCAGACAGTGGCCTGGACAACACATTCCCCATCAGACAGAGGCCTGGACAACACCTTCCCCGTCAGCCAGCCTTGGCAACTCCTTCCCCGTCAGACAGAGGCCTGGACAACACCTTCCCCTTCAGCCAGCCTGGGCAACACCTTCCCCGTCAGACAGAGGCCTGGACAAAACCTTTTCCGTCAGACAGAGGCCTGGACAACACCTTCCCCGTCAGGTAGAGGCCTGGACAACACCTTCCCCATCAGACAGAGGGCTTGACAACACCATACCCGTCAGGAAGAGGCCTGGACAACACCTTCGCAGTCAGCCAGCCAGGGCAACACCTTCCCCGTCAGACAGAGGCCTGGACAACACCTTCCCCGTCAGGCAGAGGCCTGGACAACACCTTCCCCGTCAGGCAGAGGCCTGGACAAAACCTTTTCCGTCAGACAGAGGCCTGGACAACACCTTCCCCATCAGGTAGAGGCCTGGACAACACCTTCCCCATCAGACAGAGGGCTGGACAACACCTTACCCGTCAGGAAGAGGCCTGGACAACACCATCCCCGTCAGGCACAGGCCTGGGCAACACCTTCCCTGTCAGACAGAGGCCTAGACAACACCTTCCCCATCAGAAAAGGGCCAGGTCAATACCGTCCCCATCAGACAGAGGCCTGGAGAGCACCTTCCCCAGCAGACCGAGGCCTGGACAACCCCTTCCCCGTCAGACAGAGGCCTGGAAAACACCTTCCCCGTCAGGCAGAGGCCTGGACAACACCTTCCCCATCAGACAGATACCTGGACAACACCTTCCCCGTCAGGCAGAGGCCTGGACAACAGCTTCCACGTCAGACAGAGGGCTGGACAACACCTTCCTGTTCAGACAGAGGCCTGGACAACACCTTCCCCATCAGGTAGAGGCCTGGACAACACCTTCCCCATCAGACAGTGGCCTGGACAACACCTTTCCCATCAGACAGAGGCCTGGAGAACAACTTCCCCATCAGACAAAGGCCTGGACAACACCTTCCCCGTCAGACAGAGGCCTGGACAACACCTTCCCTGTCAGACAGATGCCTGGACAACAACTTCCCCGTCAAACCGAGTCCTGAACAACACTTTTCCCGTCAGACAGAGGCCTGGACAACACCTTCCCCATCAGGCAGAGGGCTGGACAATACCTTCCCCGTCAGGCAGAGGCCTGGACAACACCTTCCCCGTCAGGCAGAGGCCTGGACAACACCTTTCCCGTCAGACAGAGGCCTGGACTACACTTTCCCCATCAGACAGAGGGCTGGACAACACCTTCCCCGTCAGGCAGAGGCCTGGACAACACCTTTCCCGTCAGACAGAAGCCTGGACTACACCATCCCCATCAGACAGAGGCCACGACAACCCCTCCCCCATCAGGCAGAGGCCTGGACAACACCTTTCCCGTCAGACAGAAGCCTGGACTACACTTTCCCCATCAGACAGAGGCCTCGACAACCCCTCCCCCATCAGGCAGCCTGGGGAACAACTTCATTTCAGGCAGCCTGGACAAAACCTTCCTAGTCAGACAGAGGCCTGGAGAACGCCTTCCCTGTCAGACAGAGGCCTGGACAACAACTTCCACATCAGGCAGAGGCCTGCACAACACCTTTCCCATCAGACAAGGGCCAGGTCAATACCATCCCCATCAGACAGAGGCCTGGAGAGAATCTTCCCCATCAGACAGAGGCCTGGACAACACCTTCCCCGTCAGACAGAGGCCTGGACAACACCTTCCCCGTCAGGCAGAGGCCTGGACAACACCTTTCCCGTCAGACAGAGGCCTGGACTACACTTTCCCCATCAGACAGAGGCCTGGACAACACCTTCCCCGTCAGGCAGAGGCCTGGACAACACCTTTCCCGTCAGACAGAAGCCTGGACTACACTTTCCCCATCAGACAGAGGCCTCGACAACCCCTCCCCCATCAGGCAGCCTGGGGAACAACTTCATTTCAGGCAGCCTGGACAAAACCTTCCTAGTCAGACAGAGGCCTGGAGAACGCCTTCCCCGTCAGACAGAGGCCTGGACAACAACTTCCACATCAGGCAGAGGCCTGCACAACACCTTTCCCATCAGACAAGGGCCAGGTCAATACCATCCCCATCAGACAGAGGCCTGGAGAGAATCTTCCCCATCAGACAGAGGCCTGGACAACACCTTCCCCGTCAGACAGAGGCCTGGACAACACCTTTCCCATCAGACAGAGGTCTGGACAACACCTTCCCCATCAGACAAGTGCCAGGTCAATACCATCCCCATCAGACAGAGGCCTGGATAGCACCTTCCCCATCAGACAGAGGGCTTGACAACACCATACCCGTCAGGAAGAGGCCTGGAGAACACCTTCGCAGTCAGCCAGCCAGGGCAACACCTTCCCCGTCAGACAGAGGCCTGGACAACACCTTCCCCGTCAGGCAGAGGCCTGGACAACACCTTCCCCGTCAGGCAGAGGCCTGGACAAAACCTTTTCCGTCAGACAGAGGCCTGGACAACACCATCCCCATCAGGTAGAGGCCTGGACAACACCTTCCCCATCAGACCGAGGGCTGGACAACACCTTACCCGTCAGGAAGAGGCCTGGACAACACCTTCCCCGTCAGGCACAGGCCTGGGCAACAACTTCCCTGTCAGACAGAGGCCTAGACAACACCTTCCCCATCAGAAAAGGGCCAGGTCAATACCGTCCCCATCAGACAGAGGCCTGGAGAGCACCTTCCCCAGCAGACCGAGGCCTGGACAACCCCTTCCCCGTCAGACAGAGGCCTGGACAACACCTTCCCCATCAGACAGATACCTGGACAACACCTTCCCCGTCAGGCAGAGGCCTGGACAACAGCTTCCACGTCAGACAGAGGGCTGGACAACACCTTCCTGTTCAGACAGAGGCCTGGACAACACCTTCCCCATCAGGTAGAGGCCTGGACAACACCTTCCCCATCAGACAGTGGCCTGGACAACACCTTTCCCATCAGACAGAGGCCTGGAGAACAACTTCCCCATCAGACAAAGGCCTGGACAACACCTTCCCCGTCAGACAGAGGCCTAGACAACACCTTCCCCATCAGAAAAGGGCCAGGTCAATACCGTCCCCATCAGACAGAGGCCTGGAGAGCACCTTCCCCAGCAGACCGAGGCCTGGACAACCCCTTCCCCGTCAGACAGAGGCCTGGAAAACACCTTCCCCGTCAGGCAGAGGCCTGGACAACACCTTCCCCATCAGACAGATACCTGGACAACACCTTCCCCGTCAGGCAGAGGCCTGGACAACAGCTTCCACGTCAGACAGAGGGCTGGACAACACCTTCCTGTTCAGACAGAGGCCTGGACAACACCTTCCCCATCAGGTAGAGGCCTGGACAACACCTTCCCCATCAGACAGTGGCCTGGACAACACCTTTCACATCAGACAGAGGCCTGGAGAACAACTTCCCCGTCAAACCGAGTCCTGAACAACACTTTTCCCGTCAGACAGAGGCCTGGACAACACCTTCCCCATCAGGCAGAGGGCTGGACAATACCTTCCCCGTCAGGCAGAGGCCTGGACAACACCTTCCCCGTCAGGCAGAGGCCTGGACAACACCTTTCCCGTCAGACAGAGGCCTGGACTACACTTTCCCCATCAGACAGAGGGCTGGACAACACCTTCCCCGTCAGGCAGAGGCCTGGACAACACCTTTCCCGTCAGACAGAAGCCTGGACTACACTTTCCCCATCAGACAGAGGCCACGACAACCTCTCCCCCATCAGGCAGCCTGGGCAACAACTTCATTTCAGGCAGCCTGGACAAAACCTTCCTAGTCAGACAGAGGCCTGGAGAACGCCTTCCCTGTCAGACAGAGGCCTGGACAACAACTTCCACATCAGGCAGAGGCCTGCACAACACCTTTCCCATCAGACAAGGGCCAGGTCAATACCATCCCCATCAGACAGAGGCCTGGAGAGAATCTTCCCCATCAGACAGAGGCCTGGACAACACCTTCCCCGTCAGACAGAGGCCTGGACAACACCTTCCCCGTCAGGCAGAGGCCTGGACAACACCTTTCCCGTCAGACAGAGGCCTGGACTACACTTTCCCCATCAGACAGAGGCCTGGACAACACCTTCCCCGTCAGGCAGAGGCCTGGACAACACCTTTCCCGTCAGACAGAAGCCTGGACTACACTTTCCCCATCAGACAGAGGCCTCGACAACCCCTCCCCCATCAGGCAGCCTGGGGAACAACTTCATTTCAGGCAGCCTGGACAAAACCTTCCTAGTCAGACAGAGGCCTGGAGAACGCCTTCCCCGTCAGACAGAGGCCTGGACAACAACTTCCACATCAGGCAGAGGCCTGCACAACACCTTTCCCATCAGACAAGGGCCAGGTCAATACCATCCCCATCAGACAGAGGCCTGGAGAGAATCTTCCCCATCAGACAGAGGCCTGGACAACACCTTCCCCGTCAGACAGAGGCCTGGACTACACTTTCCCCATCAGACAGAGGCCTGGACAACACCTTCCCTGTCAGACAGATGCCTGGACAACAACTTCCCCGTCAAACCGAGTCCTGAACAACACTTTTCCCGTCAGACAGAGGCCTGGACAACACCTTCCCCATCAGGCAGAGGGCTGGACAATACCTTCCCCGTCAGGCAGAGGCCTGGACAACACCTTCCCCGTCAGGCAGAGGCCTGGACAACACCTTTCCCGTCAGACAGAGGCCTGGACTACACTTTCCCCATCAGACAGAGGGCTGGACAACACCTTCCCCGTCAGGCAGAGGCCTGGACAACACCTTTCCCGTCAGACAGAAGCCTGGACTACACCATCCCCATCAGACAGAGGCCACGACAACCCCTGCCCCATCAGGCAGAGGCCTGGACAACACCTTTCCCGTCAGACAGAAGCCTGGACTACACTTTCCCCATCAGACAGAGGCCTCGACAACCCCTCCCCCATCAGGCAGCCTGGGGAACAACTTCATTTCAGGCAGCCTGGACAAAACCTTCCTAGTCAGACAGAGGCCTGGAGAACGCCTTCCCTGTCAGACAGAGGCCTGGACAACAACTTCCACATCAGGCAGAGGCCTGCACAACACCTTTCCCATCAGACAAGGGCCAGGTCAATACCATCCCCATCAGACAGAGGCCTGGAGAGAATCTTCCCCATCAGACAGAGGCCTGGACAACACCTTCCCCGTCAGACAGAGGCCTGGACAACACCTTCCCCGTCAGGCAGAGGCCTGGACAACACCTTTCCCGTCAGACAGAGGCCTGGACTACACTTTCCCCATCAGACAGAGGCCTGGACAACACCTTCCCCGTCAGGCAGAGGCCTGGACAACACCTTTCCCGTCAGACAGAAGCCTGGACTACACTTTCCCCATCAGACAGAGGCCTCGACAACCCCTCCCCCATCAGGCAGCCTGGGGAACAACTTCATTTCAGGCAGCCTGGACAAAACCTTCCTAGTCAGACAGAGGCCTGGAGAACGCCTTCCCCGTCAGACAGAGGCCTGGACAACAACTTCCACATCAGGCAGAGGCCTGCACAACACCTTTCCCATCAGACAAGGGCCAGGTCAATACCATCCCCATCAGACAGAGGCCTGGAGAGAATCTTCCCCATCAGACAGAGGCCTGGACAACACCTTCCCCGTCAGACAGAGGCCTGGACAACACCTTTCCCATCAGACAGAGGTCTGGACAACACCTTCCCCATCAGACAAGTGCCAGGTCAATACCATCCCCATCAGACAGAGGCCTGGATAGCACCTTCCCCATCAGACAGAGGGCTTGACAACACCATACCCGTCAGGAAGAGGCCTGGAGAACACCTTCGCAGTCAGCCAGCCAGGGCAACACTTTCCCCGTCAGACAGAGGCCTGGACAACACCTTCCCCGTCAGGCAGAGGCCTGGACAACACCTTCCCCGTCAGGCAGAGGCCTGGACAAAACCTTTTCCGTCAGACAGAGGCCTGGACAACACCTTCCCCATCAGGTAGAGGCCTGGACAACACCTTCCCCATCAGACAGAGGGCTGGACAACACCTTACCCGTCAGGAAGAGGCCTGGACAACACCTTCCCCGTCAGGCACAGGCCTGGGCAACAACTTCCCTGTCAGACAGAGGCCTAGACAACACCTTCCCCATCAGAAAAGGGCCAGGTCAATACCGTCCCCATCAGACAGAGGCCTGGAGAGCACCTTCCCCAGCAGACCGAGGCCTGGACAACCCCTTCCCCGTCAGACAGAGGCCTGGAAAACACCTTCCCCGTCAGGCAGAGGCCTGGACAACACCTTCCCCATCAGACAGATACCTGGACAACACCTTCCCCGTCAGGCAGAGGCCTGGACAACAGCTTCCACGTCAGACAGAGGGCTGGACAACACCTTCCTGTTCAGACAGAGGCCTGGAGAACACCTTCCCCATCAGGTAGAGGCCTGGACAACACCTTCCCCATCAGACAGTGGCCTGGACAACACCTTTCACATCAGACAGAGGCCTGGAGAACAACTTCCCCGTCAAACCGAGTCCTGAACAACACTTTTCCCGTCAGACAGAGGCCTGGACAACACCTTCCCCATCAGGCAGAGGGCTGGACAATACCTTCCCCGTCAGGCAGAGGCCTGGACAACACCTTCCCCGTCAGGCAGAGGCCTGGACAACACCTTTCCCGTCAGACAGAGGCCTGGACTACACTTTCCCCATCAGACAGAGGGCTGGACAACACCTTCCCCGTCAGGCAGAGGCCTGGACAACACCTTTCCCGTCAGACAGAAGCCTGGACTACACTTTCCCCATCAGACAGAGGCCACGACAACCCCTCCCCCATCAGGCAGCCTGGGCAACAACTTCATTTCAGGCAGCCTGGACAAAACCTTCCTAGTCAGACAGAGGCCTGGAGAACGCCTTCCCTGTCAGACAGAGGCCTGGACAACAACTTCCACATCAGGCAGAGGCCTGCACAACACCTTTCCCATCAGACAAGGGCCAGGTCAATACCATCCCCATCAGACAGAGGCCTGGAGAGAATCTTCCCCATCAGACAGAGGCCTGGACAACACCTTCCCCGTCAGACAGAGGCCTGGACAACACCTTCCCCGTCAGGCAGAGGCCTGGACAACACTTTTCCCGTCAGACAGAGGCCTGGACTACACTTTCCCCATCAGACAGAGGCCTGGACAACACCTTCCCCGTCAGGCAGAGGCCTGGACAACACCTTTCCCGTCAGACAGAAGCCTGGACTACACTTTCCCCATCAGACAGAGGCCTCGACAACCCCTCCCCCATCAGGCAGCCTGGGGAACAACTTCATTTCAGGCAGCCTGGACAAAACCTTCCTAGTCAGACAGAGGCCTGGAGAACGCCTTCCCCGTCAGACAGAGGCCTGGACAACAACTTCCACATCAGGCAGAGGCCTGCACAACACCTTTCCCATCAGACAAGGGCCAGGTCAATACCATCCCCATCAGACAGAGGCCTGGAGAGAATCTTCCCCATCAGACAGAGGCCTGGACAACACCTTCCCCGTCAGACAGAGGCCTGGACTACACTTTCCCCATCAGACAGAGGGCTGGACAACACCTTCCCCGTCAGGCAGAGGCCTGGACAACACCTTTCCCGTCAGACAGAAGCCTGGACTACACTTTCCCCATCAGACAGAGGCCTCGACAACCCCTCCCCCATCAGGCAGCCTGGGGAACAACTTCATTTCAGGCAGCCTGGACAAAACCTTCCTAGTCAGACAGAGGCCTGGAGAACGCCTTCCCTGTCAGACAGAGGCCTGGACAACAACTTCCACATCAGGCAGAGGCCTGCACAACACCTTTCCCATCAGACAAGGGCCAGGTCAATACCATCCCCATCAGACAGAGGCCTGGAGAGAATCTTCCCCATCAGACAGAGGCCTGGACAACACCTTCCCCGTCAGACAGAGGCCTGGACAACACCTTCCCCGTCAGGCAGAGGCCTGGACAACACCTTTCCCGTCAGACAGAGGCCTGGACTACACTTTCCCCATCAGACAGAGGCCTGGACAACACCTTCCCCGTCAGGCAGAGGCCTGGACAACACCTTTCCCGTCAGACAGAAGCCTGGACTACACTTTCCCCATCAGACAGAGGCCTCGACAACCCCTCCCCCATCAGGCAGCCTGGGGAACAACTTCATTTCAGGCAGCCTGGACAAAACCTTCCTAGTCAGACAGAGGCCTGGAGAACGCCTTCCCCGTCAGACAGAGGCCTGGACAACAACTTCCACATCAGGCAGAGGCCTGCACAACACCTTTCACATCAGACAAGGGCCAGGTCAATACCATCCCCATCAGACAGAGGCCTGGAGAGAATCTTCCCCATCAGACAGAGGCCTGGACAACACCTTCCCCGTCAGACAGAGGCCTGGACAACACCTTTCCCATCAGACAGAGGTCTGGACAACACCTTCCCCATCAGACAAGTGCCAGGTCAATACCATCCCCATCAGACAGAGGCCTGGATAGCACCTTCCCCATCAGACAGAGGGCTTGACAACACCATACCCGTCAGGAAGAGGCCTGGAGAACACATTCGCAGTCAGCCAGCCAGGGCAACACCTTCCCCGTCAGACAGAGGCCTGGACAACACCTTCCCCGTCAGGCAGAGGCCTGGACAACACCTTCCCCGTCAGGCAGAGGCCTGGACAAAACCTTTTCCGTCAGACAGAGGCCTGGACAACACCTTCCCCATCAGGTAGAGGCCTGGACAACACCTTCCCCATCAGACAGAGGGCTGGACAACACCTTACCCGTCAGGAAGAGGCCTGGACAACACCTTCCCCGTCAGGCACAGGCCTGGGCAACAACTTCCCTGTCAGACAGAGGCCTAGACAACACCTTCCCCATCAGAAAAGGGCCAGGTCAATACCGTCCCCATCAGACAGAGGCCTGGAGAGCACCTTCCCCAGCAGACCGAGGCCTGGACAACCCCTTCCCCGTCAGACAGAGGCCTGGAAAACACCTTCCCCGTCAGGCAGAGGCCTGGACAACACCTTCCCCATCAGACAGATACCTGGACAACACCTTCCCCGTCAGGCAGAGGCCTGGACAACAGCTTCCACGTCAGACAGAGGGCTGGACAACACCTTCCTGTTCAGACAGAGGCCTGGACAACACCTTCCCCATCAGGTAGAGGCCTGGACAACACCTTCCCCATCAGACAGTGGCCTGGACAACACCTTTCCCATCAGACAGAGGCCTGGAGAACAACTTCCCCATCAGACAAAGGCCTGGACAACACCTTCCCCTTCAGACAGAGGCCTAGACAACACCTTCCCCATCAGAAAAGGGCCAGGTCAATACCGTCCCCATCAGACAGAGGCCTGGAGAGCACCTTCCCCAGCAGACCGAGGCCTGGACAACCCCTTCCTCGTCAGACAGAGGCCTGGAAAACACCTTCCCCGTCAGGCAGAGGCCTGGACAACACCTTCCCCATCAGACAGATACCTGGACAACACCTTCCCCGTCAGGCAGAGGCCTGGACAACAGCTTCCACGTCAGACAGAGGGCTGGACAACACCTTCCTGTTCAGACAGAGGCCTGGACAACACCTTCCCCATCAGGTAGAGGCCTGGACAACACCTTCCCCATCAGACAGTGGCCTGGACAACACCTTTCCCATCAGACAGAGGCCTGGAGAACAACTTCCCCGTCAAACCGAGTCCTGAACAACACTTTTCCCGTCAGACAGAGGCCTGGACAACACCTTCCCCATCAGGCAGAGGGCTGGACAATACCTTCCCCGTCAGGCAGAGGCCTGGACAACACCTTCCCCGTCAGACAGAGGCCTGGACTACACTTTCCCCATCAGACAGAGGGCTGGACAACACCTTCCCCGTCAGGCAGAGGCCTGGACAACACCTTTCCCGTCAGACAGAAGCCTGGACTACACTTTCCCCATCAGACAGAGGCCACGACAACCCCTCCCCCATCAGGCAGCCTGGGCAACAACTTCATTTCAGGCAGCCTGGACAAAACCTTCCTAGTCAGACAGAGGCCTGGAGAATGCCTTCCCTGTCAGACAGAGGCCTGGACAACAACTTCCACATCAGGCAGAGGCCTGCACAACACCTTTCCCATCAGACAAGGGCCAGGTCAATACCATCCCCATCAGACAGAGGCCTGGAGAGAATCTTCCCCATCAGACAGAGGCCTGGACAACACCTTCCCCGTCAGACAGAGGCCTGGACAACACCTTCCCCGTCAGGCAGAGGCCTGGACAACACCTTTCCCGTCAGACAGAGGCCTGGACTACACTTTCCCCATCAGACAGAGGCCTGGACAACACCTTCCCCGTCAGGCAGAGGCCTGGACAACACCTTTCCCGTCAGACAGAAGCCTGGACTACACTTTCCCCATCAGACAGAGGCCTCGACAACCCCTCCCCCATCAGGCAGCCTGGGGAACAACTTCATTTCAGGCAGCCTGGACAAAACCTTCCTAGTCAGACAGAGGCCTGGAGAACGCCTTCCCCGTCAGACAGAGGCCTGGACAACAACTTCCACATCAGGCAGAGGCCTGCACAACACCTTTCCCATCAGACAAGGGCCAGGTCAATACCATCCCCATCAGACAGAGGCCTGGAGAGAATCTTCCCCATCAGACAGAGGCCTGGACAACACCTTCCCCGTCAGACAGAGGCCTGGACAACACCTTTCCCATCAGACAGAGGTCTGGACAACACCTTCCCCATCAGACAAGTGCCAGGTCAATACCATCCCCATCAGACAGAGGCCTGGATAGCACCTTCCCCATCAGACAGAGGCCTGGAGAGCACCTTCCCCATCAGACAGAGGCCTGGACAACACCTTCCCCATCAGACAGATACCTGGACAACACCTTCCCCGTCAGGCAGAGGCCTGGACAACAGCTTCCACGTCAGACAGAGGACTGGACAACACCTTCCCGTTCAGACAGAGGCCTGGACAACACCTTCCCCGTCAGGCAGAGGCCTGGACAACTCCTTCCCCGTCCGACAGAGGCGTTGACAACACCTTCCCCGTCCGACAGAGGCGTTGACAACACCGTCCCCATAAGGCAGAGGCCTAGACAACAGCTTCCACGTCAGACAGAGGCCTGGACAACACCTTCCCCGTCAGGCAGAGGCCTGGACAACATCATCTGCATCAGGCAGAGGCCTGGACAACTCTTTCCCCGTCCGACAGAGGCATTGACAACACCTTCCCCGTCAGACAGAGGCCTGGAAAACACCTTCCCCGTCAGACAGAGGCCTGGGCAACACCTTCCCCATCAGACAGAGGCCTGGAGAACACCTTCCCCGTATAGGCAGAGGCCTGTACAAAACCTTCACCGTCAGACAGTGGCCTGGACAACACATTCCCCATCAGACAGAGGCCTGGACAACACCTTCCCCGTCAGCCAGCCTTGGCAACACCTTCCCCGTCAGACAGAGGCCTGGACAACACCTTCCCCGTCAGGCAGAGGCCTGGACAACACCTTCCCCGTCAGGCAGAGGCCTGGACAACACCTTCCCCTTCAGCCAGCCTGGGCAACACCTTCCCCGTCAGACAGAGGCCTGGACAAAACCTTTTCCGTCAGACAGAGGCCTGGACAACACCTTCCCCGTCAGGTAGAGGCCTGGACAACACCTTCCCCATCAGACAGAGGGCTTGACTACACCATACCCGTCAGGAAGAGGCCTGGACAACACCTTCGCAGTCAGCCAGCCAGGGCAACACCTTCCCCGTCAGACAGAGGCCTGGACAACACCTTCCCCGTCAGACAGGGGCCTGGACAACACCTTCCCCGTCAGACAGAGGCCTGTACAAAACCTTCACCGTCAGACAGTGGCCTGGACAACACATTCCCCATCAGGTAGAGGCCTGGAGAACACTTTCCCCATCAGACAGAGGCCTGGACAACACCTTCCCCGTCAGGCACAGACCTGGACAACACCTTCCCCGTCAGACAGAGGCCTAGACAACACCTTCCCCATCAGCCAAGGGCCAGGTCAATACCATCCCCATCAGACAGAGGCCTGGAGAGAATCTTCCCCATCAGACAGAGGCCTGGACAACACCTTTCCCATCAGACAGAGGTCTGGACAACACCTTCCCCATCAGACAAGGGCCAGGTCAATACCATCCCCATCAGACAGAGGCCTGGAGAGCACCTTCCCCATCAGACAGAGGCCTGGAGAGCACTTTCCCCATCAGACAGAGGCCTGGACAACACCTTCCCCGTCAGGCAGAGACCTGGACAACACATTCCCCTTCAGACAGATACCTGGACAACACCTTCCCCGTCAGGCAGAGGCCTGGACAACAGCTTCCACGTCAGACAGAGGGCTGGACAACACCTTCCCGTTCAGACAGAGGCCTGGACAACACCTTCCCCGTCCGACAGAGGCGTTGACAACACCTTCCCCGTCCGACAGAGGTGTTGACAACACCGTCCCTGTAAGGCAGAGGCCTGGACAACAGCTTCCACGTCAGACAGAGGCCTGGACAACACCTTCCCCGTCAGGTAGAGGCCTGGACAACACCTTCCCCATCAGACAGAGGGCTTGACTACACCATACCCGTCAGGAAGAGGCCTGGACAACACCTTCGCAGTCAGCCAGCCAGGGCAACACCTTCCCCGTCAGACAGAGGCCTGGACAACACCTTCCCCGTCAGACAGGGGCCTGGACAACACCTTCCCCGTCAGACAGAGGCCTGTACAAAACCTTCACCGTCAGACAGTGGCCTGGACAACACATTCCCCATCAGGTAGAGGCCTGGAGAACACTTTCCCCATCAGACAGAGGCCTGGACAACACCTTCCCCGTCAGGCACAGGCCTGGACAACACCTTCCCCGTCAGACAGAGGCCTAGACAACACCTTCTCCATCAGCCAAGGGCCAGGTCAATACCATCCCCATCAGACAGAGGCCTGGAGAGAATCTTCCCCAACAGACAGAGGCCTGGACAACACCTTTCCCATCAGACAGAGGTCTGGACAACACCTTCCCCGTCAGGCAGAGACCTGGACAACACATTCCCCTTCAGACAGATACCTGGACAACATCTTCCCCGTCAGGCAGAGGCCTGGACAACAGCTTCCACGTCAGACAGAGGGCTGGACAACACCTTCCCGTTCAGACAGAGGCCTGGACAACACCTTCCCCGTCAGGCAGAGGCCTGGACAACTCCTTCCCCGTCCGACAGAGGCGTTGACAACACCTTCCCCGTCCGACAGAGGTGTTGACAACACCGTCCCTGTAAGGCAGAGGCCTGGACAACAGCTTCCACGTCAGACAGAGGCCTGGACAACACCTTCCCCGTCAGGCAGAGGCCTGGACAACATCATCTGCATCAGGCAGAGGCCTGGACAACTCTTTCCCCGTCCGACAGAGGCATTGACAACACCTACCCCGTCAGAAAAAGGCCAGGACAACACCTTCCCCGTCAGACAGAGGCCTGGAAAACACCTTCCCCGTCAGACAGAGGCCTGGGCAACACCTTCCCCATCAGACAGAGGCCTGGAGAACACCATCCCCGTATAGGCAGAGGCCTGTACAAAACCTTCAGCGTCAGACAGTGGCCTGGACAACACATTCCCCATCAGACAGAGGCCTGGACAACACCTTCCCCGTCAGCCAGCCTTGGCAACACCTTCCCCGTCAGACAGAGGCCTGGACAACACCTTCCCCGTCAGGCAGAGGCCTGGACAACACCTTCCCCGTCAGGCAGAGGCCTGGACAACACCTTCCCCTTCAGCCAGCCTGGACAACACCTTCCCCGTCAGGTAGAGGCCTGGACAACACCTTCCCCATCAGACAGAGGGCTTGACAACACCATACCCGTCAGGAAGAGGCCTGGACAACACCTTCGCAGTCAGCCAGCCAGGGCAACACCTTCCCGTTCAGACAGAGGCCTGGACAACACCTTCCCCGTCAGGCAGAGGCCTGGACAACTCCTTCCCCGTCCAACAGAGGCGTTGACAACACCTTCCCCGTCCGACAGAGGCGTTGACAACACCGTCCCCGTAAGGCAGAGGCCTGGACAACACCTTCCCCATCAGTATGAGGCCTGGACAACATCATCTGCATCAGGCAGAGGCCTGGACAACTCTTTCCCCGTCCGACAGAGGCATTGACAACACCTTCCTCGTCAGAAAAAGGCCAGGACAACACCTTCCCCGTCAGACAGCCTGGAAAACACCTTCCCTGTCAGACAGAGGCCTGGGCAACACCTTCCCCATCAGACAGAGGCCTGGAGAACACCTTCCCCGTATAGGCAGAGGCCTGTACAAAACCTTCACCGTCAGACAGTGGCCTGGACAACACATTCCCCATCAGACAGAGGCCTGGACAACACCTTCCCCGTCAGCCAGCCTTGGCAACACCTTCCCCGTCAGACAGAGGCCTGGACAACACCTTTCCCGTCAGGCAGAGGCCTGGACAACACCTTCCACTTCAGCCAGCCTGGGCAACACCTTCCCCGTCAGACAGAGGCCTGGACTAAACCTTTTCCGTCAGGTAGAGGCCTGGACAACACCTTCCCCATCAGACAGAGGGCTTGACAACACCATACCCGTCAGGAAGAGGCCTGGACAACACCTTCGCAGTCAGCCAGCCAGGGCAACACCTTCCCCGTCAGACAGAGGCCTGGACAACACCTTCCCCGTCAGGCAGAGGCCTGGACAACACCTTCCCCGTCAGGCAGAGGCCTGGACAAAACCTTTTCCGTCAGACAGAGGCCTGGACAACACCTTCCCCGTCAGGTAGAGGCCTGGACAACACCTTCCCCATCAGACAGAGGGCTGGACAACACCATACCCGTCAGGAAGAGGCCTGGACAACACCTTCCCCGTCAGGCACAGGCCTGGGCAACACCTTCCCCGTCAGACAGAGGCCTAGACAACACCTTCCCCATCAGACAAGGGCCAGGTCAATACCGTCCCCATCAGACAGAGGCCTGGAGAGCACCTTCCCCAGCAGACCGAGGCCTGGACAACCCCTTCCACGTCAGACAGAGGCCTGGAAAACACCTTCCCCATCAGACAGATACCTGGACAACACCTTCCCCGTCAGGCAGAGGCCTGGACAACAGCTTCCACGTCAGACAGAGGGCTGGACAACACCTTCCTTTTCAGACAGAGGCCTGGACTACACCTTCCCCGTCAGGCAGAGGCCTGGACAACACCATCCGCGTCAGACAGTGGCCTGGACAACACCTTTCCCATCAGACAGAGGCCTGGAGAACACCTTCCCCATCAGACAAAGGCCTGGACAACACCTTCCCCGTCAGACAGAGGCCTGGACAACACCTTCCCCGTCAGACAGATGCCAGGACAACAACTTCCCCGTCAAACCGAGTCCTGGACAACACTTTTCCCGTCAGACAGAGGCCTGGACAACACCTTCCCCATCAGGCAGAGGGCTGGACAATACCTTCCCCGTCAGGCAGAGGCCTGGACAACACCTTCCCCATCAGGCAGAGGCCTGGACAACACCTTCCCCATCAGACAAAGGCCTGTACAATATCTTCCCGGTCAGACAGAGGCCTGGATAACACATGCCCCGTCAGGCAGCCTGGGCAACACATTCCCCGTCAGACAGAGGCCTGGACAACACCTTCCCCAACAGACAGAGGCCTGGACAACACCTTCCCCGTCAGACAGAGGCCTGGACAACACCTTCCCCGTCAGGCAGAGGCCTGGACAACACCTTTCCCGTCAGACAGAGGCCTGGACTACACTTTCCCCATCAGACAGAGGCCTGGACAACACCTTCCCCGTCAGGCAGAGGCCTGGACAACACGTTTCCCGTCAGACAGAAGCCTGGACTACACTTTCCCCATCAGACAGAGGCCTCGACAACCCCTCCCCCATCAGGCAGCCTGGGCAACAACTTCATTTCTGGCAGCCTGGACAAAACCTTCCTAGTCAGACAGAGGCCTGGAGAACGCGTTCCCCGTCAGACAGAGGCCTGGACAACAACTTCCACATCAGGCAGAGGCCTGCACAACACGTTCCCCGTCAGAGAGAGGCCTGGCCAACAACGTCGCCGTCAGGCAGAGGCCTGGACAACACCTTCCCCATCAGACAGAGGCCTGTAAAACACCTTCCCCAGCAGGTAGAGGACTGGACAACACCTTCCCCATCAGGCAGAGGCCTGTACAACACCTTCCCCATCAGGCAGAGGCCTGTACAACACCTTCCCCGTCATCCAGAGGCCTGGACAACAGCTTCCCCGTCAGACAGAGGCCTGGACAACACCTTCCCCTCAGACAGAGGACTGTACAACACATTCCCCGTCAGGCAGAGGCCTGGACAACACCTTCCCCGTCAGGCAACCTGGGCAACACCTTCCCCGTCAGGCAGAGGCCTGGACAACACCTTTCCCGTCAGACAGAGGCCTGGAAAACACCTTCCCCGTCAGGTAGAGGCCTGGACAACAGTTTCCACATCAGACAGAGGCCTGGACAACACCTTCCCCGTCAGGCACAGGCCTGGGCAACACCTACCCCGTCAGACAGAGGCCTAGACAACACCTTCCCCATCAGACAAGGGCCAGGTCAATACCGTCCCCATCAGACAGAGGCCTGGAGAGCACCTTCCCCAGCAGACCGAGGCCTGGACAACCCCTTCCCCGTCAGACAGAGGCCTGGAAAACACCTTCCCCGTCAGGCAGAGGCCTGGACAACACCTTCCCCATCAGACAGATACCTGGACAACACCTTCCCCGTCAGGCAGAGGCCTGGACAACAGCTTCCACGTCAGACAGAGGGCTGGACAACACCTTCCTGTTCAGACAGAGGGCTGGACAACACCTTCCCCGTCAGGCAGAGGCCTGGACAACACCATCCGCGTCAGACAGTGGCCTGGACAACACCTTTCCCATCAGACAGAGGCCTGGAGAACACATTCCCCATCAGACAAAGGCCTGGAGAACACCTTCCCCGTCAGACAGAGGCCTGGACAACACCTTCCCCGTCAGACAGATGCCAGGACAACAACTTCCCCGTCAAACCGAGTCCTGGACAACACTTTTCCCGTCAGACAGAGGCCTGGACAACACCTTCCCCATCAGGCAGAGGGCTGGACAATACCTTCCCCGTCAGGCAGAGGCCTGGACAACACCTTCCCCATCAGGCAGAGGCCTGGACAACACCTTCCCCATCAGACAAAGGCCTGTACAATACCTTCCCGGTCAGACAGAGGCCTGGATAACACATGCCCCGTCAGGCAGCCTGGGCAACACATTCCCCGTCAGACAGAGGCCTGGACAACACCTTCCCCAACAGACAGAGGCCTGGACAACACCTTCCCCGTCAGACAGAGGCCTGGACAACACCTTCCCCGTCAGGCAGAGGCCTGGACAACACCTTTCCCGTCAGACAGAGGCCTGGACTACACTTTCCCCATCAGACAGAGGCCTGGACAACACCTTCCCCGTGAGGCAGAGGCCTGGACAACACGTTTCCCGTCAGACAGAAGCCTGGACTACACTTTCCCCATCAGACAGAGGCCTCGACAACCCCTCCCCCATCAGGCAGCCTGGGCAACAACTTCATTTCAGGCAGCCTGGACAAAACCTTCCTAGTCAGACAGAGGCCTGGAGAACGCGTACCCCGTCAGACAGAGGCCTGGACAACAACTTCCACATCAGGCAGAGGCCTGCACAACACGTTCCCCGTCAGAGAGAGGCCTGGCCAACAACGTCGCCGTCAGGCAGAGGCCTGGACAACACCTTCCCCATCAGACAGAAGCCTGTAAAACACCTTTCACAGCAGGTAGAGGACTGGACAACACCTTCCCCATCAGGCAGAGGCCTGTACAACACCTTCCCCATCAGGCAGAGGCCTGTACAACACCTTCCCCGTCATCCAGAGGCCTGGACAACAGCTTCCCCGTCAGACAGAGGCCTGGACAACACCTTCCCCTCAGACAGAGGCCTGTACAACACCTTCCCCGTCAGGCAGAGGCCTGGACAACACCTTCCCCGTCAGGCAACCTGGGCAACACCTTCCCCGTCAGGCAGAGGCCTGGACAACACCTTTCCCGTCAGACAGAGGCCTGGAAAACACCTTCCCCGTCAGGTAGAGGCCTGGACAACAGTTTCCACATCAGACAGAGGCCTGGACAGCCCCTTCCCCATCAGACAGAGGCCTGGACAACACCTTCCCCGTCAGACAGAGGCCTGGACAGCACCTTCCCAGTCAGACAGAGGCCTGGACAAAACCTTCCCAGTCAGACAGAGGCCTGGACAACACCTTCCCCATCAGACAGAGGCCTGGACAACACCTTCCCCGTCAGACAGAGGCCTGGACAACACCTTCCCCATCAGGCAGAGGCCTGGACAACACCTTCCCCATCAGACAAAGGCCTGTACAATACATTCCCGGTCAGACAGAGGCCTGGATAACACATGCCCCGTCAGGCAGCCTGGGCAACACCTTCCCCGTCAGACAGAGGCCTGGACAACACCTTCCCCAACAGACAGAGGCCTGGACAACACCTTCCCCGTCAGGCAGAGGCCTGGACAACACCTTTCCCGTCAGACAGAGGCCTGGACTACACTTTCCCCATCAGACAGAGGCCTGGACAACACCTTCCCCATCAGGCAGAGGCCTGGACAACACCTTTCCCGTCAGACAGAAGCCTGGAATACACTTTCCCCATCAGACAGAGGCCTCGACAACCCCTCCCCCATCAGGCAGCCTGGGCAACAACTTCATTTCAGGCAGCCTGGACAAAACCTTCCTAGTCAGACAGAGGCCTGGAGAACGCCTTCCCCGTCAGACAGAGGCCTGGACAACAACTTCCACATCAGGCAGAGGCCTGCACAACACGTTCCCCGTCAGAGAGAGGCCTGGCCAACAACGTCGTCGTCAGGCAGAGGCCTGGACAACACCTTCCCCATCAGACAGAGGCCTGGACAACACCTTCCCCGTCAGACAGAGGCCTGGACAACACCTTCCCCGTCAGGCAGAGGCCTGGACAACACCTTTCCCATCAGACAGAGGCCTGGACTACACTTTCCCCATCAGACAGAGGCCTGGACAACACCTTCCCCGTCAGGCAGAGGCCTGGACAACACGTTTCCCGTCAGACAGAAGCCTGGACTACACTTTCCCCATCAGACAGAGGCCTCGATAACCCCTCCCCCATCAGGCAGCCTGGGCAACAACTTCATTTCAGGCAGCCTGGACAAAACCTTCCTAGTCAGACAGAGGCCTGGAGAACGCCTTCCCCGTCAGACAGAGGCCTGGACAACAACTTCCACATCAGGCAGAGGCCTGCACAACACGTTCCCCGTCAGAGAGAGGCCTGGCCAACAACGTCGCCGTCAGGCAGAGGCCTGGACAACACCTTCCCCATCAGACAGAGGCCTGTAAAACACCTTCCCCAGCAGGTAGAGGACTGGACAACACCTTCCCCGTCTAGGCAGAGGCCTGTACAACCCCTTCCCCATCAGGCAGAGGCCTGTACAACACCTTCCCCGTCATCCAGAGGCCTGGACAACAGCTTCCCCGTCAGACAGAGGCCTGGACAACACCTTCCCCTCAGACAGAGGCCTGTACAACACCTTCCCCGTCAGGCAGAGGACTGGACAACACCTTCCCCGTCAGGCAACCTGGGCAACACCTTCCCCGTCAGGCAGAGGCCCGGACAACACCTTTCCCGTCAGACAGAGGCCTGGAAAACACCTTCCCCGTCAGGTAGAGGCCTGGACAACAGTTTCCACATCAGACAGAGGCCTGGACAACCCCTTCCCCATCAGACAGAGGCCTGGACAAAAACTTCCCAGTCAGACAGAGGCCTGGACAACACCTTCCCCATCAGGCAGAGGCCTGGACAACAGCTTCCCCGTCAGACAGAGGCCTGGACAACAGCTTCCCCGTCAGACAGAGGCCTGGACAACAGCTTCCCCATCAGACAGAGGCCTGCACAAAACCTTCACCGTCAGACAGAGGCCTGGACAACAGCTTCCCCGTCAGACAGAGGCCTGGACAACAGCTTCCCCCTCAGACAGAGGCCTGGACAACCCCTTCCCCATCAGACGGAGGCCTGGACAACACCTTCCCCGTCAGACAGAAGCCTGGACTACACCTGCCCCGTCAGGCAGCCTGGACAACACCTTCCCCAGCAGGCAGAGGCCTAGACAACACCTTCCCCCTATAGGCAGAGGCCTGGACAACACATTCCTCGTCAGGCAGAGGCCTGGACAACACCTTCCCCGTTAGACAGAGGCCTGGACAACACCTTCCCCATCAGGCAGAGGCCTGTACAATACCTTCCCGGTCAGACAGAGGCCTGGATAACACATGCCCCGTCAGGCAGCCTGGGCAACACCTTCCCCGTCAGACAGAGGCCTGGACAACAACTTCCCCGTCAGGCAGAGGCCTGGACAACACCTTTCCCATCAGACAGAGGCCTGGACTACACTTTCCCCATCAGACAGAGGCCTGGACAACACCTTCCCCGTCAGGCAGAGGCCTGGACAACACCTTTCCCGTCAGACAGAAGCCTGGAATACACTTTCCCCATCAGACAGAGGCCTCGACAACCCCTCCCCATCAGGCAGCCTGGGCAACAACTTCATTTCAGGCAGCCTGGACAAAACCTTCCTAGTCAGACAGAGGCCTGGAGAACGCCTTCCCCGTCAGACAGAGGCCTGGACAACAACTTCCACATCAGGCAGAGGCCTGCACAACACGTTCCCCGTCAGAGAGAGGCCTGGCCAACAACGTCGTCGTCAGGCAGAGGCCTGGACAACACCTTCCCCATCAGACAGAGGCCTGGACAACACCTTCCCCGTCAGACAGAGGCCTGGACAACAACTTCCCCGTCAGGCAGAGGCCTGGACAACACCTTTCCCGTCAGACAGAGGCCTGGACTACACTTTCCCCATCAGACAGAGGCCTGGACAACACCTTCCCCGTCAGGCAGAGTCCTGGACAACACGTTTCCCGTCAGACAGAAGCCTGGACTACACTTTCCCCATCAGACAGAGGCCTCGACAACCCCTCCCCCATCAGGCAGCCTAAGCAACAACTTCATTTCAGGCAGCCTGGACAAAACCTTCCTAGTCAGACAGAGGCCTGGAGAACGCCTTCCCCGTCAGACAGAGGCCTGGACAACAACTTCCACATCAGGCAGAGGCCTGCACAACACGTTCCCCGTCAGAGAGAGGCCTGGCCAACAACGTCGCCGTCAGGCAGAGGCCTGGACAACACCTTCCCCATCAGACAGAGGCCTGTAAAACACCTTCCCCAGCAGGTAGAGGACTGGACAACACCTTCCCCGTCATCCAGAGGCCTGGACAACAGCTTCCCCGTCAGACAGAGGCCTGGACAACACCTTCCCCTCAGACAGAGGCCTGTACAACACCTTCCCCGTCAGGCAGAGGCCTGGACAACACCTTCCCCGTCAGGCAACCTGGGCAACACCTTCCCCGTCAGGCAGAGGCCTGGACAACACCTTTCCCGTCAGACAGAGGCCTGGAAAACACCTTCCCCGTCAGGTAGAGGCCTGGACAACACTTTCCCCAACAGACAGAGGCCTGGACAACACCTTCCCCGTCAGGCAGAGGCCTGGACAACACCTTTCCCGTCAGACAGAGGCCTGGACTACACTTTCCCCATCAGACAGAGGCCTGGACAACACCTTCCCCGTCAGGCAGAGGCCTGGACAACACCTTTCCCGTCAGACAGAAGCCTGGAATACACTTTCCCCATCAGACAGAGGCCTCGACAACCCCTCCCCCATCAGGCAGCCTGGGCAACAACTTCATTTCAGGCAGCCTGGACAAAACCTTCCTAGTCAGACAGAGGCCTGGAGAACGCCTTCCCCGTCAGACAGAGGCTTGGACAACAACTTCCACATCAGGCAGAGGCCTGCACAACACGTTCCCCGTCAGAGAGAGGCCTGGCCAACAACGTCGTCGTCAGGCAGAGGCCTGGACAACACCTTCCCCATCAGACAGAGGCCTGGACAACACCTTCCCCGTCAGACAGAGGCCTGGACAACACGTTCCCCGTCAGGCAGAGGCCTGGACAACACCTTTCCCGTCAGACAGAGGCCTGGACTACACTTTCCCCATCAGACAGAGGCCTGGACAACACCTTCCCCGTCAGGCAGAGGCCTGGACAACACGTTTCCCGTCAGACAGAAGCCTGGACTACACTTTCCCCATGAGACAGAGGCCTCGACAACCCCTCCCCCATCAGGCAGCCTGGGCAACAACTTCATTTCAGGCAGCCTGGACAAAACCTTCCTAGGCAGACAGAGGGCTGGAGAACGCCTTCCCCGTCAGACAGAGGCCTGGACAACAACTTCCACATCAGGCAGAGGCCTGCACAACACGTTCCCCGTCATCCAGAGGCCTGGACAACAGCTTCCCCGTCAGACAGAGGCCTGGACAACACCTTCCCCTCAGACAGAGGCCTGTACAACACCTTCCCCGTCAGGCAGAGGCCTGGACAACACCTTCCCCGTCATCCAGAGGCCTGGACAACAGCTTCCCCGTCATACAGAGGCCTGGACAACACCTTCCCCTCAGACAGAGGCCTGTACAACACCTTCCCCGTCAGGCAGAGGCCTGGACAACACATTCCCCGTCAGGCAACCTGGGCAACACCTTTCCCGTCAGGCAGAGGCCTGGACAACACCTTTCCCGTCAGACAGAGGCCTGGAAAACACCTTCCCCGTCAGGTAGAGGCCTGGACAACAGTTTCCACATCAGACAGAGGCCTGGACAACCCCTTCCCCATCAGACAGAGGCCTGGACATAAACTTCCCAGTCAGACAGAGGCCTGGACAACACCTTCCCCATCAGGCAGAGGCCTGGACAACAGCTTCCCCATAAGACAGAGGCCTGGACAACAGCTTCCCCGTCAGACAGAGGCCTGGACAACAGCTTCCCCCTCAGTCAGAGGCCTGGACAACCCCTTCCCCATCAGACGGAGGCCTGGACAACACCTTCCCCGTCAGACAGAAGCCTGGACTACACCTGCCCCGTCAGGCAGCCTGGACAACACCTTCCCCGTCAGACAGAGGCCTGGACAACACATTCCCCATCAGTCAGAGGCCTGTAAAACACCTTCCCCAGCAGGCAGAGGCCTAGACAACACCTTCCCCCTATAGGCAGAGGCCTGGACAACACATTCCCAGTCATGCAGAGGCCTGGACAACACCTTCCCCATCAGGCAGAGGCCTGGACAACACATTCCTCGTCAGGCAGAGGCCTGGACAACAGCTTCCCCATCAGACAGAGGCCTGGACAACAGCTTCCCCATCAGACAGAGGCCTTGACAACACCTTCCCCGTCAGGCACAGGCCTGGACAACACCTTCCCCGTCAGACAGAGGCCAGGATAACACCTTCCCTGTCAGGCAGCCTGGGCAACACCTTCCCTGTCAGACAGAGGCCTGGAAAACACCTTGCCCGTCAGGTAGAGGCCTGGACAACAGTTTCCACATCAGACAGAGGCCTGGACAACCCCTTCCCCATCAGACAGAGGCCTGGACAACACCTTCCCCGTCAGACAGAGGCCTGGACAGCACCTTCCCAGTCAGACAGAGGCCTGGACAAAACCTTCCCAGTCAGCCAGAGGCCTGGACGACACCTTCCCCATCAGACAGAGGCCTGGACGACACCTTCCCCATCAGACAGAGGCCTGGACAACATGTTCCACATCAGACAGAGGCCTGGAAAACACCTTCCCCATCAGGCAGAGGCCTGGACAACAACTTCCACATCAGGCAGAGGCCTGCACAACACGTTCCCCGTCAGAGAGACGCCTGGCCAACAACGTCGCCGTCAGCCAGAGGCCTGGACAACACCTTCCCCGTTAGACAGAGGCCTGTAATACAACTTCCCCAGCAAGGTAGAGGACTGGACAACACCTTCCCCATCTAGGCAGAGGCCTGGACAACCCCTTCCCCATCAGGCAGAGGCCTGGACAACACCTTCCCCGTCATCCAGAGGCCTGGACAACAGCTTCCCCGTCATACAGAGGCCTGGACAACACCTTCCCCTCAGACAGAGGCCTGTACAACACCTTCCCCGTCAGGCAGAGGCCTGGACAACACATTCCCCATCAGGCAACCTGGGCAACACCTTTCCCGTCAGGCAGAGGCCTGGACAACACCTTTCCCATCAGACAGAGGCCTGGAAAACACCTTCCCCGTCAGGTAGAGGCCTGGACAACAGTTTCCACATCAGACAGAGGCCTGGACAACCCCTTCCCCATCAGAGAGGCCTGGACAAAAACTTCCCAGTCAGACAGAGGCCTGGACAACACCTTCCCCATCAGGCAGAGGCCTGGACAACAGCTTCCCCGTCAGACAGAGGCCTGGACAACAGCTTCCCCATCAGACAGAGGCCTGGACAACAGCTTCCCCGTCAGACAGTGGCCTGGTCAACGGCTTCCCCATCAGACAGAGGCCTGCACAAAACCTTCACCGTCAGACAGAGGCCTGGACAACAGCTTCCCCGTCAGACAGAGGCCTGGACAACAGCTTCCCCATCAGACAGAGGCCTGCACAAAACCTTCACCGTCAGACAGAGGCCTGGACAACATGTTCCACATCAGACAGAGGCCTGGAAAACAACTTCCCCATCAGACAGAGGCCTGTAAAACAACTTCCCCAGCAGGTAGAGGACTGGACAACACCTTCCCCGTCTAGGCAGAGGCCTGGACAACCCCTTCCCCATCAGGCAGAGGCCTGTACAACACCTTCCCCGTCATCCAGAGGCCTGGACAACAGCTTCACCGTCAGACAGAGGCCTGGACAACACCTTCCCCTCAGACAGAGGCCTGTACAACACCTTCCCCGTCAGGCAACCTGGGCAACACCTTCCCCGTCAGGCAGAGGCCTGGACAACACCTTTCCCGTCAGACAGAGGCCTGGACTACACTTTCCCCATCAGACAGAGGCCTGGACAACACCTTCCCCGTCAGGCAGAGGCCTGGACAACACGTTTCCCGTCAGACAGAAGCCTGGACTACACTTTCCCCATCAGACAGAGGCCTCGACAACCCCTCCCCCATCAGGCAGCCTGGGCAACAACTTCATTTCAGGCAGCCTGGACAAAACCTTCCTAGTCAGACAGAGGCCTGGAGAACGCCTTCCCCGTCAGACAGAGGCCTGGACAACAACTTCCACATCAGGCAGAGGCCTGCACAACACGTTCCCCGTCAGAGAGAGGCCTGGCCAACAACGTCGCCGTCAGGCAGAGGCCTGGACAACACCTTCCCCATCAGACAGAGGCCTGTAAAACACCTTCCCCAGCAGGTAGAGGACTGGACAACACCTTCCCCGTCTAGGCAGAGGCCTGTACAACCCCTTCCCCATCAGGCAGAGGCCTGTACAACACCTTCCCCGTCATCCAGAGGCCTGGACAACACCTTCCCCTCAGACAGAGGCCTGTACAACACCTTCCCCGTCAGGCAGAGGCCTGGACAACACCTTCCCCGTCAGGCAACCTGGGCAACACCTTCCCCGTCAGGCAGAGGCCTGGACAACACCTTTCCCGTCAGACAGAGGCCTGGAAAACACCTTCCCCGTCAGGTAGAGGCCTGGACAACACATTCCCCAACAGACAGAGGCCAGGACAACACCTTCCCCGTCAGGCAGAGGCCTGGATAACACCTTTCCCGTCAGACAGAGGCCTGGACTACACTTTCCCCATCAGACAGAGGCCTGGACAACACCTTCCCCGTCAGGCAGAGGCCTGGACAACCCCTTCCCCATCAGGCAGAGGCCTGGACAACACCTTCCCCGTCATCCAGAGGCCTGGACAACAGCTTCCCCGTCATACAGAGGCCTGGACAACACCTTCCCCTCAGACAGAGGCCTGTACAACACCTTCCCCGTCAGGCAGAGGCCTGGACAACACATTCCCCATCAGGCAACCTGGGCAACACCTTTCCCGTCAGGCAGAGGCCTGGACAACACCTTTCCCATCAGACAGAGGCCTGGAAAACACCTTCCCCGTCAGGTAGAGGCCTGGACAACAGTTTCCACATCAGACAGAGGCCTGGACAACCCCTTCCCCATCAGAGAGGCCTGGACAAAAACTTCACAGTCAGACAGAGGCCTGGACAACACCTTCCCCATCAGGCAGAGGCCTGGACAACAGCTTCCCCGTCAGACAGAGGCCTGGACAACAGCTTCCCCATCAGACAGAGGCCTGGACAACAGCTTCCCCGTCAGACAGTGGCCTGGTCAACGGCTTCCCCATCAGACAGAGGCCTGCACAAAACCTTCACCGTCAGACAGAGGCCTGGACAACAGCTTCCCCGTCAGACAGAGGCCTGGACAACAGCTTCCCCATCAGACAGAGGCCTGCACAAAACCTTCACCGTCAGACAGAGGCCTGGACAACATGTTCCACATCAGACAGAGGCCTGGAAAACAACTTCCCCATCAGACAGAGGCCTGTAAAACAACTTCCCCAGCAGGTAGAGGACTGGACAACACCTTCCCCGTCTAGGCAGAGGCCTGGACAACCCCTTCCCCATCAGGCAGAGGCCTGTACAACACCTTCCCCGTCATCCAGAGGCCTGGACAACAGCTTCACCGTCAGACAGAGGCCTGGACAACACCTTCCCCTCAGACAGAGGCCTGTACAACACCTTCCCCGTCAGGCAACCTGGGCAACACCTTCCCCGTCAGGCAGAGGCCTGGACAACACCTTTCCCGTCAGACAGAGGCCTGGACTACACTTTCCCCATCAGACAGAGGCCTGGACAACACCTTCCCCGTCAGGCAGAGGCCTGGACAACACGTTTCCCGTCAGACAGAAGCCTGGACTACACTTTCCCCATCAGACAGAGGCCTCGACAACCCCTCCCCCATCAGGCAGCCTGGGCAACAACTTCATTTCAGGCAGCCTGGACAAAACCTTCCTAGTCAGACAGAGGCCTGGAGAACGCCTTCCCCGTCAGACAGAGGCCTGGACAACAACTTCCACATCAGGCAGAGGCCTGCACAACACGTTCCCCGTCAGAGAGAGGCCTGGCCAACAACGTCGCCGTCAGGCAGAGGCCTGGACAACACCTTCCCCATCAGACAGAGGCCTGTAAAACACCTTCCCCAGCAGGTAGAGGACTGGACAACACCTTCCCCGTCTAGGCAGAGGCCTGTACAACCCCTTCCCCATCAGGCAGAGGCCTGTACAACACCTTCCCCGTCATCCAGAGGCCTGGACAACACCTTCCCCTCAGACAGAGGCCTGTACAACACCTTCCCCGTCAGGCAGAGGCCTGGACAACACCTTCCCCGTCAGGCAACCTGGGCAACACCTTCCCCGTCAGGCAGAGGCCTGGACAACACCTTTCCCGTCAGACAGAGGCCTGGAAAACACCTTCCCCGTCAGGTAGAGGCCTGGACAACACATTCCCCAACAGACAGAGGCCAGGACAACACCTTCCCCGTCAGGCAGAGGCCTGGATAACACCTTTCCCGTCAGACAGAGGCCTGGACTACACTTTCCCCATCAGACAGAGGCCTGGACAACACCTTCCCCGTCAGGCAGAGGCCTAGACAACACCTTTCCCGTCAGACAGAAGCCTGGAATACACTTTCCCCATCAGACAGAGGCCTCGACAACCCCTCCCCCATCAGGCAGCCTGGGCAACAACTTCATTTCAGGCAGCCTGGACAAAACCTTCCTAGTCAGACAGAGGCCTGGAGAACGCCTTCCCCGTCAGACAGAGGCCTGGACAACAACTTCCACATCAGGCAGAGGCCTGCACAACACGTTCCCCGTCAGAGTGAGGCCTGGCCAACAACGTCGTCGTCAGGCAGAGGCCTGGACAACACCTTCCCCATCAGACAGAGGCCTGGACAACACCTTCCCCGTCAGACAGAGGCCTGGACAACACCTTCCCCGTCAGGCAGAGGCCTGGACAACACCTTTCCCGTCAGACAGAGGCCTGGACTACACTTTCCCCATCAGACAGAGGCCTGGACAACACCTTCCCCGTCAGGCAGAGGCCTGGACAACACGTTTCCCGTCAGACAGAAGCCTGGACTACACTTTCCCCATCAGACAGAGGCCTCGACAACCCCTCCCCCATCAGGCAGCCTGGGCAACAACTTCATTTCAGGCAGCCTGGACAAAACCTTCCTAGTCAGACAGAGGCCTGGAGAACGCCTTCCCCGTCAGACAGAGGCCTGGACAACAACTTCCACATCAGGCAGAGGCCTGCACAACACGTTCCCCGTCAGAGAGAGGCCTGGCCAACAACGTCGCCGTCAGGCAGAGGCCTGGACAACACCTTCCCCATCAGACAGAGGCCTGTAAAACACCTTCCCCAGCAGGTAGAGGACTGGACAACACCTTCCCCGTCTAGGCAGAGGCCTGTACAACCCCTTCCCAATCAGGCAGAGGCCTGTACAACACCTTCCCTGTCATCCAGAGGCCTGGACAACAGCTTCCCCGTCAGACAGAGGCCTGGACAACACCTTCCCCTCAGACAGAGGCCTGTACAACACCTTCACCGTCAGGCAGAGGCCTGGACAACACCTTACCCGTCAGGCAACCTGGGCAACACCTTCCCCGTCAGGCAGAGGCCTGGACAACACCTTTCCCGTCAGACAGAGGCCTGGAAAACACCTTCCCCGTCAGGTAGAGGCCTGGACAACACATTCCCCGTCAGGCAACCTGGGCAACACCTTTCCCGTCAGGCAGAGGCCTGGACAACACCTTTCCCGTCAGACAGAGGCCTGGAAAACACCTTCCCCGTCAGGCAGAGGCCTGGACAACAGCTTCCCCGTCAGACAGAGGCCTGGACAACACCTTCCCCATCAGGCAGAGGCCTGGACAACAGCTTCCCCGTCAGACAGAGGCCTGGACAACAGCTTCCCCATAAGACAGAGGCCTGGACAACAGCTTCCCCGTCAGACAGAGGCCTGGACAACAGCTTCCCCATCAGACAGAGGCCTGCACAAAACCTTCACCGTCAGACAGAGGCCTGGACAACAGCTTCCCCGTCAGACAGAGGCCTGGACAACAGCTTCCCCCTCAGTCAGAGGCCTGGACAACCCCTTCCCCATCAGACGAAGGCCTGGACAACACCTTCCCCGTCAGACAGAAGCCTGGACTACACCTGCCCCGTCAGGCAGCCTGGACAACACCTTCCCCGTCAGACAGAGGCCTGGACAACACATTCCCCATCAGTCAGAGGCCTGTAAAACACCTTCCCCAGCAGGCAGAGGCCTAGACAACACCTTGCCCCTGTAGGCAGAGGCCTGGACAACACATTCCCAGTCATGCAGAGGCCTGGACAACACCTTCCCCATCAGGCAGAGGCCTGGACAACACATTCCTCGTCAGGCAGAGGCCTGGACAACAGCTTCCCCATCAGACAGAGGCCTGGACAACAGCTTCCCCATCAGACAGAGGCCTGCACAAAACCTTCACCGTCAGACAGAGGCCTGGACAAGACCTTTCCCATCAGACAGAGTCCTGGACAAGACCTTTCCCATCAGACAGAGGCCTGGACAACACCTTCCCCGTCAGGCACAGGCCTGGACAACACCTTCCCCGTCAGACAGAGGCCAGGATAACACCTCCCCTGTCAGGCAGCCTGGGCAACACCTTCCCTGTCAGACAGAGGCCTGGAAAACACCTTGCCCGTCAGGTAGAGGCCTGGACAACACCTTCCCCGTCAGACAGAGGCCTGGACAGCACCTTCCCAGACAGACAGAGGCCTGGACAAAACCTTCCCAGTCAGCCAGAGGCCTGGACGACACCTTCCCCATCAGACAGAGGCCTGGACAACATGTTCCACATCAGACAGAGGCCTGGAAAACACCTTCCCCGTCAGGCAGAGGCCTGGACAACAACTTCCACATCAGGCAGAGGCCTGCACAACACGTTCCCCGTCAGAGAGACGCCTGGCCAACAACGTCGCCGTCAGCCAGAGGCCTGGACAACACCTTCCCCGTTAGACAGAGGCCTGTAAAACAACTTCCCCAGCAAGGTAGAGGACTGGACAACACCTTCCCCATCTAGGCAGAGGCCTGGACAACCCCTTCCCCATCAGGCAGAGGCCTGGACAACACCTTCCCCGTCATCCAGAGGCCTGGACAACAGCTTCCCCGTCATACAGAGGCCTGGACAACACCTTCCCCTCAGACAGAGGCCTGTACAACACCTTCCCCGTCAGGCAGAGGCCTGGACAACACATTCCCCATCAGGCAACCTGGGCAACACCTTTCCCGTCAGGCAGAGGCCTGGACAACACCTTTCCCATCAGACAGAGGCCTGGAAAACACCTTCCCCGTCAGGTAGAGGCCTGGACAACAGTTTACACATCAGACAGAGGCCTGGACAACCCCTTCCCCATCAGAGAGGCCTGGACAAAAACTTCCCAGTCAGACAGAGGCCTGGACAACACCTTCCCCATCAGGCAGAGGCCTGGACAACAGCTTCCCCGTCAGACAGAGGCCTGGACAACAGCTTCCCTATCAGACAGAGGCCTGGACAACAGCTTCCCCGTCAGACAGAGGCCTGGACAACAGCTTCCCCATCAGACAGAGGCCTGCACAAAACCTTCACCGTCAGTCAGAGGCCTGGACAACAGCTTCCCCGTCAGACAGAGGCCTGGACAACAGCTTCCCCATCAGACAGAGGCCTGCACGAAACCTTCACCGTCAGACAGAGGCCTGGACAACATGTTCCACATCAGACAGAGGCCTGGAAAACACCTTCCCCATCAGACAGAGGCCTGTAAAACAACTTCCCCAGCAGGTAGAGGACTGGACAACACCTTCCCCGTCTAGGCAGAGGCCTGGACAACCCCTTCCCCATCATGCAGAGGCCTGTACAACACCTTCCCCGTCATCCAGAGGCCTGGACAACAGCTTCCCCGTCAGACAGAGGCCTGGACAACACCTTCCCCTCAGACAGAGGCCTGTACAACACCTTCCCCGTCAGGCAGAGGCCTGGACAACACCTTCCCCGTCAGGCAACCTGGGCAACACCTTCCCCGTCAGGCAGAGGCCTGGACAACACCTTTCCCGTCAGACAGAGGCCTGGAAAACACCTTCCCCGTCAGCTAGAGGCCTGGACAACAGTTTCCACATCAGACAGAGGCCTGGACAACCCCTTCCCCATCAGACAGAGGCCTGGACAACACATTCCCCGTCAGACAGAGGCCTGGACAGCACCTTCCCAGTCAGACAGAGGCCTGGACAAAACCTTCCCAGTCAGACAGAGGCCTGGACGACACCTTCCCCATCAGACAGAGGCCTGGACAACATGTTCCACATCAGGCAGAGGCCTGCACAACACGTTCCCCGTCAGAGAGATGCCTGGCCAACAACGTCACCGTCAGCCAGAGGCCTGGACAACACCTTCCCCGTCAGACAGAGGCCTGGACGACACCTTCCCCGTCAGGCAGAGGCCTGGACAACAAATTCCACATCAGGCAGAGGCCTGCACAACACGTTCCCCGTCAGAGAGACGCATGGCCAACAACGTCACCGTCAGCCAGAGGCCTGGACAACACCTTCCCCGTCAGACAGAGGCCTGTAAAACACCTTCCCCAGCAAGGTAGAGGACTGGACAACACCTTCCCCGTCTACGCAGAGGCCTGGACAACCCCTTCCCCATCAGGCAGAGGCCTGGACAACACCTTCCCCATCATCCAGAGGCCTGGACAACAACTTCCCCGTCATACAGAGGCCTGGACAACACCTTCCCCTCAGACAGAGGCCTGTACAACACCTTCCCCGTCAGGCAGAGGCCTGGACAACACATTCCCCGTCAGGCAACCTGGGCAACACCTTTCCCGTCAGGCAGAGGCCTGGACAACACCTTTCCCGTCAGACAGAGGCCTGGAAAACACCTTCCCCGTCAGGTAGAGGCCTGGTCAACAGTTTCCACATCAGACAGAGGCCTGGACAACCCCTTCCCCATCAGACAGAGGCCTGGACAAAAACTTCCCAGTCAGACAGAGGCCTGGACAACACCTTCCCCATCAGGCAGAGGCCTGGACAACACCTTCGCCGTCAGACAGAGGCCTGGACAACAGCTTCCCCGTCAGACAGAGGCCTGGACAACAGCTTCCCCATCAGACAGAGGCCTGGACAACAGCTTCCCCTTCAGACAGAGGCCTGCACAAAACCTTCACCGTCAGACAGAGGCCTGGACAACATGTTCCACATCAGACAGAGGCCTGGAAAACACCTTCCCCGTCAGACAGAGGCCTGCACAACACCTTCCCCATCAGGCAGAGGCCTGGACAACACCTTCCCCGTCAGGCAGCCTGGACAACACCTTCCCCGTCAGACAGAGGCCTGGACAACACATTCCCCATCAGTCAGAGGCCTGTAAAACACCTTCCCCAGCAGGGAGAGGCCTAGACAACACCTTCCCACTATAGTCAGAGGCCTGGACAACACATTCCCCGTCATGCAGAGGCCTGGACAACACCTTCCCCATCAGGCAGCCTGGACAACACATTCCTCGTCAGGCAGAGGCCTGGACAACACCTTCCCCGTCAGACAGAGGCCTGGACAACACATTCCCCATCAGTCAGAGGCCTGTAAAACACCTTCCCCAGCAGGGAGAGGCCTAGACAACACCTTCCCACTATAGTCAGAGGCCTGGACAACACATTCCCCGTCATGCAGAGGCCTGGACAACACCTTCCCCATCAGGCAGCCTGGACAACACATTCCCCGTCAGGCAGAGGCCTGGACAACACATTCCCCGTCAGGCAACCTGGGCAACACCTTTCCCGTCAGGCAGAGGCCTGGACAACACCTTTCCCGTCAGGCAGAGGCCTGGACAACACCTTTCCCGTCAGACAGAGGCCTGGAAAACACCTTCCCCGTCAGGTAGAGGCCTGGACAACAGTTTCCACATCAGACAGAGGCCTGGACAACCCCTTCCCCATCAGACAGAGGCCTGGACAAAAACTTCCCAGTCAGACAGAGGCCTGGACAACACCTTCCCCATCAGGCAGAGGCCTGGACAACAGCTTCCCCGTCAGACAGAGGCCTGGACAACAGCTTCCCCATCAGACAGAGGCCTGGACAACAGCTTCCCCATCAGACAGAGGCCTGCACAAAACCTTCACCGTCAGACAGAGGCCTGGACAACATGTTCCACATCAGACAGAGGCCTGGAAAACACCTTCCCCGTCAGACAGAGGCCTGCACAACACCTTCCCCATCAGGCAGAGGCCTGGACAACACCTTCCCCGTCAGGCAGCCTGGACAACACCTTCCCCGTCAGGCAGAGGCCTGGACAACACATTCCCCATCAGTCAGAGGCCTGTAAAACACCTTCCCCAGCAGGCAGAGGCCTGGACAACACATTCCTCGTCAGGCAGATGCCGGGACAACAGCTTCCCCATCAGACAGAGGCCTGGACAACAGCTTCCCCATCAGACAGAGGCCTGCACAAAACCTTCACCGTCAGACAGAGGCCTGGACAAGACCTTTCCCATCAGACAGAGGCCTGGACAAGACCTTTCCCATCAGACAGAGGCCTGGACAACACCTTCCCCGTCAGGCACAGGCCTGGACAACACCTTCCCCGTCAGACAGAGGCCAGGATAACACCTTCCCTGTCAGGCAGCCTGGGCAACACCTTCCCCGTCAGACAGAGGCCAGGATAACACCTTCCCTGTCAGGCAGCCTGGGCAACACCTTCCCCGTCAGGCAGCCTGGACAACACCTTCCCCGTCAGACAGAGGCCTGGACAACACATTCCCCATCAGTCAGAGGCCTGTAAAACACCTTCCCCAGCAGGCAGAGGCCTAGACAACACCTTCCCCCTATAGGCAGAGGCCTGGACAACACATTCCCCGTCATGCAGAGGCCTGGACAACATCTTCCCCATCAGGCAGAGGCCTGGACAACACATTCCTCGTCAGGCAGATGCCTGGACAACAGCTTCCCCATCAGACAGAGGCCTGGACAACAGCTTCCCCATCAGACAGAGGCCTGCACAAAACCTTCACCGTCAGACGGAGGCCTGGACAAGACCTTTCCCATCAGACAGAGGCCTGGACAAGACCTTTCCCATCAGACAGAGGCCTGGACAACACCTTCCCCGTCAGGCACAGGCCTGGACAACACCTTCCCCGTCAGACAGAGGCCAGGATAACACCTTCCCTGTCAGGCAGCCTGGGCAACACCTTCCCCGTCAGACAGAGGCCAGGATAACACCTTCCCTGTCAGGCAGCCTGGGCAACACCTTCCCCGTTATACAGAGGCCTGGACAACAACTTCCACATCAGGCAGAGGCCTGTACAACACGTTCCCCGTCAGAGAGAGGCCTGGCCAACAACGTCGCCATCAGGCAGAGGCCTGGACAACACCTTCCCCATCAGACAGAGGCCTGTAAAACACCTTCCCCAGCAGGTAGAGGACTGGACAACACCTTCCCCGTCTAGGCAGAGGCCTGGACAACCCCTTTCCCATCAGGCAGAGGCCTGTACAACACCTTCCCCGTCATCCAGAGGCCTGGACAACAGCTTCCCCGTCAGACAGAGGCCTGGACAACACCTTCCCCTCAGACTGAGGCCTGTACTACACCTTCCCCATCAGGCAGAGGCCTGGACAATACCTTCCCCGTCATCCAGAGGCCTGGACAACAGCTTCCCCGTCATACAGAGGCCTGGACAACACCTTCCCCTCAGACAGAGGCCTGTACAACACCTTCCCCGTCAGGCAGAGGACTGGACAACACATTCCCCATCAGGCAACCTGGGCAACACCTTTCCCGTCTGGCAGAGGCCTGGACAACACCTTTCCCGTCAGACAGAGGCCTGGAAAACACCTTCCCCGTCAGGTAGAGGCCTGGACAACAGTTTCCACATCAGACAGAGGCCTGGACAACCCCTTCCCCATCAGACAGAGGCCTGGACAAAAACTTCCCAGTCAGACAGAGGCCTGGACAACACCTGCCCCATCAGGCAGAGGCCTGGACAACAGCTTCCCCGTCAGACAGAGGCCTGGACAACAGCTTCCCCATCAGACAGAGGCCTGGACAACAGCTTCCCCATCAGACAGAGGCCTGCACAAAACCTTCACCGTCAGACAGAGGCCTGGACAACATGTTCCACATCAGACAGAGGCCTGGAAAACACCTTCCCCGTCAGACAGAGGCCTGCACAACACCTTCCCCATCAGGCAGAGGCCTGGACAACACCTTCCCCGTCAGGCAGCCTGGACAACACCTTCCCCGTCAGACAGAGGCCTGGACAACACATTCCCCATCAGTCAGAGGCCTGTAAAACACCTTCCCCAGCAGGGAGAGGCCTAGACAACACCTTCCCCCTATAGGCAGAGGCCTGGACAACACATTCCCCGTCATGCAGAGGCCTGGACAACACCTTCCCCATCAGGCAGAGGCCTGTACAACACCTTCCCCGTCAGGCAGAGGCCTGGACAACACATTCCCCGTCATCCAGAGGCCTGGACAACAGCTTCACCGTCATACAGAGGCCTGGACAACACCTTCCCCTCAGACAGAGGCCTGTATAACACCTTCCCCGTCAGGCAGAGGCCTGGACAACACATTCCCCGTCAGGCAACCTGGGCAACACCTTTCCCGTCAGGCAGAGGCCTGGACAACACCTTTCCCGTCAGACAGAGGCCTGGAAAACACCTTCCCCGTCAGGTAGAGGCCTGGACAACAGTTTCCACATCAGACAGAGGCCTGGACAACCCCTTCCCCATCAGACAGAGGCCTGGACAAAAACTTCCCAGTCAGACAGAGGCCTGGACAACACCTTCCCCATCAGGCAGAGGCCTGGACAACAGCTTCCCCGTCAGACAGAGGCCTGGACAACAGCTTCCCCATCAGACAGAGGCCTGGACAACAGCTTCCCCATCAGACAGAGGCCTGCACAAAACCTTCACCGTCAGACAGAGGCCTGGACAACATGTTCCACATCAGACAGAGGCCTGGAAAACACCTTCCCCGTCAGACAGAGGCCTGCACAACACCTTCCCCATCAGGCAGAGGCCTGGACAACACCTTCCCCGTCAGGCAGCCTGGACAACACCTTCCCCGTCAGACAGAGGCCTGGACAACACATTCCCCATCAGTCAGAGGCCTGTAAAACACCTTCCCCAGCAGGCAGAGGCCTAGACAACACCTTCCCCCTATAGGCAGAGGCCTGGACAACACATTCCCCGTCATGCAGAGGCCTGGACAACATCTTCCCCATCAGGCAGAGGCCTGGACAACACATTCCTCATCAGGCAGATGCCTGGACAACAGCTTCCCCATCAGACAGAGGCCTGGACAACAGCTTCCCCATCAGACAGAGGCCTGCACAAAACCTTCACCGTCAGACAGAGGCCTGGACAAGACCTTTCCCATCAGACAGAGGCCTGGACAAGACCTTTCCCATCAGACAGAGGCCTGGACAACACCTTCCCTGTCAGGCACAGGCCTGGACAACACCTTCCCCGTCAGACAGAGGCCAGGATAACACCTTCCCTGTCAGGCAGCCTGGGCAACACCTTCCCCGTCAGACAGAAGCCAGGATAACACCTTCCCTGTCAGGCAGCCTGGGCAACACCTTCCCCGTCAGACAGAGGCCTGGCCAACAACGTCGCCGTCAGGCAGAGGCCTGGACAACACCTTCCCCATCAGACAGAGGCCTGTAAAACACCTTCCCCAGCAGGTAGAGGACTGGACAACACCTTCCCCGTCTAGGCAGAGGCCTGGACAACCCCTTCCCCATCAGGCAGAGGCCTGTACAACACCTTCCCCGTCATCCAGAGGCCTGGACAACAGCTTCCCCGTCAGACAGAGGCCTGGACAACACCTTCCCCTCAGACTGAGGCCTGTACCACACCTTCCCCGTCAGGCGGAGGCCTGGACAATACCTTCCCCGTCATCCAGAGGCCTGGAGAACAGCTTCCCCGTCATACAGAGGCCTGGACAACACCTTCCCCTCAGACAGAGGCCTGTACAACACCTTCCCAGTCAGGCAGAGGCCTGGACAACACATTCCCCATCAGGCAACCTGGGCAACACCTTTCCCGTCTGGCAGAGGCCTGGACAACACCTTTCCCGTCAGACAGAGGCCTGGAAAACACCTTCCCCGTCAGGTAGAGGCCTGGACAACAGTTTCCACATCAGACAGAGGCCTGGACAACCCCTTCCCCATCAGACAGAGGCCTGGACAAAAACTTCCCAGTCAGACAGAGGCCTGGTCAACAGCTTCCCCATCAGACAGAGGCCTGGACAACAGCTTCCCCATCAGACAGAGGCCTGCACAAAACCTTCACCGTCAGACAGAGGCCTGGACAACATGTTCCACATCAGACAGAGGCCTGGAAAACACCTTCCCCGTCAGACAGAGGCCTGCACAACACCTTCCCCATCAGGCAGAGGCCTGGACAACACCTTCCCCGTCAGGCAGCCTGGACAACACCTTCCCCGTCAGACAGAGGCCTGGACAACACATTCCCCATCAGTCAGAGGCCTGTAAAACACCTTCCCCAGCAGGGAGAGGCCTAGACAACACCTTCCCCCTATAGGCAGAGGCCTGGACAACACATTCCCCGTCATGCAGAGGCCTGGACAACACCTTCCCCATCAGGCAGAGGCCTGGACAACACATTCCTCGTCAGGCAGAGGCCTGGACAACAGCTTCCCCATCAGACAGAGGCCTGGACAACAGCTTCCCCATCAGACAGAGGCCTGCACAAAACCTTCACCGTCAGACAGAGGCCTGGACAAGACCTTTCCCATCAGACAGAGGCCTGGACAAGACCTTTCCCATCAGACAGAGGCCTGGACAACACCTTCCCCGTCAGGCACAGGCCTGGACAACACCTTCCCCGTCAGACAGAGGCCAGGATAACACCTTCCCTGTCAGGCAGCCTGGGCAACACCTTCCCCGTCAGACAGAGGCCAGGATAACACCTTCCCTGTCAGGCAGCATGGGCAACACCTTCCCCGTCAGGCAGAGGCCTGGACAACACCATCCCCGTAAGGCAGAGGCCTGGACAACAGCTTCCCCATCAGACAGAGGCCTGGACAACAGCTTCCCCATCAGACAGAGGCCTGCACAAAACCTTCACCGTCAGACAGTGGCCTGCACAACACATTCCCCGTCAGACAGAGGCCTGGACAACACCTTTCCCATCAGACAGAGGCCTGGACAACACCTTTCCCATCAGACAGAGGCCTGGACAACACCTTCCCCATCAGGCACAGGCCTGGACAACACCTTCCCCGTCAGACAGAGGGCAGGATAACACCTTCCCTGTCAGGCAGCCTGGGCAACACCTTCCCCGTCAGACAGAGGCCTGGACAACACCTTCCCTATCAGACAGATGCCTGGACAACACATTCCCCGTGAAGCAGCCTGGGCAACACCTTCCTCGTCAGACAGAGGCCTGGATAACACCTTAACTGTCAGGCAGAGGCCTGGTCAACACCATCCCCATCGGACAGAGGCATGGAGAACACCTTCCCCATCAGACAGAGGCCTGGACAACACCATCCCCGTAAGGCAAAGGCCTGGACAACACCTTCCCGGTCAGACAGAGGCCTGGACAACACCTTACCCATCAGGCAGAGGCCTGGACAACACCTTCCCAGTCAGACAGAGGTCTGGAAAACTCCTGCCCCGTCAGGGAGCTGGGCAACACCTTCCCCGTCAGACAGAGGCCTGGACAACACCTTCCTCATCAGGCAGAGGCCTGGACAACACCTTCCCCATTAGACAGAGGCCTGTACAACACCTTCCCCGTCAGACAGAGGCCTGGAAAACTCCTGCCCTTTCAGGCAACCTGGGCAACACCTTCGCCATCAGACAGAGGCCAGGACAACACCTTCCCCAACAGACAGAGGCCTGGACAACACATTCCCCGTCATACGGAGGCCTGGACAAAACCTTACCTGTCAGGCAGAGGCCTGGACAACACCTTCCCCGTCAGACAGAGGACTGGGCAACACCTTCCCCGTCAGTCAGAGGCCTGCACAACACCTTCCCCGTCAGGCAGAGGCCTGGACAACAGCTTCCCCGTCAGACAGAGGCCTGGACAACACCTTCCCCGTCAGGCACAGGCCTGGACAACACCTTCCCCGTCAGACAGAGGCCAGGATAACACCTTCCCTGTCAGGCAGCCAGGGCAACACTTTCCCGTCAGACAGAGGCCTGGACAACACCTTCCCTATCAGACAGAGGCCTGGACAACACCTTCTCAGTCAGACAGAGGGCTGGGCAACACCTTCCCCGTCAGACAAAGGCCTGGACAACACCTTCCCCATCAGGCAGAGGCCTGGACAACAGCTTCCCCGTCAGACAGAGGCCTGGACAACACCTTTCTCATCAGGCAGAGGCCTGGACAACACCTTCCCCATTAGACAGAGGCCTGTACAACACCTTCCCCGTCAGACAGAGGCCTGGAAAACTCCTGCCCCTTCAGGCAACCTGGGCAACACCTTCGCCATCAGACAGAGGCCAGGACAACACCTTCCCCAACAGACAGAGGCCTGGACAACACATTCCCCGTCATACGGAGGCCTGGACAAAACCTTACCTGTCAGGCAGAGGCCTGGACAACACCTTCCCCGTCAGACAGAGGACTGGGCAACACCTTCCCCGTCAGACAGAGGCCTGCACAACACCTTCCCCGTCAGGCAGAGGACTGGAAAACACCATTCGCGTCAGACAGTGGCCTGGAGAACACCTTCCCCATCAGACAAAGGCCTGGACAACACCTTCCCCATCAGGCAGAGGCCTGGACAACAGCTTCCCCGTCAGACAGAGGCCTGGACAACACCTTCCCCGTCAGGCACTGGCCTGGACAACACCTTCCCCGTCAGACAGAGGCCAGGATAACACCTTCCCTGTCAGGCAGCCAGGGCAACACTTTCCCGTCAGACAGAGGCCTGGACAACACCTTCCCTATCAGACAGAGGCCTGGACTACACCTTCCCCGTCAGGCAGAGGCCTGGACAACACCTTTCCCGTCAGACAGAGGCCTGGACTACACTTTCCCCATCAGACAGAGGCCTGGACAACACCTTCCCCGTCAGGCAGAGGCCTCGACAACACCTTTCCTGTCAGACAGAAGCCTGGACTACACTTTCCCCATCAGACAGAGGCCTCGACAACCCCTCCCCCATCAGGCAGCCTAAGCAACAACTTCATTTCAGGCAGCCTGGACAAAACCTTCCTAGTCAGACAGAGGCCTGGAGAACGCCTTCCCCGTCAGACAGAGGCCTGGACAACAACTTCCACATCAGGCAGAGGCCTGCACAACACGTTCCCCGTCAGAGAGAGGCCTGGCCAACAACGTCGCCGTCAGGCAGAGGCCTGGACAACACCTTCCCCATCAGACAGAGGCCTGTAAAACACCTTCCCCAGCAGGTAGAGGACTGGACAACACCTTCCCCGTCTAGGCAGAGGCCTGTACAACAGCTTCCCCGTCAGACAGAAGCCTGGACAACACCTTCCCCTCAGACAGAGGCCTGTACAACACCTTCCCCGTCATCCAGAGGCCTGGACAACAGCTTCCCCGTCAGACAGAGGCCTGGACAACACCTTCCCCTCAGACAGAGGCCTGTACAACACCTTCCCCGTCAGGCAGAGGCCTGGACAACACCTTCCCCGTCATCCAGAGGCCTGGACAACAGCTTCCCCGTCATACAGAGGCCTGGACAACACCTTCCCCTCAGACAGAGGCCTGTACAACACCTTCCCCGTCAGGCAGAGGCCTGGACAACACATTCCACGTCAGGCAACCTGGGCAACACCTTTCCCGTCAGGCAGAGGCCTGGACAACACCTTTCCCGTCAGACAGAGGCCTGGAAAACACCTTCCCCGTCAGGTAGAGGCCTGGACAACAGTTTCCACATCAGACAGAGGCCTGGACAACCCCTTCCCCATCAGACAGAGGCCTGGACAAAAACTTCCCAGTCAGACAGAGGCCTGGACAACACCTTCCCCATCAGGCAGAGGCCTGGACAACAGCTTCCCCGTCAGACAGAGGCCTGGACAACAGCTTCCCCATCAGACAGAGGCCTGGACAACAGCTTCCCCGTCAGACAGAGGCCTGCACAACACCTTCTCCATCAGGCAGAGGCCTGGACAACACCTTCCCTTCAGGCAGAGGCCTGGACAACACATTCCCCATCAGTCAGAGGCCTGTAAAACACCTTCCCCAGCAGGCAGAGGCCTAGACAACACCTTCCCCCTATAGGCAGAGGCCTGGACAACACATTCACCGTCATGCATAGGCCTGGACAACATCTTCCCAATCAGGCAGAGGCCTGGACAACACATTCCTCGTCAGGCAGAGGCCTGGACAGCAGCTTCCCCATCAGACAGAGGCCTGGACAACAGCTTCCCCATCAGACAGAGGCCTGCACAAAACCTTCACCGTCAGACAGAGGCCTGGACAAGACCTTTCCCATCAGACAGAGGCCTGGACAAGACCTTTCCCATCAGACAGAGGCCTGGACAACACCTTCCCCGTCAGGCACAGGCCTGGACAACACCTTCCCCGTCAGACAGAGGCCAGGATAACACCTTCCCTGTCAGGCAGCCTGGGCAACACCTTCCCCGTCAGACAGAGGCCAGGATAACACCTTCCCTGTCAGGCAGACTGGGCAACACCTTCCCCGTCAGACAGAGGCCTGGACAACAACTTCCACATCAGGCAGAGGCCTGCACAACACGTTCCACGTCAGAGAGAGGCCTGGCCAACAACGTCACCGTCAGGCAGAGGCCTGGACAACACCTTCCCCATCAGACAGAGGCCTGTAAAACACCTTCCCCAGCAGGTAGAGGACTGGACAACACCTTCCCCGTCTAGGCAGAGGCCTGGACAACCCCTTCCCCATCAGGCAGAGGCCTGTACAACACCTTCCCCGTCATCCAGAGGCCTGGACAACAGCTTCCCCATCGGACAGAGGCCTGCACAAAACCTTCACCGTCAGACAGTGGCCTGCACAACACATACCCCGTCAGACAGAGGCCTGGACAACACCTTTCCCATCAGACAGAGGCCTGGACAACACCTTTCCCATCAGACAGAGGCCTGGACAACAACTTCCCCATCAGGCACAGGCCTGGACAACACCTTCCCCGTCAGACAGAGGCCTGGACAACACCTTCCCTATCAGACAGATGCCTGGACAACACCTTCCCCGTGAAGCAGCCTGGGCAACAACTTCCTCGTCAGACAGAGGCCTGGATAACACCTTAACTGTCAGGCAGAGGCCTGGTCAACACCATCCCCATCGGACAGAGGCATGGAGAACACCTTCCCCATCAGACAGACGCTTGGACAACACCATCCCCGTAAGGCAGAGGCCTGGACAACACCTTCCCGGTCAGACAGAGGCCTGGACAACACCTTACCCATCAGGAAGAGGCCTGGACAACACCTTCCCAGTCAGACAGAGGTCTGGAAAACACCTGCCCCGTCAGGGAGCTGGGCAACACCTTCCCCGTCAGACAGAGGCCTGGACAACACATTCCCCGTCAGGCAGAGGCCTGGACAACACCTTCCTCATCAGGCAGAGGCCTGGACAACACCTTCCCCATTAGACAGAGGCCTGTACAACACCTTCCCCGTCAGATAGAGGCCTGGAAAACTCCTGCCCCTTCAGGCAACCTGGGCAACACCTTCGCCATCAAACAGAGGCCAGGACAACACCTTCCCCAACAGACAGAGGCCTGGACAACACATTCCCCGTCATACGGAGGCCTGGACAAAACCTTACCTGTCAGGCAGAGGCCTGGACAACACCTTCCCCGTCAGACAGAGGCCTGCACAACACGTTCCCCGTCAGAGAGAGGCCTGGCCAACAACGTCGCCGTCAGGCAGAGGCCTGGACAACACCTTCCCCATCAGACAGAGGCCTGTAAAACACCTTCCCCAGCAGGTAGAGGACTGGACAACACCTTCCCCGTCTAGGCAGAGGCCTGTACAACAGCTTCCCCGTCAGACAGAAGCCTGGACAACACCTTCCCCTCAGACAGAGGCCTGTACAACACCTTCCCCGTCATCCAGAGGCCTGGACAACAGCTTCCCCGTCAGACAGAGGCCTGGACAACACCTTCCCCTCAGACAGAGGCCTGTACAACACCTTCCCCGTCAGGCAGAGGCCTGGACAACACCTTCCCCGTCATCCAGAGGCCTGGACAACAGCTTCCCCGTCATACAGAGGCCTGGACAACACCTTCCCCTCAGACAGAGGCCTGTACAACACCTTCCCCGTCAGGCAGAGGCCTGGACAACACATTCCACGTCAGGCAACCTGGGCAACACCTTTCCCGTCAGGCAGAGGCCTGGACAACACCTTTCCCGTCAGACAGAGGCCTGGAAAACACCTTCCCCGTCAGGTAGAGGCCTGGACAACAGTTTCCACATCAGACAGAGGCCTGGACTACCCCTTCCCCATCAGACAGAGGCCTGGACAAAAACTTCCCAGTCAGACAGAGGCCTGGACAACACCTTCCCCATCAGGCAGAGGCCTGGACAACAGCTTCCCCGTCAGACAGAGGCCTGGACAACAGCTTCCCCATCAGACAGAGGCCTGGACAACAGCTTCCCCGTCAGACAGAGGCCTGCACAACACCTTCTCCATCAGGCAGAGGCCTGGACAACACCTTCCCTTCAGGCAGAGGCCTGGACAACACATTCCCCATCAGTCAGAGGCCTGTAAAACACCTTCCCCAGCAGGCAGAGGCCTAGACAACACCTTCCCCCTATAGGCAGAGGCCTGGACAACACATTCACCGTCATGCATAGGCCTGGACAACATCTTCCCAATCAGGCAGAGGCCTGGACAACACATTCCTCGTCAGGCAGAGGCCTGGACAGCAGCTTCCCCATCAGACAGAGGCCTGGACAACAGCTTCCCCATCAGACAGAGGCCTGCACAAAACCTTCACCGTCAGACAGAGGCCTGGACAAGACCTTTCCCATCAGACAGAGGCCTGGACAAGACCTTTCCCATCAGACAGAGGCCTGGACAACACCTTCCCCGTCAGGCACAGGCCTGGACAACACCTTCCCCGTCAGACAGAGGCCAGGATAACACCTTCCCTGTCAGGCAGCCTGGGCAACACCTTCCCCGTCAGACAGAGGCCAGGATAACACCTTCCCTGTCAGGCAGACTGGGCAACACCTTCCCCGTCAGACAGAGGCCTGGACAACAACTTCCACATCAGGCAGAGGCCTGCACAACACGTTCCACGTCAGAGAGAGGCCTGGCCAACAACGTCACCGTCAGGCAGAGGCCTGGACAACACCTTCCCCATCAGACAGAGGCCTGTAAAACACCTTCCCCAGCAGGTAGAGGACTGGACAACACCTTCCCCGTCTAGGCAGAGGCCTGGACAACCCCTTCCCCATCAGGCAGAGGCCTGTACAACACCTTCCCCGTCATCCAGAGGCCTGGACAACAGCTTCCCCATCGGACAGAGGCCTGCACAAAACCTTCACCGTCAGACAGTGGCCTGCACAACACATTCCCCGTCAGACAGAGGCCTGGACAACACCTTTCCCATCAGACAGAGGCCTGGACAACACCTTTCCCATCAGACAGAGGCCTGGACAACAACTTCCCCATCAGGCACAGGCCTGGACAACACCTTCCCCGTCAGACAGAGGCCTGGACAACACCTTCCCTATCAGACAGATGCCTGGACAACACCTTCCCCGTGAAGCAGCCTGGGCAACAACTTCCTCGTCAGACAGAGGCCTGGATAACACCTTAACTGTCAGGCAGAGGCCTGGTCAACACCATCCCCATCGGACAGAGGCATGGAGAACACCTTCCCCATCAGACAGACGCTTGGACAACACCATCCCCGTAAGGCAGAGGCCTGGACAACACCTTCCCGGTCAGACAGAGGCCTGGACAACACCTTACCCATCAGGAAGAGGCCTGGACAACACCTTCCCAGTCAGACAGAGGTCTGGAAAACACCTGCCCCGTCAGGGAGCTGGGCAACACCTTCCCCGTCAGACAGAGGCCTGGACAACACCTTCCTCATCAGGCAGAGGCCTGGACAACACCTTCCCCATTAGACAGAGGCCTGTACAACACCTTCCCCGTCAGATAGAGGCCTGGAAAACTCCTGCCCCTTCAGGCAACCTGGGCAACACCTTCGCCATCAAACAGAGGCCAGGACAACACCTTCCCCAACAGACAGAGGCCTGGACAACACATTCCCCGTCATACGGAGGCCTGGACAAAACCTTACCTGTCAGGCAGAGGCCTGGACAACACCTTCCCCGTCAGACAGAGGCCTGGGCAACACCTTCCCCGTCAGACAGAGGCCTGCACAACACCTTCCCCGTCAGGCAGAGGACTGGACAACACCATCCGCGTCAGACAGTGGCCTGGAGAACACCTTCCCCATCAGACAAAGGCCTGGACAACACCTTCCCGATCAGGCAGAGGCCTGGACAACAGCTTCCCCGTCAGACAGAGGCCTGGAGAACACCTTCCCCGTCAGACAGTGGCCTGGAGAACACCTTCCCCATCAGACAAAGGCCTGGACAACACCTTCCCCATCAGGCAGAGGCCTGGACAACAGCTTCCCCATCAGACAGAGGCCTGCACAAAACCTTCACCGTCAGACAGAGGCCTGGACAAGACCTTTCCCATCAGACAGAGGCCTGGACAAGACCTTTCCCATCAGACAGAGGCCTGGACAACACCTTCCCCGTCAGGCACAGGCCTGGACAACACCTTCCCCGTCAGACAGAGGCCAGGATAACACCTTCCCTGTCAGGCAGCCTGGGCAACACCTTCCCCGTCAGACAGAGGCCAGGACAACACCTTCCCCATTAGACAGAGGCCTGTACAACACCTTCCCCGTCAGACAGAGGCCTGGAAAACTCCTGCCCTTTCAGGCAACCTGGGCAACACCTTCGCCATCAGACAGAGGCCAGGACAACACCTTCCCCAACAGACAGAGGCCTGGACAACACATTCCCCGTCATACGGAGGCCTGGACAAAACCTTACCTGTCAGGCAGAGGCCTGGACAACACCTTCCCCGTCAGACAGAGGACTGGGCAACACCTTCCCCGTCAGTCAGAGGCCTGCACAACACCTTCCCCGTCAGGCAGAGGCCTGGACAACAGCTTCCCCGTCAGACAGAGGCCTGGACAACACCTTCCCCGTCAGGCACAGGCCTGGACAACACCTTCCCCGTCAGACAGAGGCCAGGATAACACCTTCCCTGTCAGGCAGCCAGGGCAACACTTTCCCGTCAGACAGAGGCCTGGACAACACCTTCCCTATCAGACAGAGGCCTGGACAACACCTTCTCAGTCAGACAGAGGGCTGGGCAACACCTTCCCCGTCAGACAAAGGCCTGGACAACACCTTCCCCATCAGGCAGAGGCCTGGACAACAGCTTCCCCGTCAGACAGAGGCCTGGACAACACCTTTCTCATCAGGCAGAGGCCTTGACAACACCTTCCCCATTAGACAGAGGCCTGTACAACACCTTCCCCGTCAGACAGAGGCCTGGAAAACTCCTGCCCCTTCAGGCAACCTGGGCAACACCTTCGCCATCAGACAGAGGCCAGGACAACACCTTCCCCAACAGACAGAGGCCTGGACAACACATTCCCCGTCATACGGAGGCCTGGACAAAACCTTACCTGTCAGGCAGAGGCCTGGACAACACCTTCCCCGTCAGACAGAGGACTGGGCAACACCTTCCCCGTCAGACAGAGGCCTGCACAACACCTTCCCCGTCAGGCAGAGGACTGGAAAACACCATTCGCGTCAGACAGTGGCCTGGAGAACACCTTCCCCATCAGACAAAGGCCTGGACAACACCTTCCCCATCAGGCAGAGGCCTGGACAACAGCTTCCCCATCAGACAGAGGCCTGGACAACACCTTCCCCGTCAGGCAGAGGCCTCGACAACACCTTTCCTGTCAGACAGAAGCCTGGACTACACTTTCCCCATCAGACAGAGGCCTCGACAACCCCTCCCCCATCAGGCAGCCTAAGCAACAACTTCATTTCAGGCAGCCTGGACAACACCTTCCTAGTCAGACAGAGGCCTGGAGAACGCCTTCCCCGTCAGACAGAGGCCTGGACAACAACTTCCACATCAGGCAGAGGCCTGCACAACACGTTCCCCGTCAGAGAGAGGCCTGGCCAACAACGTCGCCGTCAGGCAGAGGCCTGGACAACACCTTCCCCATCAGACAGAGGCCTGTAAAACACCTTCCCCAGCAGGTAGAGGACTGGACAACACCTTCCCCGTCTAGGCAGAGGCCTGTACAACAGCTTCCCCGTCAGACAGAAGCCTGGACAACACCTTCCCCTCAGACAGAGGCCTGTACAACACCTTCCCCGTCATCCAGAGGCCTGGACAACAGCTTCCCCGTCAGACAGAGGCCTGGACAACACCTTCCCCTCAGACAGAGGCCTGTACAACACCTTCCCCGTCAGGCAGAGGCCTGGACAACACCTTCCCCGTCATCCAGAGGCCTGGACAACAGCTTCCCCGTCATACAGAGGCCTGGACAACACCTTCCCCTCAGACAGAGGCCTGTACAACACCTTCCCCGTCAGGCAGAGGCCTGGACAACACATTCCACGTCAGGCAACCTGGGCAACACCTTTCCCGTCAGGCAGAGGCCTGGACAACACCTTTCCCGTCAGACAGAGGCCTGGAAAACACCTTCCCCGTCAGGTAGAGGCCTGGACAACAGTTTCCACATCAGACAGAGGCCTGGACAACCCCTTCCCCATCAGACAGAGGCCTGGACAAAAACTTCCCAGTCAGACAGAGGCCTGGACAACACCTTCCCCATCAGGCAGAGGCCTGGACAACAGCTTCCCCGTCAGACAGAGGCCTGGACAACAGCTTCCCCATCAGACAGAGGCCTGGACAACAGCTTCCCCGTAAGACAGAGGCCTGCACAACACCTTCTCCATCAGGCAGAGGCCTGGACAACACCTTCCCTTCAGGCAGAGGCCTGGACAACACATTCCCCATCAGTCAGAGGCCTGTAAAACACCTTCCCCAGCAGGCAGAGGCCTAGACAACACCTTCCCCCTATAGGCAGAGGCCTGGACAACACATTCACCGTCATGCATAGGCCTGGACAACATCTTCCCAATCAGGCAGAAGCCTGGACAACACATTCCTCGTCAGGCAGAGGCCTGGACAGCAGCTTCCCCATCAGACAGAGGCCTGGACAACAGCTTCCCCATCAGACAGAGGCCTGCACAAAACCTTCACCGTCAGACAGAGGCCTGGACAAGACCTTTCCCATCAGACAGAGGCCTGGACAAGACCTTTCCCATCAGACAGAGGCCTGGACAACACCTTCCCCGTCAGGCACAGGCCTGGACAACACCTTCCCCGTCAGACAGAGGCCAGGATAACACCTTCCCTGTCAGGCAGCCTGGGCAACACCTTCCCCGTCAGACAGAGGCCAGGATAACACCTTCCCTGTCAGGCAGACTGGGCAACACCTTCCCCGTCAGACAGAGGCCTGGACAACAACTTCCACATCAGGCAGAGGCCTGCACAACACGTTCCACGTCAGAGAGAGGCCTGGCCAACAACGTCACCGTCAGGCAGAGGCCTGGACAACACCTTCCCCATCAGACAGAGGCCTGTAAAACACCTTCCCCAGCAGGTAGAGGACTGGACAACACCTTCCCCGTCTAGGCAGAGGCCTGGACAACCCCTTCCCCATCAGGCAGAGGCCTGTACAACACCTTCCCCGTCATCCAGAGGCCTGGACAACAGCTTCCCCATCGGACAGAGGCCTGCACAAAACCTTCACCGTCAGACAGTGGCCTGCACAACACATTCCCCGTCAGACAGAGGCCTGGACAACACCTTTCCCATCAGACAGAGGCCTGGACAACACCTTTCCCATCAGACAGAGGCCTGGACAACAACTTCCCCATCAGGCACAGGCCTGGACAACACCTTCCCCATCAGACAGAGGCCTGGACAACACCTTCCCCATCAGGCAGAGGCCTGGACAACAGCTTCCCCGTCAGACAGAGGCCTGGACAACAGCTTCCCCATCAGACAGAGGCCTGGACAACAGCTTCCCCGTCAGACAGAGGCCTGCACAACACCTTCTCCATCAGGCAGAGGCCTGGACCACACCTTCCCTTCAGGCAGAGGCCTGGACAACACATTCCCCATCAGTCAGAGGCCTGTAAAACACCTTCCCCAGCAGGCAGAGGCCTAGACAACACCTTCCCCCTATAGGCAGAGGCCTGGACAACACATTCACCGTCATGCATAGGCCTGGACAACATCTTCCCAATCAGGCAGAGGCCTGGACAACACATTCCTCGTCAGGCAGAGGACTGGACAGCAGCTTCCCCATCAGACAGAGGCCTGGACAACAGCATCCCCATCAGACAGAGGCCTGCACAAAACCTTCATCGTCAGACAGAGGCCTGGACAAGACCTTTCCCATCAGACAGAGGCCTGGACAAGACCTTTCCCATCAGACAGAGGCCTGGACAACACCTTCCCCGTCAGGCACAGTCCTGGACAACACCTTCCCCGTCAGACAGAGGCCAGGATAACACCTTCCCTGTCAGGCAGCCTGGGCAACACCTTCCCCGTCAGACAGAGGCCAGGATAACACCTTCCCTGTCAGGCAGACTGGGCAACACCTTCCCCGTCAGACAGAGGCCTGGACAACAACTTCCACATCAGGCAGAGGCCTGCACAACACGTTCCACGTCAGAGAGAGGCCTGGCCAACAACGTCACCGTCACGCAGAGGCCTGGACAACACCTTCCCCAGCAGACAGAGGCCTGTAAAACACCTTCCCCAGCAGGTAGAGGACTGGACAACACCTTCCCCGTCTAGGCAGAGGCCTGGACAACCCCTTCCCCATCAGGCAGAGGCCTGTACAACACCTTCCCCGTCATCCAGAGGCCTGGACAACAGCTTCCCCATCGGACAGAGGCCTGCACAAAACCTTCACCGTCAGACAGTGGCCTGCACAACACATTCCCCGTCAGACAGAGGCCTGGACAACACCTTTCCCATCAGACAGAGGCCTGGACAACACCTTTCCCATCAGACAGAGGCCTGGACAACAACTTCCCCATCAGGCACAGGCCTGGACAACACCTTCCCCGTCAGACAGAGGCCTGGACAACACCTTCCCTATCAGACAGATGCCTGGACAACACCTTCCCCGTGAAGCAGCCTGGGCAACAACTTCCTCGTCAGACAGAGGCCTGGATAACACCTTAACTGTCAGGCAGAGGCCTGGTCAACACCATCCCCATCGGACAGAGGCATGGAGAACACCTTCCCCATCAGACAGACGCTTGGACAACACCATCCCCGTAAGGCAGAGGCCTGGACAACACCTTCCCGGTCAGACAGAGGCCTGGACAACACCTTACCCATCAGGCAGAGGCCTGGACAACACCTTCCCAGTCAGACAGAGGTCTGGAAAACACCTGCCCCGTCAGGGAGCTGGGCAACACCTTCCCCGTCAGACAGAGGCCTGGACAACACCTTCCCCGTCAGGCAGAGGCCTGGACAACACCTTCCTCATCAGGCAGAGGCCTGGACAACACCTTCCCCATTAGACAGAGGCCTGTACAACACCTTCCCCGTCAGATAGAGGCCTGGACAACTCCTGCCCCTTCAGGCAACCTGGGCAACACCTTCGCCATCAGACAGAGGCCAGGACAACACCTTCCCCAACAGACAGAGGCCTGGACAACACATTCCCCGTCATACGGAGGCCTGGACAAAACCTTACCTGTCAGGCAGAGGCCTGGACAACACCTTCCCCGTCAGACAGAGGCCTGGGCAACACCTTCCCCGTCAGACAGAGGCCTGCACAACACCTTCCCCGTCAGGCAGAGTACTGGACAACACCATCCGCGTCAGACAGTGGCCTGGAGAACACCTTCCCCATCAGACAAAGGCCTGGACAACACCTTCCCGATCAGGCAGAGGCCTGGACAACAGCTTCCCCGTCAGACAGAGGCCTGGAGAACACCTTCCCCATCAGACAGTGGCCTGGAGAACACCTTCCCCATCAGACAAAGGCCTGGACAACACCTTCCCCATCAGGCAGAGGCCTGGACAACAGCTTCCCCATCAGACAGAGGCCTGCACAAAACCTTCACCGTCAGACAGAGGCCAGGACAACACCTTCCCCAACAGACAGAGGCCTGGACAACACATTCCCCGTCATACGGAGGCCTGGACAAAACCTTACCTGTCAGGCAGAGGCCTGGACAACACCTTCCCCGTCAGACAGAGGACTGGGCAACACCTTCCCCGTCAGACAGAGGCCTGCACAACACCTTCCCCGTCAGGCAGAGGACTGGAAAACACCATTCGCGTCAGACAGTGGCCTGGAGAACACCTTCCCCATCAGACAAAGGCCTGGACAACACCTTCCCCATCAGGCAGAGGCCTGGACAACAGCTTCCCCATCAGACAGAGGCCTGGACAACACCTTCCCCGTCAGGCACTGGCCTGGACAACACCTTCCCCGTCAGACAGAGGCCAGGATAACACCTTCCCTGTCAGGCAGCCAGGGCAACACTTTCCCGTCAGACAGAGGCCTGGACAACACCTTCCCTATCAGACAGAGGCCTGGACTACACCTTCCCCGTCAGGCAGAGGCCTGGACAACACCTTTCCCGTCAGACAGAGGCCTGGACTACACTTTCCCCATCAGACAGAGGCCTGGACAACACCTTCCCCGTCAGGCAGAGGCCTCGACAACACCTTTCCTGTCAGACAGAAGCCTGGACTACACTTTCCCCATCAGACAGAGGCCTCGACAACCCCTCCCCCATCAGGCAGCCTAAGCAACAACTTCATTTCAGGCAGCCTGGACAACACCTTCCTAGTCAGACAGAGGCCTGGAGAACGCCTTCCCCGTCAGACAGAGGCCTGGACAACAACTTCCACATCAGGCAGAGGCCTGCACAACACGTTCCCCGTCAGAGAGAGGCCTGGCCAACAGCTTCCCCGTCAGACAGAGGCCTGGACAACACCTTCCCCTCAGACAGAGGCCTGTACAACACCTTCCCCGTCAGGCAGAGGCCTGGACAACAGCTTCCCCGTCAGACAGAAGCCTGGACAACACCTTCCCCTCAGACAGAGGCCTGTACAACACCTTCCCCGTCATCCAGAGGCCTGGACAACAGCTTCCCCGTCAGACAGAGGCCTGGACAACACCTTCCCCTCAGACAGAGGCCTGTACAACACCTTCCCCGTCAGGCAGAGGCCTGGACAACACCTTCCCCGTCATCCAGAGGCCTGGACAACAGCTTCCCCGTCATACAGAGGCCTGGACAACACCTTCCCCTCAGACAGAGGCCTGTACAACACCTTCCCCGTCAGGCAGAGGCCTGGACAACACATTCCACGTCAGGCAACCTGGGCAACACCTTTCCCGTCAGGCAGAGGCCTGGACAACACCTTTCCCGTCAGACAGAGGCCTGGAAAACACCTTCCCCGTCAGGTAGAGGCCTGGACAACAGTTTCCACATCAGACAGAGGCCTGGACAACCCCTTCCCCATCAGACAGAGGCCTGGACAAAAACTTCCCAGTCAGACAGAGGCCTGGACAACACCTTCCCCATCAGGCAGAGGCCTGGACAACAGCTTCCCCGTCAGACAGAGGCCTGGACAACAGCTTCCCCATCAGACAGAGGCCTGGACAACAGCTTCCCCGTCAGACAGAGGCCTGCACAACACCTTCTCCATCAGGCAGAGGCCTGGACAACACCTTCCCTTCAGGCAGAGGCCTGGACAACACATTCCCCATCAGTCAGAGGCCTGTAAAACACCTTCCCCAGCAGGCAGAGGCCTAGACAACACCTTCCCCCTATAGGCAGAGGCCTGGACAACACATTCACCGTCATGCATAGGCCTGGACAACATCTTCCCAATCAGGCAGAGGCCTGGACAGCAGCTTCCCCATCAGACAGAGGCCTGGACAACAGCTTCCCCATCAGACAGAGGCCTGCACAAAACCTTCACCGTCAGACAGAGGCCTGGACAAGACCTTTCCCATCAGACAGAGGCCTGGACAAGACCTTTCCCATCAGACAGAGGCCTGGACAACACCTTCCCCGTCAGGCACAGGCCTGGACAACACCTTCCCCGTCAGACAGAGGCCAGGATAACACCTTCCCTGTCAGGCAGCCTGGGCAACACCTTCCCCGTCAGACAGAGGCCAGGATAACACCTTCCCTGTCAGGCAGACTGGGCAACACCTTCCCCGTCAGACAGAGGCCTGGACAACAACTTCCACATCAGGCAGAGGCCTGCACAACACGTTCCACGTCAGAGAGAGGCCTGGCCAACAACGTCACCGTCAGGCAGAGGCCTGGACAACACCTTCCCCATCAGACAGAGGCCTGTAAAACACCTTCCCCAGCAGGTAGAGGACTGGACAACACCTTCCCCGTCTAGGCAGAGGCCTGGACAACCCCTTCCCCATCAGGCAGAGGCCTGTACAACACCTTCCCCGTCATCCAGAGGCCTGGACAACAGCTTCCCCATCGGACAGAGGCCTGCACAAAACCTTCACCGTCAGACAGTGGCCTGCACAACACATTCCCCGTCAGACAGAGGCCTGGACAACACCTTTCCCATCAGACAGAGGCCTGGACAACACCTTTCCCATCAGACAGAGGCCTGGACAACAACTTCCCCATCAGGCACAGGCCTGGACAACACCTTCCCCGTCAGACAGAGGCCTGGACAACACCTTCCCTATCAGACAGATGCCTGGACAACACCTTCCCCGTGAAGCAGCCTGGGCAACAACTTCCTCGTCAGACAGAGGCCTGGATAACACCTTAACTGTCAGGCAGAGGCCTGGTCAACACCATCCCCATCGGACAGAGGCATGGAGAACACCTTCCCCATCAGACAGACGCTTGGACAACACCATCCCCGTAAGGCAGAGGCCTGGACAACACCTTCCCGGTCAGACAGAGGCCTGGACAACACCTTACCCATCAGGAAGAGGCCTGGACAACACCTTCCCAGTCAGACAGAGGTCTGGAAAACACCTGCCCCGTCAGGGAGCTGGGCAACACCTTCCCCGTCAGACAGAGGCCTGGACAACACATTCCCCGTCAGGCAGAGGCCTGGACAACACCTTCCTCATCAGGCAGAGGCCTGGACAACACCTTCCCCATTAGACAGAGGCCTGTACAACACCTTCCCCGTCAGATAGAGGCCTGGAAAACTCCTGCCCCTTCAGGCAACCTGGGCAACACCTTCGCCATCAAACAGAGGCCAGGACAACACCTTCCCCAACAGACAGAGGCCTGGACAACACATTCCCCGTCATACGGAGGCCTGGACAAAACCTTACCTGTCAGGCAGAGGCCTGGACAACACCTTCCCCGTCAGACAGAGGCCTGGGCAACACCTTCCCCGTCAGACAGAGGCCTGCACAACACCTTCCCCGTCAGGCAGAGGACTGGACAACACCATCCGCGTCAGACAGTGGCCTGGAGAACACCTTCCCCATCAGACAAAGGCCTGGACAACACCTTCCCGATCAGGCAGAGGCCTGGACAACAGCTTCCCCGTCAGACAGAGGCCTGGAGAACACCTTCCCCATCAGACAGTGGCCTGGAGAACACCTTCCCCATCAGACAAAGGCCTGGACAACACCTTCCCCATCAGGCAGAGGCCTGGACAACAGCTTCCCCATCAGACAGAGGCCTGCACAAAACCTTCACCGTCAGACAGAGGCCTGGACAAGACCTTTCCCATCAGACAGAGGCCTGGACAAGACCTTTCCCATCAGACAGAGGCCTGGACAACACCTTCCCCGTCAGGCACAGGCCTGGACAACACCTTCCCCGTCAGACAGAGGCCAGGATAACACCTTCCCTGTCAGGCAGCCTGGGCAACACCTTCCCCGTCAGACAGAGGCCAGGACAACACCTTCCCCATTAGACAGAGGCCTGTACAACACCTTCCCCGTCAGACAGAGGCCTGGAAAACTCCTGCCCTTTCAGGCAACCTGGGCAACACCTTCGCCATCAGACAGAGGCCAGGACAACACCTTCCCCAACAGACAGAGGCCTGGACAACACATTCCCCGTCATACGGAGGCCTGGACAAAACCTTACCTGTCAGGCAGAGGCCTGGACAACACCTTCCCCGTCAGACAGAGGACTGGGCAACACCTTCCCCGTCAGTCAGAGGCCTGCACAACACCTTCCCCGTCAGGCAGAGGCCTGGACAACAGCTTCCCCGTCAGACAGAGGCCTGGACAACACCTTCCCCGTCAGGCACAGGCCTGGACAACACCTTCTCAGTCAGACAGAGGGCTGGGCAACACCTTCCCCGTCAGACAAAGGCCTGGACAACACCTTCCCCATCAGGCAGAGGCCTGGACAACAGCTTCCCCGTCAGACAGAGGCCTGGACAACACCTTTCTCATCAGGCAGAGGCCTTGACAACACCTTCCCCATTAGACAGAGGCCTGTACAACACCTTCCCCGTCAGACAGAGGCCTGGAAAACTCCTGCCCCTTCAGGCAACCTGGGCAACACCTTCGCCATCAGACAGAGGCCAGGACAACACCTTCCCCAACAGACAGAGGCCTGGACAACACATTCCCCGTCATACGGAGGCCTGGACAAAACCTTACCTGTCAGGCAGAGGCCTGGACAACACCTTCCCCGTCAGACAGAGGACTGGGCAACACCTTCCCCGTCAGACAGAGGCCTGCACAACACCTTCCCCGTCAGGCAGAGGACTGGAAAACACCATTCGCGTCAGACAGTGGCCTGGAGAACACCTTCCCCATCAGACAAAGGCCTCGACAACACCTTCCCCATCAGGCAGAGGCCTGGACAACAGCTTCCCCATCAGACAGAGGCCTGGACAACACCTTCCCCGTCAGGCACTGGCCTGGACAACACCTTCCCCGTCAGACAGAGGCCAGGATAACACCTTCCCTGTCAGGCAGCCAGGGCAACACTTTCCCGTCAGACAGAGGCCTGGACAACACCTTCCCTATCAGACAGAGGCCTGGACTACACCTTCCCCGTCAGGCAGAGGCCTGGACAACACCTTTCCCGTCAGACAGAGGCCTGGACTACACTTTCCCCATCAGACAGAGGCCTGGACAACACCTTCCCCGTCAGGCAGAGGCCTCGACAACACCTTTCCTGTCAGACAGAAGCCTGGACTACACTTTCCCCATCAGACAGAGGCCTCGACAACCCCTCCCCCATCAGGCAGCCTAAGCAACAACTTCATTTCAGGCAGCCTGGACAATACCTTCCTAGTCAGACAGAGGCCTGGAGAACGCCTTCCCCGTCAGACAGAGGCCTGGACAACAACTTCCACATCAGGCAGAGGCCTGCACAACACGTTCCCCGTCAGAGAGAGGCCTGGCCAACAACGTCGCCGTCAGGCAGAGGCCTGGACAACACCTTCCCCATCAGACAGAGGCCTGTAAAACACCTTCCCCAGCAGGTAGAGGACTGGACAACACCTTCCCCGTCTAGGCAGAGGCCTGTACAACAGCTTCCCCGTCAGACAGAAGCCTGGACAACACCTTCCCCTCAGACAGAGGCCTGTACAACACCTTCCCCGTCATCCAGAGGCCTGGACAACAGCTTCCCCGTCAGACAGAGGCCTGGACAACACCTTCCCCTCAGACAGAGGCCTGTACAACACCTTCCCCGTCAGGCAGAGGCCTGGACAACACCTTCCCCGTCATCCAGAGGCCTGGACAACAGCTTCCCCGTCATACAGAGGCCTGGACAACACCTTCCCCTCAGACAGAGGCCTGTACAACACCTTCCCCGTCAGGCAGAGGCCTGGACAACACATTCCACGTCAGGCAACCTGGGCAACACCTTTCCCGTCAGGCAGAGGCCTGGACAACACCTTTCCCGTCAGACAGAGGCCTGGAAAACACCTTCCCCGTCAGGTAGAGGCCTGGACAACAGTTTCCACATCAGACAGAGGCCTGGACAACCCCTTCCCCATCAGACAGAGGCCTGGACAAAAACTTCCCAGTCAGACAGAGGCCTGGACAACACCTTCCCCATCAGGCAGAGGCCTGGACAACAGCTTCCCCGTCAGACAGAGGCCTGGACAACAGCTTCCCCATCAGACAGAGGCCTGGACAACAGCTTCCCCGTCAGACAGAGGCCTGCACAACACCTTCTCCATCAGGCAGAGGCCTGGACAACACCTTCCCTTCAGGCAGAGGCCTGGACAACACATTCCCCATCAGTCAGAGGCCTGTAAAACACCTTCCCCAGCAGGCAGAGGCCTAGACAACACCTTCCCCCTATAGGCAGAGGCCTGGACAACACATTCACCGTCATGCATAGGCCTGGACAACATCTTCCCAATCAGGCAGAGGCCTGGACAACACATTCCTCGTCAGGCAGAGGCCTGGACAGCAGCTTCCCCATCAGACAGAGGCCTGGACAACAGCTTCCCCATCAGACAGAGGCCTGCACAAAACCTTCACCGTCAGACAGAGGCCTGGACAAGACCTTTCCCATCAGACAGAGGCCTGGACAAGACCTTTCCCATCAGACAGAGGCCTGGACAACACCTTCCCCGTCAGGCACAGGCCTGGACAACACCTTCCCCGTCAGACAGAGGCCAGGATAACACCTTCCCTGTCAGGCAGCCTGGGCAACACCTTCCCCGTCAGACAGAGGCCAGGATAACACCTTCCCTGTCAGGCAGACTGGGCAACACCTTCCCCGTCAGACAGAGGCCTGGACAACAACTTCCACATCAGGCAGAGGCCTGCACAACACGTTCCACGTCAGAGAGAGGCCTGGCCAACAACGTCACCGTCAGGCAGAGGCCTGGACAACACCTTCCCCATCAGACAGAGGCCTGTAAAACACCTTCCCCAGCAGGTAGAGGACTGGACAACACCTTCCCCGTCTAGGCAGAGGCCTGGACAACCCCTTCCCCATCAGGCAGAGGCCTGTACAACACCTTCCCCGTCATCCAGAGGCCTGGACAACAGCTTCCCCATCGGACAGAGGCCTGCACAAAACCTTCACCGTCAGACAGTGGCCTGCACAACACATTCCCCGTCAGACAGAGGCCTGGACAACACCTTTCCCATCAGACAGAGGCCTGGACAACACCTTTCCCATCAGACAGAGGCCTGGACAACAACTTCCCCATCAGGCACAGGCCTGGACAACACCTTCCCCGTCAGACAGAGGCCTGGACAACACCTTCCCCATCAGGCAGAGGCCTGGACAACAGCTTCCCCGTCAGACAGAGGCCTGGACAACAGCTTCCCCATCAGACAGAGGCCTGGACAACAGCTTCCCCGTCAGACAGAGGCCTGCACAACACCTTCTCCATCAGGCAGAGGCCTGGACCACACCTTCCCTTCAGGCAGAGGCCTGGACAACACATTCCCCATCAGTCAGAGGCCTGTAAAACACCTTCCCCAGCAGGCAGAGGCCTAGACAACACCTTCCCCCTATAGGCAGAGGCCTGGACAACACATTCACCGTCATGCATAGGCCTGGACAACATCTTCCCAATCAGGCAGAGGCCTGGACAACACATTCCTCGTCAGGCAGAGGACTGGACAGCAGCTTCCCCATCAGACAGAGGCCTGGACAACAGCATCCCCATCAGACAGAGGCCTGCACAAAACCTTCATCGTCAGACAGAGGCCTGGACAAGACCTTTCCCATCAGACAGAGGCCTGGACAAGACCTTTCCCATCAGACAGAGGCCTGGACAACACCTTCCCCGTCAGGCACAGTCCTGGACAACACCTTCCCCGTCAGACAGAGGCCAGGATAACACCTTCCCTGTCAGGCAGCCTGGGCAACACCTTCCCCGTCAGACAGAGGCCAGGATAACACCTTCCCTGTCAGGCAGACTGGGCAACACCTTCCCCGTCAGACAGAGGCCTGGACAACAACTTCCACATCAGGCAGAGGCCTGCACAACACGTTCCACGTCAGAGAGAGGCCTGGCCAACAACGTCACCGTCACGCAGAGGCCTGGACAACACCTTCCCCATCAGACAGAGGCCTGTAAAACACCTTCCCCAGCAGGTAGAGGACTGGACAACACCTTCCCCGTCTAGGCAGAGGCCTGGACAACCCCTTCCCCATCAGGCAGAGGCCTGTACAACACCTTCCCCGTCATCCAGAGGCCTGGACAACAGCTTCCCCATCGGACAGAGGCCTGCACAAAACCTTCACCGTCAGACAGTGGCCTGCACAACACATTCCCCGTCAGACAGAGGCCTGGACAACACCTTTCCCATCAGACAGAGGCCTGGACAACACCTTTCCCATCAGACAGAGGACTGGACAACAACTTCCCCATCAGGCACAGGCCTGGACAACACCTTCCCCGTCAGACAGAGGCCTGGACAACACCTTCCCTATCAGACAGATGCCTGGACAACACCTTCCCCGTGAAGCAGCCTGGGCAACAACTTCCTCGTCAGACAGAGGCCTGGATAACACCTTAACTGTCAGGCAGAGGCCTGGTCAACACCATCCCCATCGGACAGAGGCATGGAGAACACCTTCCCCATCAGACAGACGCTTGGACAACACCATCCCCGTAAGGCAGAGGCCTGGACAACACCTTCCCGGTCAGACAGAGGCCTGGACAACACCTTACCCATCAGGCAGAGGCCTGGACAACACCTTCCCAGTCAGACAGAGGTCTGGAAAACACCTGCCCCGTCAGGGAGCTGGGCAACACCTTCCCCGTCAGACAGAGGCCTGGACAACACCTTCCCCGTCAGGCAGAGGCCTGGACAACACCTTCCTCATCAGGCAGAGGCCTGGACAACACCTTCCCCATTAGACAGAGGCCTGTACAACACCTTCCCCGTCAGATAGAGGCCTGGACAACTCCTGCCCCTTCAGGCAACCTGGGCAACACCTTCGCCATCAGACAGAGGCCAGGACAACACCTTCCCCAACAGACAGAGGCCTGGACAACACATTCCCCGTCATACGGAGGCCTGGACAAAACCTTACCTGTCAGGCAGAGGCCTGGACAACACCTTCCCCGTCAGACAGAGGCCTGGGCAACACCTTCCCCGTCAGACAGAGGCCTGCACAACACCTTCCCCGTCAGGCAGAGTACTGGACAACACCATCCGCGTCAGACAGTGGCCTGGAGAACACCTTCCCCATCAGACAAAGGCCTGGACAACACCTTCCCGATCAGGCAGAGGCCTGGACAACAGCTTCCCCGTCAGACAGAGGCCTGGAGAACACCTTCCCCATCAGACAGTGGCCTGGAGAACACCTTCCCCATCAGACAAAGGCCTGGACAACACCTTCCCCATCAGGCAGAGGCCTGGACAACAGCTTCCCCATCAGACAGAGGCCTGCACAAAACCTTCACCGTCAGACAGAGGCCTGGACAAGACCTTTCCCATCAGACAGAGGCCTGGACAAGACCTTTCCCATCAGACAGAGGCCTGGACAACACCTTCCCCGTCAGGCACAGGCCTGGACAACACCTTCCCCGTCAGACAGAGGCCAGGATAACACCTTCCCTGTCAGGCAGCCTGGGCAACACCTTCCCCGTCAGACAGAGGCCAGGATAACACCTTCCCTGTCAGGCAGACTGGGCAACACCTTCCCCGTCAGACAGAGGCCTGGACAACAACTTCCACATCAGGCAGAGGCCTGCACAACACGTTCCACGTCAGAGAGAGGCCTGGCCAACAACGTCACCGTCAGGCAGAGGCCTGGACAACACCTTCCCCATCAGACAGAGGCCTGTAAAACACCTTCCCCAGCGGGTAGAGGACTGGACAACACCTTCCCCGTCTAGGCAGAGGCCTGGACAACCCCTTCCCCATCAGGCAGAGGCCTGTACAACACCATCCCCGTCATCCAGAGGCCTGGACAACAGCTTCCCCATCAGACAGAGGCCTGCACAAAACCTTCACCGTCAGACAGTGGCCTGCACAACACATTCCCCGTCAGACAGAGGCCTGGACAACACCTTTCCCATCAGACAGAGGCCTGGACAACACCTTTCCCATCAGACAGAGGCCTGGACAACACCTTCCCCATCAGGCACAGGCCTGGACAACACCTTCCCCGTCAGACAGAGGCCTGGACAACACCTTCCCTATCAGACAGATGCCTGGACAACACCTTCCCCGTGAAGCAGCCTGGGCAACACCTTCCTCGTCAGACACAGGCCTGGACAACACCTTAACTGTCAGGCAGAGGCCTGGTCAACACCATCCCCATCGGACAGAGGCATGGAGAATACCTTCCCCATCAGACAGACGCCTGGATAACACCATCCCCGTAAGGCAGAGGCCTGGACAACACCTTCCCGGTCAGACAGAGGCCTGGACAACACCTTACCCATCAGGCAGAGGCCTGGACAACACCTTCCCAGTCAGACAGAGGTCTGGAAAACTCCTGCCCCGTCAGGGAGCTGGGAAACACCTTCCCCGTCAGACAGAGGCCTGGACAACACCTTCCCCGTCAGGCAGAGGCCTGGACAACACCTTCCTCATCAGGCAGAGGCCTGGACAACACCTTCCCCATTAGACAGAGGCCTGTACAACACCTTCCCCGTCAGATAGAGGCCTGGAAAACTCCTGCCCCTTCAGGCAACCTGGGCAACACCTTCGCCATCAGACAGAGGCCAGGACAACACATTCCCCAACAGACAGAGGCCTGGACAACACATTCCCCGTCATACGGAGGCCTGGACAAAACCTTCCCTGTCAGGCAGAGGCCTGGACAACACCTTCCCCGTCAGACAGAGGCCTCGGCAACACCTTCCCCGTCAGACAGAGGCCTGCACAACACCTTCCCCGTCAGGCAGAGGACTGGACAACACCATCCGCGTCAGACAGTGGCCTGGAGAACACGTTCCCCATCAGACAAAGGCCTGGACAACACCTTTTCGATCAGGCAGAGGCCTGGACAACAGCTTCCCCGTCGGACAGAGGCCTGGAGAACACCTTCCCCATCAGACAGTGGCCTGGAGAACACCTTCCCCATCAGACAAAGGCCTGGACAACACCTTCCCCATCAGGCAGAGGCCTGGACAACAGCTTCCCCGTCAGACAGAGGCCTGGACAACACCTTCCCCGTCTGGCACAGGCCTGGACAACACCTTCCCCGTCAGACAGAGGCCAGGATAACACCTTCCCTGTCAGGCAGCCTGGGCAACACTTTCCCGTCAGACAGAGGCCTGGACAACACCTTCCCTATCAGACAGAGGCCTGGACAACACCTTCCCCGTCAGGCAGAGGCCTGGACAACACCTTTCCCGTCAGACAGAGGCCTGGACTACACTTTCCCCATCAGACAGAGGCCTGGACAACACCTTCCCCGTCTGGCACAGGCCTGGACAACACCTTCCCCGTAAGACAGAGGCCAGGATAACACCTTCCCTGTCAGGCAGCCTGGGCAACACCTTCCCCGTCAGACAGAGGCCTGGACAACACCTTCCCCGTCAGACAGAGGCCTGGACAACACCTTCCCCGTCAGGCAGAGGCCTGGACAACACCTTTCCCGTCAGACAGAGGCCTGGACTACACTTTCCCCATCAGACAGAGGCCTGGACAACACCTTCCCCGTCAGGCAGAGGCCTCGACAACACCTTTCCTGTCAGACAGAAGCCTGGACTACACTTTCCCCATCAGACAGAGGCCTGGACAACAACTTCCACATCAGGCAGAGGCCTGGACAACACCTTCCCCGTCAGACAGAGGCCAGGATAACACCTTCCCTGTCAGGCAGCCTGGGCAACACCTTCCCCGTCAGACAGAGGCCAGGATAACACCTTCCCTGTCAGGCAGACTGGGCAACACCTTCCCCGTCAGACAGAGGCCTGGACAACAACTTCCACATCAGGCAGAGGCCTGCACAACACGTTCCACGTCAGAGAGAGGCCTGGCCAACAACGTCACCGTCAGGCAGAGGCCTGGACAACACCTTCCCCATCAGACAGAGGCCTGTAAAACACCTTCCCCAGCAGGTAGAGGACTGGACAACACCTTCCCCGTCTAGGCAGTGGCCTGGACAACCCCTTCCCCATCAGGCAGAGGCCTGTACAACACCTTCCCCGTCATCCAGAGGCCTGGACAACAGCTTCCCCATCGGACAGAGGCCTGCACAAAACCTTCACCGTCAGACAGTGGCCTGCACAACACATTCCCCGTCAGACAGAGGCCTGGACAACACCTTTCCCATCAGACAGAGGCCTGGACAACACCTTTCCCATCAGACAGAGGCCTGGACAACAACTTCCCCATCAGGCACAGGCCTGGACAACACCTTCCCCGTCAGACAGAGGCCTGGACAACACCTTCCCTATCAGACAGATGCCTGGACAACACCTTCCCCGTGAAGCAGCCTGGGCAACAACTTCCTCGTCAGACAGAGGCCTGGATAACACCTTAACTGTCAGGCAGAGGCCTGGTCAACACCATCCCCATCGGACAGAGGCATGGAGAACACCTTCCCCATCAGACAGACGCTTGGACAACACCATCCCCGTAAGGCAGAGGCCTGGACAACACCTTCCCGGTCAGACAGAGGCCTGGACAACACCTTACCCATCAGGCAGAGGCCTGGACAACACCTTCCCAGTCAGACAGAGGTCTGGAAAACACCTGCCCCGTCAGGGAGCTGGGCAACACCTTCCCCGTCAGGCAGAGTACTGGACAACACCATCCGCGTCAGACAGTGGCCTGGAGAACACCTTCCCCATCAGACAAAGGCCTGGACAACACCTTCCCGATCAGGCAGAGGCCTGGACAACAGCTTCCCCGTCAGACAGAGGCCTGGAGAACACCTTCCCCATCAGACAGTGGCCTGGAGAACACCTTCCCCATCAGACAAAGGCCTGGACAACACCTTCCCCATCAGGCAGAGGCCTGGACAACAGCTTCCCCATCAGACAGAGGCCTGCACAAAACCTTCACCGTCAGACAGAGGCCTGGACAAGACCTTTCCCATCAGACAGAGGCCTGGACAAGACCTTTCCCATCAGACAGAGGCCTGGACAACACCTTCCCCGTCAGGCACAGGCCTGGACAACACCTTCCCCGTCAGACAGAGGCCAGGATAACACCTTCCCTGTCAGGCAGCCTGGGCAACACCTTCCCCGTCAGACAGAGGCCAGGATAACACCTTCCCTGTCAGGCAGACTGGGCAACACCTTCCCCGTCAGACAGAGGCCTGGACAACAACTTCCACATCAGGCAGAGGCCTGCACAACACGTTCCACGTCAGAGAGAGGCCTGGCCAACAACGTCACCGTCAGGCAGAGGCCTGGACAACACCTTCCCCATCAGACAGAGGCCTGTAAAACACCTTCCCCAGCAGGTAGAGGACTGGACAACACCTTCCCCGTCTAGGCAGAGGCCTGGACAACCCCTTCCCCATCAGGCAGAGGCCTGTACAACACCTTCCCCGTCATCCAGAGGCCTGGACAACAGCTTCCCCATCAGACAGAGGCCTGCACAAAACCTTCACCGTCAGACAGTGGCCTGCACAACACATTCCCCGTCAGACAGAGGCCTGGACAACACCTTTCCCATCAGACAGAGGCCTGGACAACACCTTTCCCATCAGACAGAGGCCTGGACAACACCTTCCCCATCAGGCACAGGCCTGGACAACACCTTCCCCGTCAGACAGAGGCCTGGACAACACCTTCCCTATCAGACAGATGCCTGGACAACACCTTCCCCGTGAAGCAGCCTGGGCAACACCTTCCTCGTCAGACACAGGCCTGGACAACACCTTAACTGTCAGGCAGAGGCCTGGTCAACACCATCCCCATCGGACAGAGGCATGGAGAACACCTTCCCCATCAGACAGACGCCTGGATAACACCATCCCCGTAAGGCAGAGGCCTGGACAACACCTTCCCGGTCAGACAGAGGCCTGGACAACACCTTACCCATCAGGCAGAGGCCTGGACAACACCTTCCCAGTCAGACAGAGGTCTGGAAAACTCCTGCCCCGTCAGGGAGCTGGGAAACACCTTCCCCGTCAGACAGAGGCCTGGACAACACCTTCCCCGTCAGGCAGAGGCCTGGACAACACCTTCCTCATCAGGCAGAGGCCTGGACAACACCTTCCCCATTAGACAGAGGCCTGTACAACACCTTCCCCGTCAGATAGAGGCCTGGAAAACTCCTGCCCCTTCAGGCAACCTGGGCAACACCTTCGCCATCAGACAGAGGCCAGGACAACACATTCCCCAACAGACAGAGGCCTGGACAACACATTCCCCGTCATACGGAGGCCTGGACAAAACCTTCCCTGTCAGGCAGAGGCCTGGACAACACCTTCCCCGTCAGACAGAGGCCTCGGCAACACCTTCCCCGTCAGACAGAGGCCTGCACAACACCTTCCCCGTCAGGCAGAGGACTGGACAACACCATCCGCGTCAGACAGTGGCCTGGAGAACACGTTCCCCATCAGACAAAGGCCTGGACAACACCTTTTCGATCAGGCAGAGGCCTGGACAACAGCTTCCCCGTCGGACAGAGGCCTGGAGAACACCTTCCCCATCAGACAGTGGCCTGGAGAACACCTTCCCCATCAGACAAAGGCCTGGACAACACCTTCCCCATCAGGCAGAGGCCTGGACAACAGCTTCCCCGTCAGACAGAGGCCTGGACAACACCTTCCCCGTCTGGCACAGGCCTGGACAACACCTTCCCCGTCAGACAGAGGCCAGGATAACACCTTCCCTGTCAGGCAGCCTGGGCAACACTTTCCCGTCAGACAGAGGCCTGGACAACACCTTCCCTATCAGACAGAGGCCTGGACAACACCTTCCCCGTCAGGCAGAGGCCTGGACAACACCTTTCCCGTCAGACAGAGGCCTGGACTACACTTTCCCCATCAGACAGAGGCCTGGACAACACCTTCCCCGTCTGGCACAGGCCTGGACAACACCTTCCCCGTAAGACAGAGGCCAGGATAACACCTTCCCTGTCAGGCAGCCTGGGCAACACCTTCCCCGTCAGACAGAGGCCTGGACAACACCTTCCCCGTCAGACAGAGGCCTGGACAACACCTTCCCCGTCAGGCAGAGGCCTGGACAACACCTTTCCCGTCAGACAGAGGCCTGGACTACACTTTCCCCATCAGACAGAGGCCTGGACAACACCTTCCCCGTCAGGCAGAGGCCTCGACAACACCTTTCCTGTCAGACAGAAGCCTGGACTACACTTTCCCCATCAGACAGAGGCCTCGACAACCCCTCCCCCATCAGGCAGCCTGGACAAAACCTTCCTAGTCAGACAGAGGCCTGGAGAACGCCTTCCCCGTCAGACAGAGGCCTGGACAACAACTTCCACATCAGGCAGAGGCCTGGACAACACCTTCCCCGTCAGACAGAGGCCAGGATAACACCTTCCCTGTCAGGCAGCCTGGGCAACACCTTCCCCGTCAGACAGAGGCCAGGATAACACCTTCCCTGTCAGGCAGACTGGGCAACACCTTCCCCGTCAGACAGAGGCCTGGACAACAACTTCCACATCAGGCAGAGGCCTGCACAACACGTTCCACGTCAGAGAGAGGCCTGGCCAACAACGTCACCGTCAGGCAGAGGCCTGGACAACACCTTCCCCATCAGACAGAGGCCTGTAAAACACCTTCCCCAGCAGGTAGAGGACTGGACAACACCTTCCCCGTCTAGGCAGAGGCCTGGACAACCACTTCCCCATCAGGCAGAGGCCTGTACAACACCTTCCCCGTCATCCAGAGGCCTGGACAACAGCTTCCCCATCAGACAGAGGCCTGCACAAAACCTTCACCGTCAGACAGTGGCCTGGAGAACACCTTCCCCATCAGACAAAGGCCTGGACAACACCTTCCCCATCAGGCAGAGGCCTGGACAACAGCTTCCCCGTCAGACAGAGGCCTGGACAACACCTTCCCCGTCTGGCACAGGCCTGGACAACACCTTCCCCGTCAGACAGAGGCCAGGATAACACCTTCCCTGTCAGGCAGCCTGGGCAACACCTTCCCCGTCAGACAGATGCCTGGACAACACCTTCCCTATCAGACAGATGCCTGGACAACACCTTCCCCGTGAAGCAGCCTGGACAACCCCTTCCCCATCAGGCAGAGGCCTGGACAACACCTTCCCCATCATCCAGAGGCCTGGACAACAACTTCCCCGTCATACAGAGGCCTGGACAACACCTTCCCCTCAGACAGAGGCCTGTACAACACCTTCCCCGTCAGGCAGAGGCCTGGACAACACATTCCCCGTCAGGCAACCTGGGCAACACCTTTCCCGTCAGGCAGAGGCCTGGACAACACCTTTCCCGTCAGACAGAGGCCTGGAAAACACCTTCCCCGTCAGGTAGAGGCCTGGTCAACAGTTTCCACATCAGACAGAGGCCTGGACAACCCCTTCCCCATCAGACAGAGGCCTGGACAAAAACTTCCCAGTCAGACAGAGGCCTGGACAACACCTTCCCCATCAGGCAGAGGCCTGGACAACAGCTTCCCCGTCAGACAGAGGCCTGGACAACAGCTTCCCCATCAGACAGAGGCCTGGACAACAGCATCCCCTTCAGACAGAGGCCTGCACAAAACCTTCACCGTCAGACAGAGGCCTGGACAACATGTTCCACATCAGACAGAGGCCTGGAAAACACCTTCCCCGTCAGACAGAGGCCTGCACAACACCTTCCCCATCAGGCAGAGGCCTGGACAACACCTTCCCCGTCAGGCAGCCTGGACAACACCTTCCCCGTCAGACAGAGGCCTGGACAACACATTCCCCATCAGTCAGAGGCCTGTAAAACACCTTCCCCAGCAGGGAGAGGCCTAGACAACACCTTCCCACTATAGTCAGAGGCCTGGACAACACATTCCCCGTCATGCAGAGGCCTGGACAACACCTTCCCCATCAGGCAGCCTGGACAACACATTCCTCGTCAGGCAGAGGCCTGGACAACAGCTTCCCCATCAGACAGAGGCCTGTACAACACCTTCCCCGTCAGGCAGAGCCCTGGACAACACATTCCCCGTCATCCAGAGGCCTGGACAACAACTTCCCCGTCATACAGAGGCCTGGACAACACCTTCCCCTCAGACAGAGGCCTGTACAACACCTTCCCCGTCAGGCAGAGGCCTGGACAACACATTCCCCGTCAGGCAACCTGTGCAACACCTTTCCCGTCAGGCAGAGGCCTGGACAACACCTTTCCCGTCAGACAGAGGCCTGGAAAACACCTTCCCCGTCAGGTAGAGGCCTGGACAACAGTTTCCACATCAGACAGAGGCCTGGACAACCCCTTCCCCATCAGACAGCCTGGACAAAAACTTCCCAGTCAGACAGAGGCCTGGACAACACCTTCCCCATCAGGCAGAGGCTTGGACAACAGCTTCCCCGTCAGACAGAGGCCTGGACAACATCTTCCCCATCAGACAGAGGCCTGGACAACAGCTTCCCCATCAGACAGAGGCCTGCACAAAACCTTCACCGTCAGACAGAGGCCTGGACAACATGTTCCACATCAGACAGAGGCCTTGAAAACACCTTCTCCGTCAGACAGAGGCCTGCACAACACCTTCCCCATCAGGCAGAGGCCTGGACAACACCTTCCCCGTCAGGCAGCCTGGACAACACCTTCCCCATCAGACAGAGGCCTGCACAAAACCTTCACCGTCAGACAGAGGCCTGGACAAGACCTTTCCCATCAGACAGAGGCCTGGACAAGACCTTTCCCATCAGACAGAGGCCTGGACAACACCTTCCCCGTCAGGCACAGGCCTGGACAACACCTTCCCCGTCAGACAGAGGCCAGGATAACACCTTCCCTGTCAGGCAGCCTGGGCAACACCTTCCCCGTCAGACAGAGGCCAGGATAACACCTTCCCTGTCAGGCAGCCTGGGCAACACCTTCCCCGTCAGGCAGCCTGGACAACACCTTCCCCGTCAGACAGAGGCCTGGACAACACATTCCCCATCAGTCAGAGGCCTGTAAAACACCTTCCCCAGCAGGCAGAGGCCTAGACAACACCTTCCCCCTATAGGCAGAGGCCTGGACAACACATTCCCCGTCATGCAGAGGCCTGGACAACATCTTCCCCATCAGGCAGAGGCCTGGACAACACATTCCTCGTCAGGCAGATGCCTGGACAACAGCTTCCCCATCAGACAGAGGCCTGGACAACAGCTTCCCCATCAGACAGAGGCCTGCACAAAACCTTCACCGTCAGACAGAGGCCTGGACAAGACCTTTCCCATCAGACAGAGGCCTGGACAAGACCTTTCCCATCAGACAGAGGCCTGGACAACACCTTCCCCGTCAGGCACAGGCCTGGACAACACCTTCCCCGTCAGACAGAGGCCAGGATAACACCTTCCCTGTCAGGCAGCCTGGGCAACACCTTCCCCGTCAGACAGAGGCCAGGATAACACCTTTCCTGTCAGGCAGCCTGGGCAACACCTTCCCCGTCAGACAGAGGCCTGGACAACAACTTCCACATCAGGCAGAGGCCTGCACAACACGTTCCCCGTCAGAGAGAGGCCTGGCCAACAACGTCGCCATCAGGCAGAGGCCTGGACAACACCTTCCCCATCAGACAGAGGCCTGTAAAACACCTTCCCCAGCAGGTAGAGGACTGGACAACACCTTCCCCGTCTAGGCAGAGGCCTGGACAACCCCTTCCCCATCAGGCAGAGGCCTGTACAACACCTTCCCCGTCATCCAGAGGCCTGGACAACAGCTTCCCCGTCAGACAGAGGCCTGGACAACACCTTCCCCTCAGACTGAGGCCTGTACCACACCTTCCCCGTCAGGCAGAGGCCTGGACAATACCTTCCCCGTCATCCAGAGGCCTGGACAACAGCTTCCCCGTCATACAGAGGCCTGGACAACACCTTCCCCTCAGACAGAGGCCTGTACAACACCTTCCCCGTCAGGCAGAGGCCTGGACAACACATTCCCCATCAGGCAACCTGGGCAACACCTTTCCCGTCTGGCAGAGGCCTGGACAACACCTTTCCCATCAGACAGAGGCCTGGAAAACACCTTCCCCGTCAGGTAGAGGCCTGGACAACAGTTTCCACATCAGACAGAGGCCTGGACAACCCCTTCCCCATCAGACAGAGGCCTGGACAAAAACTTCCCAGTCAGACAGAGGCCTGGACAACACCTTCCCCATCAGGCAGAGGCCTGGACAACAGCTTCCCCGTCAGACAGAGGCCTGGACAACAGCTTCCCCATCAGACAGAGGCCTGGACAACAGCTTCCCCATCAGACAGAGGCCTGCACAAAACCTTCACCGTCAGACAGAGGCCTGGACAACATGTTCCACATCAGACAGAGGCCTGGAAAACACCTTCCCCGTCAGACAGAGGCCTGCACAACACCTTCCCCATCAGGCAGAGGCCTGGACAACACCTTCCCCGTCAGGCAGCCTGGACAACACCTTCCCCGTCAGACAGAGGCCTGGACAACACATTCCCCATCAGTCAGAGGCCTGTAAAACACCTTCCCCAGCAGGGAGAGGCCTAGACAACACCTTCCCCCTATAGGCAGAGGCCTGGACAACACATTCCCCGTCATGCAGAGGCCTGGACAACACCTTCCCCATCAGGCAGAGGCCTGTACAACACCTTCCCCGTCAGGCAGAGGCCTGGACAACACATTCCCCGTCATCCAGAGGCCTGGACAACAGCTTCACCGTCATACAGAGGCCTGGACAACACCTTCCCCTCAGACAGAGGCCTGTATAACACCTTCCCCGTCAGGCAGAGGCCTGGACAACACATTCCCCGTCAGGCAACCTGGGCAACACCTTTCCCGTCAGGCAGAGGCCTGGACAACACCTTTCCCGTCAGACAGAGGCCTGGAAAACACCTTCCCCGTCAGGTAGAGGCCTGGACAACAGTTTCCACATCAGACAGAGGCCTGGACAACCCCTTCCCCATCAGACAGAGGCCTGGACAAAAACTTCCCAGTCAGACAGAGGCCTGGACAACACCTTCCCCATCAGGCAGAGGCCTGGACAACAGCTTCCCCGTCAGACAGAGGCCTGCACAAAACCTTCACCGTCAGACAGAGGCCTGGACAACATGTTCCACATCAGACAGAGGCCTGGAAAACACCTTCCCCGTCAGACAGAGGCCTGCACAACACCTTCCCCATCAGGCAGAGGCCTGGACAACACCTTCCCCGTAAGGCAAAGGCCTGGACAACACCTTCCCGGTCAGACAGAGGCCTGGACAACACCTTACCCATCAGGCAGAGGCCTGGACAACACCTTCCCAGTCAGACAGAGGTCTGGAAAACTCCTGCCCCGTCAGGGAGCTGGGCAACACCTTCCCCGTCAGACAGAGGCCTGGACAACACCTTCCTCATCAGGCAGAGGCCTGGACAACACCTTCCCCATTAGACAGAGGCCTGTACAACACCTTCCCCGTCAGACAGAGGCCTGGAAAACTCCTGCCCTTTCAGGCAACCTGGGCAACACCTTCGCCATCAGACAGAGGCCAGGACAACACCTTCCCCAACAGACAGAGGCCTGGACAACACATTCCCCGTCATACGGAGGCCTGGACAAAACCTTACCTGTCAGGCAGAGGCCTGGACAACACCTTCCCCGTCAGACAGAGGACTGGGCAACACCTTCCCCGTCAGTCAGAGGCCTGCACAACACCTTCCCCGTCAGGCAGAGGCCTGGACAACAGCTTCCCCGTCAGACAGAGGCCTGGACAACACCTTCCCCGTCAGGCACAGGCCTGGACAACACCTTCCCCGTCAGACAGAGGCCAGGATAACACCTTCCCTGTCAGGCAGCCAGGGCAACACTTTCCCGTCAGACAGAGGCCTGGACAACACCTTCCCTATCAGACAGAGGCCTGGACAACACCTTCTCAGTCAGACAGAGGGCTGGGCAACACCTTCCTAGTCAGACAGAGGCCTGGAGAACGCCTTCCCCGTCAGACAGAGGCCTGGACAACAACTTCCACATCAGGCAGAGGCCTGCACAACACGTTCCCCGTCAGAGAGAGGCCTGGCCAACAACGTCGCCGTCAGGCAGAGGCCTGGACAACACCTTCCCCATCAGACAGAGGCCTGTAAAACACCTTCCCCAGCAGGTAGAGGACTGGACAACACCTTCCCCGTCTAGGCAGAGGCCTGTACAACAGCTTCCCCGTCAGACAGAAGCCTGGACAACACCTTCCCCTCAGACAGAGGCCTGTACAACACCTTCCCCGTCATCCAGAGGCCTGGACAACAGCTTCCCCGTCAGACAGAGGCCTGGACAACACCTTCCCCTCAGACAGAGGCCTGTACAACACCTTCCCCGTCAGGCAGAGGCCTGGACAACACCTTCCCCGTCATCCAGAGGCCTGGACAACAGCTTCCCCGTCATACAGAGGCCTGGACAACACCTTCCCCTCAGACAGAGGCCTGTACAACACCTTCCCCGTCAGGCAGAGGCCTGGACAACACATTCCACGTCAGGCAACCTGGGCAACACCTTTCCCGTCAGGCAGAGGCCTGGACAACACCTTTCCCGTCAGACAGAGGCCTGGAAAACACCTTCCCCGTCAGGTAGAGGCCTGGACAACAGTTTCCACATCAGACAGAGGCCTGGATAACCCCTTCCCCATCAGACAGAGGCCTGGACAAAAACTTCCCAGTCAGACAGAGGCCTGGACAACACCTTCCCCATCAGGCAGAGGCCTGGACAACAGCTTCCCCGTCAGACAGAGGCCTGGACAACAGCTTCCCCATCAGACAGAGGCCTGGACAACAGCTTCCCCGTCAGACAGAGGCCTGCACAACACCTTCCCCATCAGACAGAGTCCTGGACAACACCATCCCCGTAAGGCAAAGGCCTGGACAACACCTTCCCGGTCAGACAGAGGCCTGGACAACACCTTACCCATCAGGCAGAGGCCTGGACAACACCTTCCCAGTCAGACAGAGGTCTGGAAAACTCCTGCCCCGTCAGGGAGCTGGGCAACACCTTCCCCGTCAGACAGAGGCCTGGACAACACCTTCCTCATCAGGCAGAGGCCTGGACAACACCTTCCCCATTAGACAGAGGCCTGTACAACACCTTCCCCGTCAGACAGAGGCCTGGAAAACTCCTGCCCTTTCAGGCAACCTGGGCAACACCTTCGCCATCAGACAGAGGCCAGGACAACACCTTCCCCAACAGACAGAGGCCTGGACAACACATTCCCCGTCATACGGAGGCCTGGACAAAACCTTACCTGTCAGGCAGAGGCCTGGACAACACCTTCCCCGTCAGACAGAGGACTGGGCAACACCTTCCCCGTCAGTCAGAGGCCTGCACAACACCTTCCCCGTCAGGCAGAGGCCTGGACAACAGCTTCCCCGTCAGACAGAGGCCTGGACAACACCTTCCCCGTCAGGCACAGGCCTGGACAACACCTTCCCCGTCAGACAGAGGCCAGGATAACACCTTCCCTGTCAGGCAGCCAGGGCAACACTTTCCCGTCAGACAGAGGCCTGGACAACACCTTCCCTATCAGACAGAGGCCTGGACAACACCTTCTCAGTCAGACAGAGGGCTGGGCAACACCTTCCTAGTCAGACAGAGGCCTGGAGAACGCCTTCCCCGTCAGACAGAGGCCTGGACAACAACTTCCACATCAGGCAGAGGCCTGCACAACACGTTCCCCGTCAGAGAGAGGCCTGGCCAACAACGTCGCCGTCAGGCAGAGGCCTGGACAACACCTTCCCCATCAGACAGAGGCCTGTAAAACACCTTCCCCAGCAGGTAGAGGACTGGACAACACCTTCCCCGTCTAGGCAGAGGCCTGTACAACAGCTTCCCCGTCAGACAGAAGCCTGGACAACACCTTCCCCTCAGACAGAGGCCTGTACAACACCTTCCCCGTCATCCAGAGGCCTGGACAACACCTTCCCCTCAGACAGAGGCCTGTACAACACCTTCCCCGTCAGGCAGAGGCCTGGACAACACCTTCCCCGTCATCCAGAGGCCTGGACAACAGCTTCCCCGTCATACAGAGGCCTGGACAACACCTTCCCCTCAGACAGAGGCCTGTACAACACCTTCCCCGTCAGGCAGAGGCCTGGACAACACATTCCACGTCAGGCAACCTGGGCAACACCTTTCCCGTCAGGCAGAGGCCTGGACAACACCTTCCCCGTCAGGCAGCCTGGACAACACCTTCCCCGTCAGACAGAGGCCTGGACAACACATTCCCCATCAGTCAGAGGCCTGTAAAACACCTTCCCCAGCAGGGAGAGGCCTAGACAACACCTTCCCCCTATAGGCAGAGGCCTGGACAACACATTCCCCGTCATGCAGAGGCCTGGACAACACCTTCCCCATCAGGCAGAGGCCTGTACAACACCTTCCCCGTCAGGCAGAGGCCTGGACAACACATTCCCCGTCATCCAGAGGCCTGGACAACAGCTTCACCGTCATACAGAGGCCTGGACAACACCTTCCCCTCAGACAGAGGCCTGTATAACACCTTCCCCGTCAGGCAGAGGCCTGGACAACACATTCCCCGTCAGGCAACCTGGGCAACACCTTTCCCGTCAGGCAGAGGCCTGGACAACACCTTTCCCGTCAGACAGAGGCCTGGAAAACACCTTCCCCGTCAGGTAGAGGCCTGGACAACAGTTTCCACATCAGACAGAGGCCTGGACAACCCCTTCCCCATCAGACAGAGGCCTGGACAAAAACTTCCCAGTCAGACAGAGGCCTGGACAACACCTTCCCCATCAGGCAGAGGCCTGGACAACAGCTTCCCCGTCAGACAGAGGCCTGCACAAAACCTTCACCGTCAGACAGAGGCCTGGACAACATGTTCCACATCAGACAGAGGCCTGGAAAACACCTTCCCCGTCAGACAGAGGCCTGCACAACACCTTCCCCATCAGGCAGAGGCCTGGACAACACCTTCCCCGTCAGGCAGCCTGGACAACACCTTCCCCGTCAGACAGAGGCCTGGACAACACATTCCCCATCAGTCAGAGGCCTGTAAAACACCTTCCCCAGCAGGCAGAGGCCTAGACAACACCTTCCCCCTATAGGCAGAGGCCTGGACAACACATTCCCCGTCATGCAGAGGCCTGGACAACATCTTCCCCATCAGGCAGAGGCCTGGACAACACATTCCTCGTCAGGCAGATGCCTGGACAACAGCATCCCCATCAGACAGAGGCCTGGACAACAGCTTCCCCATCAGACAGAGGCCTGCACAAAACCTTCACCGTCAGACAGAGGCCTGGACAAGACCTTTCCCATCAGACAGAGGCCTGGACAAGACCTTTCCCATCAGACAGAGGCCTGGACAACACCTTCCCTGTCAGGCACAGGCCTGGACAACACCTTCCCCGTCAGACAGAGGCCAGGATAACACCTTCCCTGTCAGGCAGCCTGGGCAACACCTTCCCCGTCAGACAGAGGCCAGGATAACACCTTCCCTGTCAGGCAGCCTGGGCAACACCTTCCCCGTCAGACAGAGGCCTGGACAACAACTTCCACATCAGGCAGAGGCCTGCACAACACGTTCCCCGTCAGAGAGAGGCCTGGCCAACAACGTCGCCGTCAGGCAGAGGCCTGGACAACACCTTCCCCATCAGACAGAGGCCTGTAAAACACCTTCCCCAGCAGGTAGAGGACTGGACAACCCCTTCCCCGTCTAGGCAGAGGCCTGGACAACCCCTTCCCCATCAGGCAGAGGCCTGTACAACACCTTCCCCGTCATCCAGAGGCCTGGACAACAGCTTCCCCGTCAGACAGAGGCCTGGACAACACCTTCCCCTCAGACTGAGGCCTGTACCACACCTTCCCCGTCAGGCAGAGGCCTGGACAATACCTTCCCCGTCATCCAGAGGCCTGGACAACAGCTTCCCCGTCATACAGAGGCCTGGACAACACCTTCCCCTCAGACAGAGGCCTGTACAACACCTTCCCAGTCAGGCAGAGGCCTGGACAACACATTCCCCATCAGGCAACCTGGGCAACACCTTTCCCGTCTGGCAGAGGCCTGGACAACACCTTTCCCGTCAGACAGAGGCCTGGAAAACACCTTCCCCGTCAGGTAGAGGCCTGGACAACAGTTTCCACATCAGACAGAGGCCTGGACAACCTCTTCCCCATCAGACAGAGGCCTGGACAAAAACTTCCCAGTCAGACAGAGGCCTGGACAACACCTTCCCCATCAGGCAGAGGGCTGGACAACAGCTTCCCCGTCAGACAGAGGCCTGGTCAACAGCTTCCCCATCAGACAGAGGCCTGGACAACAGCTTCCCCATCAGACAGAGGCCTGCACAAAACCTTCACCGTCAGACAGAGGCCTGGACAACATGTTCCACATCAGACAGAGGCCTGGAAAACACCTTCCCCGTCAGACAGAGGCCTGCACAACACCTTCCCCATCAGGCAGAGGCCTGGACAACACCTTCCCCGTCAGGCAGCCTGGACAACACCTTCCCCGTCAGACAGAGGCCTGGACAACACATTCCCCATCAGTCAGAGGCCTGTAAAACACCTTCCCCAGCAGGGAGAGGCCTAGACAACACCTTCCCCCTATAGGCAGAGGCCTGGACAACACATTCCCCGTCATGCAGAGGCCTGGACAACACCTTCCCCATCAGGCAGAGGCCTGGACAACACATTCCTCGTCAGGCAGAGGCCTGGACAACAGCTTCCCCATCAGACAGAGGCCTGGACAACAGCTTCCCCATCAGACAGAGGCCTGCACAAAACCTTCACCGTCAGACAGAGGCCTGGACAAGACCTTTCCCATCAGACAGAGGCCTGGACAAGACCTTTCCCATCAGACAGAGGCCTGGACAACACCTTCCCCGTCAGGCACAGGCCTGGACAACACCTTCCCCGTCAGACAGAGGCCAGGATAACACCTTCCCTGTCAGGCAGCCTGGGCAACACCTTCCCCGTCAGACAGAGGCCAGGATAACACCTTCCCTGTCAGGCAGCATGGGCAACACCTTCCCCGTCAGGCAGAGGCCTGGACAACACCATCCCCGTAAGGCAGAGGCCTGGACAACAGCTTCCCCATCAGACAGAGGCCTGGACAACAGCTTCCCCATCAGACAGAGGCCTGCACAAAACCTTCACCGTCAGACAGTGGCCTGCACAACACATTCCCCGTCAGACAGAGGCCTGGACAACACCTTTCCCATCAGACAGAGGCCTGGACAACACCTTTCCCATCAGACAGAGGCCTGGACAACACCTTCCCCATCAGGCACAGGCCTGAACAACACCTTCCCCGTCAGACAGAGGGCAGGATAACACCTTCCCTGTCAGGCAGCCTGGGCAACACCTTCCCCGTCAGACAGAGGCCTGGACAACACCTTCCCTATCAGACAGATGCCTGGACAACACATTCCCCGTGAAGCAGCCTGGGCAACACCTTCCTCGTCAGACAGAGGCCTGGATAACACCTTAACTGTCAGGCAGAGGCCTGGTCAACACCATCCCCATCGGACAGAGGCATGGAGAACACCTTCCCCATCAGACAGAGTCCTGGACAACACCATCCCCGTAAGGCAAAGGCCTGGACAACACCTTCCCGGTCAGACAGAGGCCTGGACAACACCTTACCCATCAGGCAGAGGCCTGGACAACACCTTCCCAGTCAGACAGAGGTCTGGAAAACTCCTGCCCCGTCAGGGAGCTGGGCAACACCTTCCCCGTCAGACAGAGGCCTGGACAACACCTTCCTCATCAGGCAGAGGCCTGGACAACACCTTCCCCATTAGACAGAGGCCTGTACAACACCTTCCCCGTCAGACAGAGGCCTGGAAAACTCCTGCCCTTTCAGGCAACCTGGGCAACACCTTCGCCATCAGACAGAGGCCAGGACAACACCTTCCCCAACAGACAGAGGCCTGGACAACACATTCCCCGTCATACGGAGGCCTGGACAAAACCTTACCTGTCAGGCAGAGGCCTGGACAACACCTTCCCCGTCAGACAGAGGACTGGGCAACACCTTCCCCGTCAGTCAGAGGCCTGCACAACACCTTCCCCGTCAGGCAGAGGCCTGGACAACAGCTTCCCCGTCAGACAGAGGCCTGGACAACACCTTCCCCGTCAGGCACAGGCCTGGACAACACCTTCCCCGTCAGACAGAGGCCAGGATAACACCTTCCCTGTCAGGCAGCCAGGGCAACACTTTCCCGTCAGACAGAGGCCTGGACAACACCTTCCCTATCAGACAGAGGCCTGGACAACACCTTCTCAGTCAGACAGAGGGCTGGGCAACACCTTCCTAGTCAGACAGAGGCCTGGAGAACGCCTTCCCCGTCAGACAGAGGCCTGGACAACAACTTCCACATCAGGCAGAGGCCTGCACAACACGTTCCCCGTCAGAGAGAGGCCTGGCCAACAACGTCGCCGTCAGGCAGAGGCCTGGACAACACCTTCCCCATCAGACAGAGGCCTGTAAAACACCTTCCCCAGCAGGTAGAGGACTGGACAACACCTTCCCCGTCTAGGCAGAGGCCTGTACAACAGCTTCCCCGTCAGACAGAAGCCTGGACAACACCTTCCCCTCAGACAGAGGCCTGTACAACACCTTCCCCGTCATCCAGAGGCCTGGACAACAGCTTCCCCGTCAGACAGAGGCCTGGACAACACCTTCCCCTCAGACAGAGGCCTGTACAACACCTTCCCCGTCAGGCAGAGGCCTGGACAACACCTTCCCCGTCATCCAGAGGCCTGGACAACAGCTTCCCCGTCATACAGAGGCCTGGACAACACCTTCCCCTCAGACAGAGGCCTGTACAACACCTTCCCCGTCAGGCAGAGGCCTGGACAACACATTCCACGTCAGGCAACCTGGGCAACACCTTTCCCGTCAGGCAGAGGCCTGGACAACACCTTTCCCGTCAGACAGAGGCCTGGAAAACACCTTCCCCGTCAGGTAGAGGCCTGGACAACAGTTTCCACATCAGACAGAGGCCTGGATAACCCCTTCCCCATCAGACAGAGGCCTGGACAAAAACTTCCCAGTCAGACAGAGGCCTGGACAACACCTTCCCCATCAGGCAGAGGCCTGGACAACAGCTTCCCCGTCAGACAGAGGCCTGGACAACAGCTTCCCCATCAGACAGAGGCCTGGACAACAGCTTCCCCGTCAGACAGAGGCCTGCACAACACCTTCCCCATCAGACAGAGTCCTGGACAACACCATCCCCGTAAGGCAAAGGCCTGGACAACACCTTCCCGGTCAGACAGAGGCCTGGACAACACCTTACCCATCAGGCAGAGGCCTGGACAACACCTTCCCAGTCAGACAGAGGTCTGGAAAACTCCTGCCCCGTCAGGGAGCTGGGCAACACCTTCCCCGTCAGACAGAGGCCTGGACAACACCTTCCTCATCAGGCAGAGGCCTGGACAACACCTTCCCCATTAGACAGAGGCCTGTACAACACCTTCCCCGTCAGACAGAGGCCTGGAAAACTCCTGCCCTTTCAGGCAACCTGGGCAACACCTTCGCCATCAGACAGAGGCCAGGACAACACCTTCCCCAACAGACAGAGGCCTGGACAACACATTCCCCGTCATACGGAGGCCTGGACAAAACCTTACCTGTCAGGCAGAGGCCTGGACAACACCTTCCCCGTCAGACAGAGGACTGGGCAACACCTTCCCCGTCAGTCAGAGGCCTGCACAACACCTTCCCCGTCAGGCAGAGGCCTGGACAACAGCTTCCCCGTCAGACAGAGGCCTGGACAACACCTTCCCCGTCAGGCACAGGCCTGGACAACACCTTCCCCGTCAGACAGAGGCCAGGATAACACCTTCCCTGTCAGGCAGCCAGGGCAACACTTTCCCGTCAGACAGAGGCCTGGACAACACCTTCCCTATCAGACAGAGGCCTGGACAACACCTTCTCAGTCAGACAGAGGGCTGGGCAACACCTTCCTAGTCAGACAGAGGCCTGGAGAACGCCTTCCCCGTCAGACAGAGGCCTGGACAACAACTTCCACATCAGGCAGAGGCCTGCACAACACGTTCCCCGTCAGAGAGAGGCCTGGCCAACAACGTCGCCGTCAGGCAGAGGCCTGGACAACACCTTCCCCATCAGACAGAGGCCTGTAAAACACCTTCCCCAGCAGGTAGAGGACTGGACAACACCTTCCCCGTCTAGGCAGAGGCCTGTACAACAGCTTCCCCGTCAGACAGAAGCCTGGACAACACCTTCCCCTCAGACAGAGGCCTGTACAACACCTTCCCCGTCATCCAGAGGCCTGGACAACAGCTTCCCCGTCAGACAGAGGCCTGGACAACACCTTCCCCTCAGACAGAGGCCTGTACAACACCTTCCCCGTCAGGCAGAGGCCTGGACAACACCTTCCCCGTCATCCAGAGGCCTGGACAACAGCTTCCCCGTCATACAGAGGCCTGGACAACACCTTCCCCTCAGACAGAGGCCTGTACAACACCTTCCCCGTCAGGCAGAGGCCTGGACAACACATTCCACGTCAGGCAACCTGGGCAACACCTTTCCCGTCAGGCAGAGGCCTGGACAACACCTTTCCCGTCAGACAGAGGCCTGGAAAACACCTTCCCCGTCAGGTAGAGGCCTGGACAACAGTTTCCACATCAGACAGAGGCCTGGATAACCCCTTCCCCATCAGACAGAGGCCTGGACAAAAACTTCCCAGTCAGACAGAGGCCTGGACAACACCTTCCCCATCAGGCAGAGGCCTGGACAACAGCTTCCCCGTCAGACAGAGGCCTGGACAACAGCTTCCCCATCAGACAGAGGCCTGGACAACAGCTTCCCCGTCAGACAGAGGCCTGCACAACACCTTCTCCATCAGGCAGAGGCCTGGACAACACCTTCCCTTCAGGCAGAGGCCTGGACAACACCTTCCCCGTCAGGCACTGGCCTGGACAACACCTTCCCCGTCAGACAGAGGCCAGGATAACACCTTCCCTGTCAGGCAGCCAGGGCAACACTTTCCCGTCAGACAGAGGCCTGGACAACACCTTCCCTATCAGACAGAGGCCTGGACTACACCTTCCCCGTCAGGCAGAGGCCTGGACAACACCTTTCCCGTCAGACAGAGGCCTGAACTACACTTTCCCCATCAGACAGAGGCCTGGACAACACCTTCCCCGTCAGGCAGAGGCCTCGACAACACCTTTCCTGTCAGACAGAAGCCTGGACTACACTTTCCCCATCAGACAGAGGCCTCGACAACCCCTCCCCCATCAGGCAGCCTAAGCAACAACTTCATTTCAGGCAGCCTGGACAACACCTTCCTAGTCAGACAGAGGCCTGGAGAACGCCTTCCCCGTCAGACAGAGGCCTGGACAACAACTTCCACATCAGGCAGAGGCCTGCACAACACGTTCCCCGTCAGAGAGAAGCCTGGCCAACAACGTCGCCGTCAGGCAGAGGCCTGGACAACACCTTCCCCATCAGACAGAGGCCTGTAAAACACCTTCCCCAGCAGGTAGAGGACTGGACAACACCTTCCCCGTCTAGGCAGAGGCCTGTACAACAGCTTCCCCGTCAGACAGAAGCCTGGACAACACCTTCCCCTCAGACAGAGGCCTGTACAACACCTTCCCCGTCATCCAGAGGCCTGGACAACAGCTTCCCCGTCAGACAGAGGCCTGGACAACACCTTCCCCTCAGACAGAGGCCTGTACAACACCTTCCCCGTCAGGCAGAGGCCTGGACAACACCTTCCCCGTCATCCAGAGGCCTGGACAACAGCTTCCCCGTCATACAGAGGCCTGGACAACACCTTCCCCTCAGACAGAGGCCTGTACAACACCTTCCCCGTCAGGCAGAGGCCTGGACAACACATTCCACGTCAGGCAACCTGGGCAACACCTTTCCCGTCAGGCAGAGGCCTGGACAACACCTTTCCCGTCAGACAGAGGCCTGGAAAACACCTTCCCCGTCAGGTAGAGGCCTGGACAACAGTTTCCACATCAGACAGAGGCCTGGATAACCCCTTCCCCATCAGACAGAGGCCTGGACAAAAACTTCCCAGTCAGACAGAGGCCTGGACAACACCTTCCCCATCAGGCAGAGGCCTGGACAACAGCTTCCCCGTCAGACAGAGGCCTGGACAACAGCTTCCCCATCAGACAGAGGCCTGGACAACAGCTTCCCCGTCAGACAGAGGCCTGCACAACACCTTCTCCATCAGGCAGAGGCCTGGACAACACCTTCCCTTCAGGCAGAGGCCTGGACAACACATTCCCCATCAGTCAGAGGCCTGTAAAACACCTTCCCCAGCAGGCAGAGGCCTAGACAACACCTTCCACCTATAGGCAGAGGCCTGGACAACACATTCACCGTCATGCATAGGCCTGGACAACATCTTCCCAATCAGGCAGAGGCCTGGACAACACATTCCTCGTCAGGCAGAGGCCTGGACAGCAGCTTCCCCATCAGACAGAGGCCTGGACAACAGCTTCCCCATCAGACAGAGGCCTGCACAAAACCTTCACCGTCAGACAGAGTCCTGGACAAGACCTTTCCCATCAGACAGAGTCCTGGACAAGACCTTTCCCATCAGACAGAGGCCTGGACAACACCTCCCCCGTCAGGCACAGGCCTGGACAACACCTTCCCGGTCAGACAGAGGCCTGGACAACACCTTACCCATCAGGCAGAGGCCTGGACAACACCTTCCCAGTCAGACAGAGGTCTGGAAAACACCTGCCCCGTCAGGGAGCTGGGCAACACCTTCCCCGTCAGACAGAGGCCTGGACAACACCTTCCCCGTCAGGCAGAGGCCTGGACAACACCTTCCTCATCAGGCAGAGGCCTGGACAACACCTTCCCCATTAGACAGAGGCCTGTACAACACCTTCCCCGTCAGATAGAGGCCTGGAAAACTCCTGCCCCTTCAGGCAACCTGGGCAACACCTTCGCCATCAGACAGAGGCCAGGACAACACCTTCCCCAACAGACAGAGGCCTGGACAACACATTCCCCGTCATACGGAGGCCTGGACAAAACCTTACCTGTCAGGCAGAGGCCTGGACAACACCTTCCCCGTCAGACAGAGGCCTGGGCAACACCTTCCCCGTCAGACAGAGGCCTGCACAACACCTTCCCCGTCAGGCAGAGGACTGGACAACACCATCCGCGTCAGACAGTGGCCTGGAGAACACCTTCCCCATCAGACAAAGGCCTGGACAACACCTTCCCGATCAGGCAGAGGCCTGGACAACAGCTTCCCCGTCAGACAGAGGCCTGGAGAACACCTTCCCCATCAGACAGTGGCCTGGAGAACACCTTCCCCATCAGACAAAGGCCTGGACAACACCTTCCCCATCAGGCAGAGGCCTGGACAACAGCTTCCCCATCAGACAGAGGCCTGCACAAAACCTTCACCGTCAGACAGAGGCCTGGACAAGACCTTTCCCATCAGACAGAGGCCTGGACAAGACCTTTCCCATCAGACAGAGGCCTGGACAACACCTTCCCCGTCAGGCACAGGCCTGGACAACACCTTCCCCGTCAGACAGAGGCCAGGATAACACCTTCCCTGTCAGGCAGCCTGGGCAACACCTTCCCCGTCAGACCGAGGCCTGGACAACAACTTCCACATCAGGCAGAGGCCTGCACAACACGTTCCACGTCAGAGAGAGGCCTGGCCAACAACGTCACCGTCAGGCAGAGGCCTGGACAACACCTTCCCCATCAGACAGAGGCCTGTAAAACACCTTCCCCAGCAGGTAGAGGACTGGACAACACCTTCCCCGTCTAGGCAGAGGCCTGGACAACCCCTTCCCCATCAGGCAGAGGCCTGTACAACACCTTCCCCGTCATCCAGAGGCCTGGACAACAGCTTCCCCATCAGACAGAGGCCTGCACAAAACCTTCACCGTCAGACAGTGGCCTGGACAACACCTTCTCCGTGAAGCAGCCTGGGCAACACCTTCCTCGTCAGACAGAGGCCTGGATAACACCTTAACTGTCAGGCAGAGGCCTGGTCAACACCATCCCCATCGGACAGAGGCATGGAGAACACCTTCCCCATCAGACAGACGCCTGGACAACACCATCCCCGTAAGGCAGAGGCCTGGACAACACCTTCCCGGTCAGACAGAGGCCTGGACAACACCTTACCCATCAGGCAGAGGCCTGGACAACACCTTCCCAGTCAGACAGAGGTCTGTAAAACTCCTGCCCCGTCAGGGAGCTGGGCAACACCTTCCCCGTCAGACAGAGGCCTGGACAACACCTTCCCCGTCAGGCAGAGGCCTGGACAACACCTTACCCATCAGGCAGAGGCCTGGACAACACCTTCCCAGTCAGACAGAGGTCTGTAAAACTCCTGCCCCGTCAGGGAGCTGGGCAACACCTTCCCCGTCAGACAGAGGCCTGGACAACACCTTCCCCGTCAGGCAGAGGCCTGGACAACACCTTCCTCATCAGGCAGAGGCCTGGACAACACCTTCCCCATTAGACAGAGGCCTGTACAACACCTTCCCCGTCAGATAGAGGCCTGGAAAACTCCTGCCCCTTCAGGCAACCTGGGCAACACCTTCGCCATCAGACAGAGGCCAGGACAACACCTTCCCCAACAGACAGAGGCCTGGACAACACATTCCCCGTCATACGGAGGCCTGGACAAAACCTTCCCTGTCAGGCAGAGGCCTGGACAACACCTTCCCCGTCAGACAGAGGCCTGGGCAACACCTTCCCCGTCAGACAGAGGCCTGCACAACACCTTCCCTGTCAGGCAGAGGACTGGACAACACCATCCGCGTCAGACAGTGGCCTGGAGAACACCTTCCCCATCAGACAAAGGCCTGGACAACACCTTTTCGATCAGGCAGAGGCCTGGACAACAGCTTCCCCGTCAGACCGAGGCCTGGAGAACACCTTCCCCATCAGACAGTGGCCTGGAGAACACCTTCCCCATCAGACAAAGGCCTGGACAACACCTTCCCCATCAGGCAGAGGCCTGGACAACAGCTTCCCCGTCAGACAGAGGCCTGGACAACACCTTCCCCGTCTGGCACAGGCCTGGACAACACCTTCCCCGTCAGACAGAGGCCAGGATAACACCTTCCCTGTCAGGCAGCCTGGGCAACACTTTCCCGTCAGACAGAGGCCTGGACAACACCTTCCCTATCAGACAGAGGCCTGGACAACACCTTCCCCGTCAGGCAGAGGCCTGGACAACACCTTTCCCGTCAGACAGAGGCCTGGACTACACTTTCCCCATCAGACAGAGGCCTGGACAACACCTTCCCCGTCTGGCACAGGCCTGGACAACACCTTCCCCGTAAGACAGAGGCCAGGATAACACCTTTCCTGTCAGGCAGCCTGGGCAACACCTTCCCCGTCAGACAGAGGCCTGGACAACACCTTCCCCGTCAGACAGAGGCCTGGACAACACCTTCCCCGTCAGGCAGAGGCCTGGACAACACCTTTCCCGTCAGACAGAGGCCTGGACTACACTTTCCCCATCAGACAGAGGCCTGGACAACACCTTCCCCGTCAGGCAGAGGCCTCGACAACACCTTTCCTGTCAGACAGAAGCCTGGACTACACTTTCCCCATCAGACAGAGGCCTCGACAACCCCTCCCCCATCAGGCAGCCTGGACAAAACCTTCCTAGTCAGACAGAGGCCTGGAGAACGCCTTCCCCGTCAGACAGAGGCCTGGACAACAACTTCCACATCAGGCAGAGGCCTGGACAACACCTTCCCCGTCAGACAGAGGCCAGGATAACACCTTCCCTGTCAGGCAGCCTGGGCAACACCTTCCCCGTCAGACAGAGGCCAGGATAACACCTTCCCTGTCAGGCAGACTGGGCAACACCTTCCCCGTCAGACAGAGGCCTGGACAACAACTTCCACATCAGGCAGAGGCCTGCACAACACGTTCCACGTCAGAGAGAGGCCTGGCCAACAACGTCACCGTCAGGCAGAGGCCTGGACAACACCTTCCCCATCAGACAGAGGCCTGTAAAACACCTTCCCCAGCAGGTAGAGGACTGGACAACACCTTCCCCGTCTAGGCAGAGGCCTGGACAACCCCTTCCCCATCAGGCAGAGGCCTGTACAACACCTTCCCCGTCATCCAGAGGCCTGGACAACAGCTTCCCCATCAGACAGAGGCCTGCACAAAACCTTCACCGTCAGACAGTGGCCTGCACAACACATTCCCCGTCAGACAGAGGCCTGGACAACACCTTTCCCATCAGACAGAGGCCTGGACAACACCTTTCCCATCAGACAGAGGCCTGGACAACACCTTCCCCATCAGGCACAGGCCTGGACAACACCTTCCCCGTCAGACAGAGGCCTGGACAACACCTTCCCTATCAGACAGATGCCTGGACAACACCTTCTCCGTGAAGCAGCCTGGGCAACACCTTCCTCGTCAGACAGAGGCCTGGATAACACCTTAACTGTCAGGCAGAGGCCTGGTCAACACCATCCCCATCGGACAGAGGCATGGAGAACACCTTCCCCATCAGACAGACGCCTGGACAACACCATCCCCGTAAGGCAGAGGCCTGGACAACACCTTCCCGGTCAGACAGAGGCCTGGACAACACCTTACCCATCAGGCAGAGGCCTGGACAACACCTTCCCAGTCAGACAGAGGTCTGGAAAACTCCTGCCCCGTCAGGGAGCTGGGCAACACCTTCCCCGTCAGACAGAGGCCTGGACAACATCTTCCCCGTCAGGCAGAGGCCTGGACAACACCTTCCTCATCAGGCAGAGGCCTGGACAACACCTTCCCCATTAGACAGAGGCCTGTACAACACCTTCCCCGTCAGATAGAGGCCTGGAAAACTCCTGCCCCTTCAGGCAACCTGGGCAACACCTTCGCCATCAGACAGAGGCCTGTACAACACCTTCCCCGTCAGATAGAGGACTGGACAACACCATCCGCGTCAGACAGTGGCCTGGAGAACACCTTCCCCATCAGACAAAGGCCTGGACAACACCTTCCCGATCAGGCAGAGGCCTGGACAACAGCTTCCCCGTCAGACAGAGGCCTGGAGAACACCTTCCCCATCAGACAGTGGCCTGGAGAACACCTTCCCCATCAGACAAAGGCCTGGACAACACCTTCCCCATCAGGCAGAGGCCTGGACAACAGCTTCCCCGTCAGACAGAGGCCTGGACAACACCTTCCCCGTCTGGCACAGGCCTGGACAACACCTTCCCCGTCAGACAGAGGCCAGGATAACACCTTCCCTGTCAGGCAGCCTGGGCAACACTTTCCCGTCAGACAGAGGCCTGGACAACACCTTCCCTATCAGACAGAGGCCTGGACAACACCTTCCCCGTCAGGCAGAGGCCTGGACAACACCTTTCCCGTCAGACAGAGGCCTGGACTACACTTTCCCCATCAGACAGAGGCCTGGACAACACCTTCCCCGTCAGGCAGAGGCCTCGACAACACCTTTCCTGTCAGACAGAAGCCTGGACTACACTTTCCCCATCAGACAGAGGCCTCGACAACCCCTCCCCCATCAGGCAGCCTAAGCAACAACTTCATTTCAGGCAGCCTGGACAATACCTTCCTAGTCAGACAGAGGCCTGGAGAACGCCTTCCCCGTCAGACAGAGGCCTGGACAACACCTTTCCCGTCAGACAGAGGCCTGGAAAACACCTTCCCCGTCAGGTAGAGGCCTGGACAACAGTTTCCACATCAGACAGAGGCCTGGATAACCCCTTCCCCATCAGACAGAGGCCTGGACAAAAACTTCCCAGTCAGACAGAGGCCTGGACAACACCTTCCCCATCAGGCAGAGGCCTGGACAACAGCTTCCCCGTCAGACAGAGGCCTGGACAACAGCTTCCCCATCAGACAGAGGCCTGGACAACAGCTTCCCCGTCAGACAGAGGCCTGCACAACACCTTCTCCATCAGGCAGAGGCCTGGACAACACCTTCCCTTCAGGCAGAGGCCTGGACAACACATTCCCCATCAGTCAGAGGCCTGTAAAACACCTTCCCCAGCAGGCAGAGGCCTAGACAACACCTTCCACCTATAGGCAGAGGCCTGGACAACACATTCACCGTCATGCATAGGCCTGGACAACATCTTCCCAATCAGGCAGAGGCCTGGACAACACATTCCTCGTCAGGCAGAGGCCTGGACAGCAGCTTCCCCATCAGACAGAGGCCTGGACAACAGCTTCCCCATCAGACAGAGGCCTGCACAAAACCTTCACCGTCAGACAGAGTCCTGGACAAGACCTTTCCCATCAGACAGAGTCCTGGACAAGACCTTTCCCATCAGACAGAGGCCTGGACAACACCTCCCCCGTCAGGCACAGGCCTGGACAACACCTTCCCGGTCAGACAGAGGCCTGGACAACACCTTACCCATCAGGCAGAGGCCTGGACAACACCTTCCCAGTCAGACAGAGGTCTGGAAAACACCTGCCCCGTCAGGGAGCTGGGCAACACCTTCCCCGTCAGACAGAGGCCTGGACAACACCTTCCCCGTCAGGCAGAGGCCTGGACAACACCTTCCTCATCAGGCAGAGGCCTGGACAACACCTTCCCCATTAGACAGAGGCCTGTACAACACCTTCCCCGTCAGATAGAGGCCTGGAAAACTCCTGCCCCTTCAGGCAACCTGGGCAACACCTTCGCCATCAGACAGAGGCCAGGACAACACCTTCCCCAACAGACAGAGGCCTGGACAACACATTCCCCGTCATACGGAGGCCTGGACAAAACCTTACCTGTCAGGCAGAGGCCTGGACAACACCTTCCCCGTCAGACAGAGGCCTGGGCAACACCTTCCCCGTCAGACAGAGGCCTGCACAACACCTTCCCCGTCAGGCAGAGGACTGGACAACACCATCCGCGTCAGACAGTGGCCTGGAGAACACCTTCCCCATCAGACAAAGGCCTGGACAACACCTTCCCGATCAGGCAGAGGCCTGGACAACAGCTTCCCCGTCAGACAGAGGCCTGGAGAACACCTTCCCCATCAGACAGTGGCCTGGAGAACACCTTCCCCATCAGACAAAGGCCTGGACAACACCTTCCCCATCAGGCAGAGGCCTGGACAACAGCTTCCCCATCAGACAGAGGCCTGCACAAAACCTTCACCGTCAGACAGAGGCCTGGACAAGACCTTTCCCATCAGACAGAGGCCTGGACAAGACCTTTCCCATCAGACAGAGGCCTGGACAACACCTTCCCCGTCAGGCACAGGCCTGGACAACACCTTCCCCGTCAGACAGAGGCCAGGATAACACCTTCCCTGTCAGGCAGCCTGGGCAACACCTTCCCCGTCAGACCGAGGCCTGGACAACAACTTCCACATCAGGCAGAGGCCTGCACAACACGTTCCACGTCAGAGAGAGGCCTGGCCAACAACGTCACCGTCAGGCAGAGGCCTGGACAACACCTTCCCCATCAGACAGAGGCCTGTAAAACACCTTCCCCAGCAGGTAGAGGACTGGACAACACCTTCCCCGTCTAGGCAGAGGCCTGGACAACCCCTTCCCCATCAGGCAGAGGCCTGTACAACACCTTCCCCGTCATCCAGAGGCCTGGACAACAGCTTCCCCATCAGACAGAGGCCTGCACAAAACCTTCACCGTCAGACAGTGGCCTGGACAACACCTTCTCCGTGAAGCAGCCTGGGCAACACCTTCCTCGTCAGACAGAGGCCTGGATAACACCTTAACTGTCAGGCAGAGGCCTGGTCAACACCATCCCCATCGGACAGAGGCATGGAGAACACCTTCCCATCAGACAGACGCCTGGACAACACCATCCCCGTAAGGCAGAGGCCTGGACAACACCTTCCCGGTCAGACAGAGGCCTGGACAACACCTTACCCATCAGGCAGAGGCCTGGACAACACCTTCCCAGTCAGACAGAGGTCTGTAAAACTCCTGCCCCGTCAGGGAGCTGGGCAACACCTTCCCCGTCAGACAGAGGCCTGGACAACACCTTCCCCGTCAGGCAGAGGCCTGGACAACACCTTACCCATCAGGCAGAGGCCTGGACAACACCTTCCCAGTCAGACAGAGGTCTGTAAAACTCCTGCCCCGTCAGGGAGCTGGGCAACACCTTCCCCGTCAGACAGAGGCCTGGACAACACCTTCCCCGTCAGGCAGAGGCCTGGACAACACCTTCCTCATCAGGCAGAGGCCTGGACAACACCTTCCCCATTAGACAGAGGCCTGTACAACACCTTCCCCGTCAGATAGAGGCCTGGAAAACTCCTGCCCCTTCAGGCAACCTGGGCAACACCTTCGCCATCAGACAGAGGCCAGGACAACACCTTCCCCAACAGACAGAGGCCTGGACAACACATTCCCCGTCATACGGAGGCCTGGACAAAACCTTCCCTGTCAGGCAGAGGCCTGGACAACACCTTCCCCGTCAGACAGAGGCCTGGGCAACACCTTCCCCGTCAGACAGAGGCCTGCACAACACCTTCCCTGTCAGGCAGAGGACTGGACAACACCATCCGCGTCAGACAGTGGCCTGGAGAACACCTTCCCCATCAGACAAAGGCCTGGACAACACCTTTTCGATCAGGCAGAGGCCTGGACAACAGCTTCCCCGTCAGACCGAGGCCTGGAGAACACCTTCCCCATCAGACAGTGGCCTGGAGAACACCTTCCCCATCAGACAAAGGCCTGGACAACACCTTCCCCATCAGGCAGAGGCCTGGACAACAGCTTCCCCGTCAGACAGAGGCCTGGACAACACCTTCCCCGTCTGGCACAGGCCTGGACAACACCTTCCCCGTCAGACAGAGGCCAGGATAACACCTTCCCTGTCAGGCAGCCTGGGCAACACTTTCCCGTCAGACAGAGGCCTGGACAACACCTTCCCTATCAGACAGAGGCCTGGACAACACCTTCCCCGTCAGGCAGAGGCCTGGACAACACCTTTCCCGTCAGACAGAGGCCTGGACTACACTTTCCCCATCAGACAGAGGCCTGGACAACACCTTCCCCGTCTGGCACAGGCCTGGACAACACCTTCCCCGTAAGACAGAGGCCAGGATAACACCTTTCCTGTCAGGCAGCCTGGGCAACACCTTCCCCGTCAGACAGAGGCCTGGACAACACCTTCCCCGTCAGACAGAGGCCTGGACAACACCTTCCCCGTCAGGCAGAGGCCTGGACAACACCTTTCCCGTCAGACAGAGGCCTGGACTACACTTTCCCCATCAGACAGAGGCCTGGACAACACCTTCCCCGTCAGGCAGAGGCCTCGACAACACCTTTCCTGTCAGACAGAAGCCTGGACTACACTTTCCCCATCAGACAGAGGCCTCGACAACCCCTCCCCCATCAGGCAGCCTGGACAAAACCTTCCTAGTCAGACAGAGGCCTGGAGAACGCCTTCCCCGTCAGACAGAGGCCTGGACAACAACTTCCACATCAGGCAGAGGCCTGGACAACACCTTCCCCGTCAGACAGAGGCCAGGATAACACCTTCCCTGTCAGGCAGCCTGGGCAACACCTTCCCCGTCAGACAGAGGCCAGGATAACACCTTCCCTGTCAGGCAGACTGGGCAACACCTTCCCCGTCAGACAGAGGCCTGGACAACAACTTCCACATCAGGCAGAGGCCTGCACAACACGTTCCACGTCAGAGAGAGGCCTGGCCAACAACGTCACCGTCAGGCAGAGGCCTGGACAACACCTTCCCCATCAGACAGAGGCCTGTAAAACACCTTCCCCAGCAGGTAGAGGACTGGACAACACCTTCCCCGTCTAGGCAGAGGCCTGGACAACCCCTTCCCCATCAGGCAGAGGCCTGTACAACACCTTCCCCGTCATCCAGAGGCCTGGACAACAGCTTCCCCATCAGACAGAGGCCTGCACAAAACCTTCACCGTCAGACAGTGGCCTGCACAACACATTCCCCGTCAGACAGAGGCCTGGACAACACCTTTCCCATCAGACAGAGGCCTGGACAACACCTTTCCCATCAGACAGAGGCCTGGACAACACCTTCCCCATCAGGCACAGGCCTGGACAACACCTTCCCCGTCAGACAGAGGCCTGGACAACACCTTCCCTATCAGACAGATGCCTGGACAACACCTTCTCCGTGAAGCAGCCTGGGCAACACCTTCCTCGTCAGACAGAGGCCTGGATAACACCTTAACTGTCAGGCAGAGGCCTGGTCAACACCATCCCCATCGGACAGAGGCATGGAGAACACCTTCCCCATCAGACAGACGCCTGGACAACACCATCCCCGTAAGGCAGAGGCCTGGACAACACCTTCCCGGTCAGACAGAGGCCTGGACAACACCTTACCCATCAGGCAGAGGCCTGGACAACACCTTCCCAGTCAGACAGAGGTCTGGAAAACTCCTGCCCCGTCAGGGAGCTGGGCAACACCTTCCCCGTCAGACAGAGGCCTGGACAACATCTTCCCCGTCAGGCAGAGGCCTGGACAACACCTTCCTCATCAGGCAGAGGCCTGGACAACACCTTCCCCATTAGACAGAGGCCTGTACAACACCTTCCCCGTCAGATAGAGGCCTGGAAAACTCCTGCCCCTTCAGGCAACCTGGGCAACACCTTCGCCATCAGACAGAGGCCAGGACAACACCTTCCCCAACAGACAGAGGCCTGGACAACACATTCCCCGTCATACGGAGGCCTGGACAAAACCTTACCTGTCAGGCAGAGGCCTGGACAACACCTTCCCCGTCAGACAGAGGCCTGGGCAACACCTTCCCCGTCAGACAGAGGCCTGCACAACACCTTCCCCGTCAGGCAGAGGACTGGACAACACCATCCGCGTCAGACAGTGGCCTGGAGAACACCTTCCCCATCAGACAAAGGCCTGGACAACACCTTCCCGATCAGGCAGAGGCCTGGACAACAGCTTCCCCGTCAGACAGAGGCCTGGAGAACACCTTCCCCATCAGACAGTGGCCTGGAGAACACCTTCCCCATCAGACAAAGGCCTGGACAACACCTTCCCCATCAGGCAGAGGCCTGGACAACAGCTTCCCCGTCAGACAGAGGCCTGGACAACACCTTCCCCGTCTGGCACAGGCCTGGACAACACCTTCCCCGTCAGACAGAGGCCAGGATAACACCTTCCCTGTCAGGCAGCCTGGGCAACACTTTCCCGTCAGACAGAGGCCTGGACAACACCTTCCCTATCAGACAGAGGCCTGGACAACACCTTCCCCGTCAGGCAGAGGCCTGGACAACACCTTTCCCGTCAGACAGAGGCCTGGACTACACTTTCCCCATCAGACAGAGGCCTGGACAACACCTTCCCCGTCTGGCACAGGCCTGGACAACACCTTCCCCGTAAGACAGAGGCCAGGATAACACCTTCCCTGTCAGGCAGCCTGGGCAACACCTTCCCCGTCAGACAGAGGCCTGGACAACACCTTCCCCGTCAGACAGAGGCCTGGACAACACCTTCCCCGTCAGGCAGAGGCCTGGACAACACCTTTCCCGTCAGACAGAGGCCTGGACTACACTTTCCCCATCAGACAGAGGCCTGGACAACACCTTCCCCGTCAGGCAGAGGCCTCGACAACACCTTTCCTGTCAGACAGAAGCCTGGACTACACTTTCCCCATCAGACAGAGGCCTCGACAACCCCTCCCCCATCAGGCAGCCTGGACAAAACCTTCCTAGTCAGACAGAGGCCTGGAGAACGCCTTCCCCGTCAGACAGAGGCCTGGACAACAACTTCCACATCAGGCAGAGGCCTGCACAACACGTTCCCCGTCAGAGAGAGGCCTGGCCAACAACGACGCCGTCAGGCAGAGGCCTGGACAACACCTTCCCCATCAGACACAGGCCTGTAAAACACCTTCCCCAGCAGGTAGAGGACTGGACAACACCTTCCCCGTCTAGGCAGTGGCCTGGACAACCCCTTCCCCATCAGGCAGAGGCCTGTACAACACCTTCCCCGTCATCCAGAGGCCTGGACAACAGCTTCCCCGTCAGACAGAGGCCTGGACAACACCTTCCCCTCAGACAGAGGCCTGTACAACACGTTCCCCGTCAGGCAGAGGCCTGGACAACACCTTCCCCGTCATCCAGAGGCCTGGACAACAGCTTCCCCGTCATACAGAGGCCTGGACAACACCTTCCCCTCAGACAGAGGCCTGTACAACACCTTCCCCGTCAGGCAGAGGCCTGGACAACACATTCCCCGTCAGGCAACCTGGGCAACACCTTTCCCGTCAGGCAGAAGCCTGGACAACACCTTTCCCGTCAGACATAGGCCTGGAAAACACCTTCCCCGTCAGGCAGAGGCCTGGACAACAGTTTCCACATCAGACAGAGGCCTGGACAACCCCTTCCCCATCAGACAGAGGCCTGGACAAAAACTTCCCAGTCAGACAGAGGCCTGGACAACACCTTCCCCATCAGGCAGAGGCCTGGACAACAGCTTCCCCGTCAGACAGAGGCCTGGACAACAGCTTCCCCATCAGACAGAGGCCTGGACAACAGCTTCCCCATCAGACAGAGGCCTGCACAAAACCTTCACCGTCAGACAGAGGCCTGGACAACATGTTCCACATCAGACAGAGGCCTGGAAAACACCTTCCCCGTCAGACAGAGGCCTGCACAACACCTTCCCCATCAGGCAGACGCCTGGACAACACCTTCCCCGTCAGGCAGCCTGGACAACACCTTCCCCGTCAGACAGAGGCCTGGACAACACATTCCCCATCAGTCAGAGGCCTGTAAAACACCTTCCCCAGCAGGCAGAGGCCTAGACAACACCTTCCCCCTATAGGCAGAGGCCTGGACAACACATTCCCCGTCATGCAGAGGCCTGGACAACACCTTCCCCATCAGGCAGAGGCCTGGACAACACATTCCTCGTCAGGCAGAGGCCTGGACAACAGCTTCCCCATCAGACAGAGGCCTGGACAACAGCTTCCCCATCAGACAGAGGCCTGCACAAAACCTTCACCGTCAGACAGAGGCCTGGACAAGACCTTTCCCATCAGACAGAGGCATGGACAAGACCTTTCCCATCAGACAGTGGCCTGGACAACACCTTCCCCGTCAGGCACAGGCCTGGACAACACCTTCCCCGTCAGACAGAGGCCAGGATAACACCTTCCCTGTCAGGCAGCCTGGGCAACACCTTCCCCGTCAGACAGAGGCCAGGATAACACCTTCCCTGTCAGGCAGCCTGGGCAACACCTTCCCCGTCAGAAAGAGGCCTGGACAACAACTTCCACATCAGGCAGAGGCCTGCACAACACGTTCCCCGTCAGACAGAGGCCTGGACAACACCTTTCCCATCAGACAGAGGCCTGGACAACACCTTTCCCATCAGACAGAGGCCTGGACAACACCTTCCCCATCAGGCACAGGCCTGGACAATACCTTCCCCGTCAGACAGAGGCCTGGACAACACCTTCCCTATCAGACAGATGCCTGGACAACACCTTCTCCGTGAAGCAGCCTGGGCAACACCTTCCTCGTCAGACAGAGGCCTGGATAACACCTCAACTGTCAGGCAGAGGCCTGGTCAACACCATCCCCATCGGACAGAGGCATGGAGAACACCTTCCCCATCAGACAGACGCCTGGACAACACCATCCCCGTAAGGCAGAGGCCTGGACAACACCTTTCCGGTCAGACAGAGGCCTGGACAACACCTTACCCATCAGGCAGAGGCCTGGACAACACCTTCCCAGTCAGACAGAGGTCTGGAAAACATCTTCCCCGTCAGGCAGAGGCCTGGACAACATCTTCCCCGTCAGGCAGAGGCCTGGACAACACCATCCTCATCAGGCAGAGGCCTGGACAACACCTTCCCCATTAGACAGAGGCCTGTACAACACCTTCCCCGTCAGATAGAGGCCTGGAAAACTCCTGCCCCTTCAGGCAACCTGGGCAACACCTTCGCCATCAGACAGAGGCCAGGACAACACCTTCCCCAACAGACAGAGGCCTGGACAACACATTCCCCGTCATACGGAGGCCTGGACAAAACCTTACCTGTCAGGCAGAGGCCTGGACAACACCTTCCCCGTCAGACAGAGGCCTGGGCAACACCTTCCCCGTCAGACAGAGGCCTGCACAACACCTTCCCCGTCAGGCAGAGGACTGGACAACACCATCCGCGTCAGACAGTGGCCTGGAGAACACCTTCCCCATCAGACAAAGGCCTGGACAACACCTTCCCGATCAGGCAGAGGCCTGGACAACAGCTTCCCCGTCAGACAGAGGCCTGGAGAACACCTTCCCCATCAGACAGTGGCCTGGAGAACACCTTCCCCATCAGACAAAGGCCTGGACAACAGCTTCCCCGTAAGACAGAGGCCAGGATAACACCTTCCCTGTCAGGCAGCCTGGGCAACACCTTCCCCGTCAGACAGAGGCCTGGACAACACCTTCCCCGTCAGACAGAGGCCTGGACAACACCTTCCCCGTCAGGCAGAGGCCTGGACAACACCTTTCCCGTCAGGCAGAGGCCTCGACAACACCTTTCCTGTCAGACAGAAGCCTGGACTACACTTTCCCCATCAGACAGAGGCCTCGACAACCCCTCCCCCATCAGGCAGCCTGGACAAAACCTTCCTAGTCAGACAGAGGCCTGGAGAACGCCTTCCCCGTCAGACAGAGGCCTGGACAACAACTTCCACATCAGGCAGAGGCCTGCACAACACGTTCCCCGTCAGAGAGAGGCCTGGCCAACAACGACGCCGTCAGGCAGAGGCCTGGACAACACCTTCCCCATCAGACACAGGCCTGTAAAACACCTTCCCCAGCAGGTAGAGGACTGGACAACACCTTCCCCGTCTAGGCAGTGGCCTGGACAACCCCTTCCCCATCAGGCAGAGGCCTGTACAACACCTTCCCCGTCATCCAGAGGCCTGGACAACAGCTTCCCCGTCAGACAGAGGCCTGGACAACACCTTCCCCTCAGACAGAGGCCTGTACAACACGTTCCCCGTCAGGCAGAGGCCTGGACAACACCTTCCCCGTCATCCAGAGGCCTGGACAACAGCTTCCCCGTCATACAGAGGCCTGGACAACACCTTCCCCTCAGACAGAGGCCTGTACAACACCTTCCCCGTCAGGCAGAGGCCTGGACAACACATTCCCCGTCAGGCAACCTGGGCAACACCTTTCCCGTCAGGCAGAAGCCTGGACAACACCTTTCCTGTCAGACAGAGGCCTGGAAAACACCTTCCCCGTCAGGTAGAGGCCTGGACAACAGTTTCCACATCAGACAGAGGCCTGGACAACCCCTTCCCCATCAGACAGAGGCCTGGACAAAAACTTCCCAGTCAGACAGAGGCCTGGACAACACCTTCCCCATCAGGCAGAGGCCTGGACAACAGCTTCCCCGTCAGACAGAGGCCTGGACAACAGCTTCCCCATCAGACAGAGGCCTGGACAACAGCTTCCCCATCAGACAGAGGCCTGCACAAAACCTTCACCGTCAGACAGAGGCCTGGACAACATGTTCCACATCAGACAGAGGCCTGGAAAACACCTTCCCCGTCAGACAGAGGCCTGCACAACACCTTCCCCATCAGGCAGACGCCTGGACAACACCTTCCCCGTCAGGCAGCCTGGACAACACCTTCCCCGTCAGACAGAGGCCTGGACAACACATTCCCCATCAGTCAGAGGCCTGTAAAACACCTTCCCCAGCAGGCAGAGGCCTAGACAACACCTTCCCCCTATAGGCAGAGGCCTGGACAACACATTCCCCGTCATGCAGAGGCCTGGACAACACCTTCCCCATCAGGCAGAGGCCTGGACAACACATTCCTCGTCAGGCAGAGGCCTGGACAACAGCTTCCCCATCAGACAGAGGCCTGGACAACAGCTTCCCCATCAGACAGAGGCCTGCACAAAACCTTCACCGTCAGACAGAGGCCTGGACAAGACCTTTCCCATCAGACAGAGGCATGGACAAGACCTTTCCCATCAGACAGAGGCCTGGACAACACCTTCCCCGTCAGGCACAGGCCTGGACAACACCTTCCCCGTCAGACAGAGGCCAGGATAACACCTTCCCTGTCAGGCAGCCTGGGCAACACCTTCCCCGTCAGACAGAGGCCAGGATAACACCTTCCCTGTCAGGCAGCCTGGGCAACACCTTCCCCGTCAGAAAGAGGCCTGGACAACAACTTCCACATCAGGCAGAGGCCTGCACAACACGTTCCCCGTCAGACAGAGGCCTGGACAGCACCTTTCCCATCAGACAGAGGCCTGGACAACACCTTTCCCATCAGACAGAGGCCTGGACAACACCTTCCCCATCAGGCACAGGCCTGGACAACACCTTCCCCGTCAGACAGAGGCCTGGACAACACCTTCCCTATCAGACAGATGCCTGGACAACACCTTCTCCGTGAAGCAGCCTGGGCAACACCTTCCTCGTCAGACAGAGGCCTGGATAACACCTCAACTGTCAGGCAGAGGCCTGGTCAACACCATCCCCATCGGACAGAGGCATGGAGAACACCTTCCCCATCAGACAGACGCCTGGACAACACCATCCCCGTAAGGCAGAGGCCTGGACAACACCTTTCCGGTCAGACAGAGGCCTGGACAACACCTTACCCATCAGGCAGAGGCCTGGACAACACCTTCCCAGTCAGACAGAGGTCTGGAAAACTCCTGCCCCTTCAGGCAACCTGGGCAACACCTTCGCCATCAGACAGAGGCCAGGACAACACCTTCCCCAACAGACAGAGGCCTGGACAACACATTCCCCGTCATACGGAGGCCTGGACAAAACCTTACCTGTCAGGCAGAGGCCTGGACAACACCTTCCCCGTCAGACAGAGGCCTGGGCAACACCTTCCCCGTCAGACAGAGGCCTGCACAACACCTTCCCCGTCAGGCAGAGGACTGGACAACACCATCCGCGTCAGACAGTGGCCTGGAGAACACCTTCCCCATCAGACAAAGGCCTGGACAACACCTTCCCGATCAGGCAGAGGCCTGGACAACAGCTTCCCCGTCAGACAGAGGCCTGGAGAACACCTTCCCCATCAGACAGTGGCCTGGAGAACACCTTCCCCATCAGACAAAGGCCTGGACAACACCTTCCCCATCAGGCAGAGGCCTGGACAACAGCTTCCCCGTCAGACAGAGGCCTGGACAACACCTTCCCCGTCTGGCACAGGCCTGGACAACACCTTCCCCGTCAGACAGAGGCCAGGATAACACCTTCCCTGTCAGGCAGCCTGGGCAACACTTTCCCGTCAGACAGAGGCCTGGACAACACCTTCCCTATCAGACAGAGGCCTGGACAACACCTTCCCCGTCAGGCAGAGGCCTGGACAACACCTTTCCCGTCAGACAGAGGCCTGGACTACACTTTCCCCATCAGACAGAGGCCTGGACAACACCTTCCCCGTCTGGCACAGGCCTGGACAACACCTTCCCCGTAAGACAGAGGCCAGGATAACACCTTCCCTGTCAGGCAGCCTGGGCAACACCTTCCCCGTCAGACAGAGGCCTGGACAACACCTTCCCCGTCAGACAGAGGCCTGGACAACACCTTCCCCGTCAGGCAGAGGCCTGGACAACACCTTTCCCGTCAGACAGAGGCCTGGACTACACTTTCCCCATCAGACAGAGGCCTGGACAACACCTTCCCCGTCAGGCAGAGGCCTCGACAACACCTTTCCTGTCAGACAGAAGCCTGGACTACACTTTCCCCATCAGACAGAGGCCTCGACAACCCCTCCCCCATCAGGCAGCCTGGACAAAACCTTCCTAGTCAGACAGAGGCCTGGAGAACGCCTTCCCCGTCAGACAGAGGCCTGGACAACAACTTCCACATCAGGCAGAGGCCTGCACAACACGTTCCCCGTCAGAGAGAGGCCTGGCCAACAACGACGCCGTCAGGCAGAGGCCTGGACAACACCTTCCCCATCAGACACAGGCCTGTAAAACACCTTCCCCAGCATGTAGAGGACTGGACAACACCTTCCCCGTCTAGGCAGTGGCCTGGACAACCCCTTCCCCATCAGGCAGAGGCCTGTACAACACCTTCCCCGTCATCCAGAGGCCTGGACAACAGCTTCCCCGTCAGACAGAGGCCTGGACAACACCTTCCCCTCAGACAGAGGCCTGTACAACACCTTCCCCGTCAGGCAGAGGCCTGGACAACACCTTCCCCGTCATCCAGAGGCCTGGACAACAGCTTCCCCGTCATACAGAGGCCTGGACAACACCTTCCCCTCAGACAGAGGCCTGTACAACACCTTCCCCGTCAGGCAGAGGCCTGGACAACACATTCCCCGTCAGGCAACCTGGGCAACACCTTTCCCGTCAGGCAGAGGCCTGGACAACACCTTTCCCGTCAGACAGAGGCCTGGAAAACACCTTCCCCGTCAGGTAGAGGCCTGGACAACAGTTTCCACATCAGACAGAGGCCTGGACAACCCCTTCCCCATCAGACAGAGGCCTGGACAAAAACTTCCCAGTCAGACAGAGGCCTGGACAACACCTTCCCCATCAGGCAGAGGCCTGGACAACAGCTTCCCCGTCAGACAGAGGCCTGGACAACAGCTTCCCCATCAGACAGAGGCCTGGACAACAGCTTCCCCATCAGACAGAGGCCTGCACAAAACCTTCACCGTCAGACAGAGGCCTGGACAACATGTTCCACATCAGACAGAGGCCTGGAAAACACCTTCCCCGTCAGACAGAGGCCTGCACAACACCTTCCCCATCAGGCAGACGCCTGGACAACACCTTCCCCGTCAGGCAGCCTGGACAACACCTTCCCCGTCAGACAGAGGCCTGGACAACACATTCCCCATCAGTCAGAGGCCTGTAAAACACCTTCCCCAGCAGGCAGAGGCCTAGACAACACCTTCCCCCTATAGGCAGAGGCCTGGACAACACATTCCCCGTCATGCAGAGGCCTGGACAACACCTTCCCCATCAGGCAGAGGCCTGGACAACACATTCCTCGTCAGGCAGAGGCCTGGACAACAGCTTCCCCATCAGACAGAGGCCTGGACAACAGCTTCCCCATCAGACAGAGGCCTGCACAAAACCTTCACCGTCAGACACAGGCCTGGACAAGACCTTTCCCATCAGACAGAGGCCTGGACAAGACCTTTCCCATCAGACAGAGGCCTGGACAACACCTTCCCCGTCAGGCACAGGCCTGGACAACACCTTCCCCGTCAGACAGAGGCCAGGATAACACCTTCCCTGTCAGGCAGCCTGGGCAACACCTTCCCCGTCAGACAGAGGCCAGGATAACACCTTCCCTGTCAGGCAGCCTGGGCAACACCTTCCCCGTCAGAAAGAGGCCTGGACAACAACTTCCACATCAGGCAGAGGCCTGCACAACACGTTCCCCGTCAGAGAGAGGCCTGGCCAACAACGTCGCCGTCAGGCAGAGGCCTGGACAACACCTTCCCCATCAAACAGAGGCCTGTAAAACACCTTCCCCAGCAGGTAGAGGACTGGACAACACCTTCCCCGTCTAGGCAGTGGCCTGGACAACCCCTTCCCCATCAGGCAGAGGCCTGTTCAACACCTTCCCCGTCATCCAGAGGCCTGGACAACAGCTTCCCCGTCAGACAGAGGCCTGGACAACACCTTCCCCTCAGACAGAGGCCTGTACAACACCTTCCCCGTCAGGCAGAGGCCTGGACAACACCTTCCCCGTCATCCAGAGGCCTGGACAACAGCTTCCCCGTCATACAGAGGCCTGGACAACACCTTCCCCTCAGACAGAGGCCTGTACAACACCTTCCCCGTCAGGCAGAGGCCTGGACAACACCTTCCCCGTCATCCAGAGGCCTGGACAACAGCTTCCCCGTCATACAGAGGCCTGGACAACACCTTCCCCTCAGACAGAGGCCTGTACAACACCTTCCCCGTCAGGCAGAGGCCTGGACAACAGCTTCCCCGTCAGACAGAGGCCTGGACAACAGCTTCCCCATCAGACAGAGGCCTGGACAACAGCTTCCCCGTCAGACAGAGGCCTGGACAACATGTTCCACATCAGACAGAGGCCTGGAAAACACCTTCCCCGTCAGACAGAGGCCTGCACAACACCTTCCCCATCAGGCAGACGCCTGGACAACACCTTCCACGTCAGGCAGCCTGGACAACACCTTCCCCGTCAGACAGAGGCCTGGACAACACATTCCCCATCAGTCAGAGGCCTGTAAAACACCTTCCCCAGCAGGCAGAGGCCTAGACAACACCTTCCCCCTATAGGCAGAGGCCTGGACAACACATTCCCCGTCATGCAGAGGCCTGGACAACACCTTCCCCATCAGGCAGAGGCCTGGACAACACATTCCTCGTCAGGCAGAGGCCTGGACAACAGCTTCCCCATCAGACAGAGGCCTGGACAACAGCTTCCCCAACAGACAGAGGCCTGCACAAAACCTTCACCGTCAGACAGAGGCCTGGACAAGACCTTTCCCATCAGACAGAGGCCTGGACAAGACCTTTCCCATCAGACAGAGGCCTGGACAACACCTTCCCCGTCAGACAGAGGCCAGAATAACACCTTCCCTGTCAGGCAGCCTGGGCAACACCTTCCCCGTCAGACAGAGGCCAGGATAACACCTTCCCTGTCAGGCAGCCTGGGCAACACCTTCCCCGTCAGAAAGAGGCCTGGACAACAACTTCCACATCAGGCAGAGGGCTGCAGAACACGTTCCCCGTCAGAGAGAGGCCTGGCCAACAACGTCGCCGTCAGGCAGAGGCCTGGACAACACCTTCCCCATCAAACAGAGGCCTGTAAAACACCTTCCCCAGCAGGTAGAGGACTGGACAACACCTTCCCCGTCTAGGCAGTGGCCTGGACAACCCCTTCCCCATCAGGCAGAGGCCTGTTCAACACCTTCCCCGTCATCCAGAGGCCTGGACAACAGCTTCCCCGTCAGACAGAGGCCTGGACAACACCTTCCCCTCAGACAGAGGCCTGGACAACACCTTCCCCATCAGGCAGAGGCCTGGACAACACCTTCCCCGTCATCCAGAGGCCTGGACAACAGCTTCCCCGTCATACAGAGGCCTGGACAACACCTTCCCGTCAGACAGGGGCCTGTACAACACCTTCCCCGTCAGGCAGAGGCCTGGACAACACATTCCCCGTCAGGCAACCTGGGCAACACCTTTCCCGTCAGGCAGAGGCCTGGACAACACCTTTCCCGTCAGACAGAGGACTGGAAAACACCTTCCCCGTCAGGTAGAGGCCTGGACAACAGTTTCCACATCAGACAGAGGCCTGGACAACCCCTTCCCCATCAGACAGAGGCCTGGACAAAAACTTCCCAGTCAGACAGAGGCCTGGACAACACCTTCCCCATCAGGCAGAGGCCTGGACAACAGCTTCCCCGTCAGACAGAGGACTGGACAACAGCTTCCCCATCAGACAGAGGCCTGGACAACAGCTTCCCCATCAGACCGAGGCCTGCACAAAACCTTCACCGTCAGACAGAGGCCTGGACAACATGTTCCACATCAGACAGAGGCCTGGAAAACACCTTCCCCGTCAGACAGAGGCCTGCACAACACCTTCCCCATCAGGCAGACGCCTGGACAACACCTTCCCCGTCAGGCAGCCTGGACAACACCTTCCCCGTCAGACAGAGGCCTGGACAACACATTCCCCATCAGTCAGAGGCCTGTAAAACACTTTCCCAGCAGGCAGAGGCCTAGACAACAACTTCCCCCTATAGGCAGAGGCCTGGACAACACATTCCCCGTCATGCAGAGGCCTGGACAACACCTTCCCCATCAGGCAGAGGCCTGGACAACACATTCCTCGTCAGGCAGAGGCCTGGACAACAGCTTCCCCATCAGACAGAGGCCTGGACAACAGCTTCCCCATCAGACAGAGGCCTGCACAAAACCTTCACCGTCAGAGAGAGACCTGGACAAGACCTTTCCCATCAGACACAGGCCTGGACAAGACCTTTCCCATCAGACAGAGGCCTGGACAACACCTTCCCCGTCAGGCACAGGCCTGGACAACACCTTCCCCGTCAGACAGAGGCCAGGATAACACCTTCCCTGTCAGGTAGCCTGGGCAACACCTTCCCCGTCAGACAGAGGCCTGGACAAGACCTTTCCCATCAGACAGAGGCCTGGACAAGACCTTTCCCATCAGACAGAGGCCTGGACAACACCTTCCCCGTCAGACAGAGGCCAGAATAACACCTTCCCTGTCAGGCAGCCTGGGCAACACCTTCCCCGTCAGACAGAGGCCAGGATAACACCTTCCCTGTCAGGCAGCCTGGGCAACACCTTCCCCGTCAGAAAGAGGCCTGGACAACAACTTCCACATCAGGCAGAGGGCTGCAGAACACGTTCCCCGTCAGAGAGAGGCCTGGCCAACAACGTCGCCGTCAGGCAGAGGCCTGGACAACACCTTCCCCATCAAACAGAGGCCTGTAAAACACCTTCCCCAGCAGGTAGAGGACTGGACAACACCTTCCCCGTCTAGGCAGTGGCCTGGACAACCCCTTCCCCATCAGGCAGAGGCCTGTTCAACACCTTCCCCGTCATCCAGAGGCCTGGACAACAGCTTCCCCGTCAGACAGAGGCCTGGACAACACCTTCCCCTCAGACAGAGGCCTGGACAACACCTTCCCCATCAGGCAGAGGCCTGGACAACACCTTCCCCGTCATCCAGAGGCCTGGACAACAGCTTCCCCGTCATACAGAGGCCTGGACAACACCTTCCCGTCAGACAGGGGCCTGTACAACACCTTCCCCGTCAGGCAGAGGCCTGGACAACACATTCCCCGTCAGGCAACCTGGGCAACACCTTTCCCGTCAGGCAGAGGCCTGGACAACACCTTTCCCGTCAGACAGAGGACTGGAAAACACCTTCCCCGTCAGGTAGAGGCCTGGACAACAGTTTCCACATCAGACAGAGGCCTGGACAACCCCTTCCCCATCAGACAGAGGCCTGGACAAAAACTTCCCAGTCAGACAGAGGCCTGGACAACACCTTCCCCATCAGGCAGAGGCCTGGACAACAGCTTCCCCGTCAGACAGAGGACTGGACAACAGCTTCCCCATCAGACAGAGGCCTGGACAACAGCTTCCCCATCAGACCGAGGCCTGCACAAAACCTTCACCGTCAGACAGAGGCCTGGACAACATGTTCCACATCAGACAGAGGCCTGGAAAACACCTTCCCCGTCAGACAGAGGCCTGCACAACACCTTCCCCATCAGGCAGACGCCTGGACAACACCTTCCCCGTCAGGCAGCCTGGACAACACCTTCCCCGTCAGACAGAGGCCTGGACAACACATTCCCCATCAGTCAGAGGCCTGTAAAACACTTTCCCAGCAGGCAGAGGCCTAGACAACAACTTCCCCCTATAGGCAGAGGCCTGGACAACACATTCCCCGTCATGCAGAGGCCTGGACAACACCTTCCCCATCAGGCAGAGGCCTGGACAACACATTCCTCGTCAGGCAGAGGCCTGGACAACAGCTTCCCCATCAGACAGAGGCCTGGACAACAGCTTCCCCATCAGACAGAGGCCTGCACAAAACCTTCACCGTCAGAGAGAGACCTGGACAAGACCTTTCCCATCAGACACAGGCCTGGACAAGACCTTTCCCATCAGACAGAGGCCTGGACAACACCTTCCCCGTCAGGCACAGGCCTGGACAACACCTTCCCCGTCAGACAGAGGCCAGGATAACACCTTCCCTGTCAGGTAGCCTGGGCAACACCTTCCCCGTCAGACAGAGGCCAGGATAACACCTTCCCTGTCAGGCAGCCTGGGCAACACCTTCCCCGTCAGACAGAGGCCTGGACAACAACTTCCACATCAGGCAGAGGCCTGCACAACACGTTCCCCGTCAGAGAGAGGCCTGGCCAACAACGTCGCCGTCAGGCAGAGGCCTGTAAAACACCTTCCCCAGCAGGTAGAGGACTGGACAACACCTTCCCCGTCTAGGCAGAGGCCTGGACAACCCCTTCCCCATCAGGCAGAGGCCTGAACAACACCTTCCCCGTCACCCAGAGGCCTGGACAACAGCTTCCCCGTCAGACAGAGGCCTGGACAACACCGTCCCCTCAGACAGAGGCCTGTACAACACCTTCCCCGTCAGGCAGAGGCCTGGACAACACCTTCCCCGTCTAGGCAGAGGCCTGGACAACCCCTTCCCCATCAGGCAGAGGCCTGAACAACACCTTCCCCGTCACCCAGAGTCCTGGACAACAGCTTCCCCGTCAGACAGAGGCCTGGACAACACCTTCCCCTCAGACAGAGGCCTGTACAACACCTTCCCCGTCAGACAGAGGCCTGGACAACAGCTTCCCCATCAGACAGAGGCCTGGACAACAGCTTCCCCATCAGACAGAGGCCTGCACAAAACCTTCACCGTCAGACAGAGGCCTGGACAACATGTTCCACATCAGACAGGGGCCTGGAAAACACCTTCCCCGTCAGACAGAGGCCTGCACAACACCTTCCCCATCAGGCAGAGGCCTGGACAACACCTTCCCCGTCAGGCAGCCTGGACAACACCTTCCCCGTCAGACAGAGGCCTGGACAACACATTCCCCATCAGTCAGAGGCCTGGACAACACCATCCCCGTAAGGCAGAGGCCTGGACAACAGCTTCCCCATCAGACAGAGGCCTGGACAACACCTTCCCTATCAGACAGATGCCTGGACAACACCTTCCCCGTGAAGCAGCCTGGGCAACACCTTCCTCGTCAGCCAGATGCCTGGATAACACCTTAACTGTCAGGCAGAGGCCTGGTCAACACCATCCCCATCGGACAGAGGCATGGAGAACACCTTCCCCATCAGACAGAGGCCTGTACAACACCATCCCCGTAAGGCAGAGGCCTGGACAACAGCTTCCCCGTCAGACAGAGGCCTGCACAAAACCTTCACCGTCAGACAGTGGCCTGCACAACACATTCCCCGTCAGACAGAGGCCTGGACAACACCTTTCCCATCAGACAGAGGCCTGGACAACACCTTTCCCATCAGACAGAGGCCTGGACAACACCTTCCCCATCAGGCACAGGCCTGGACAACACCTTCCCCGTCAGACAGAGGGCAGGATAACACCTTCCCTGTCAGGCAGCCTGGGCAACACCTTCCCCGTCAGACAGAGGCCTGGACAACACCTTCCCTATCAGACAGATGCCTGGACAACAACTTCCCCGTGAAGCAGCCTGGGCAACACCTTCCTCGTCAGACAGAGGCCTGGATAACACCTTAACTGTCAGGCAGAGGCCTGGTCAACACAATCCCCATCGGACAGAGGCATGGAGAACACCTTCCCCATCAGACAGAGGCCTGGACAACACCATCCCCGTAAGGCAGAGGCCTGGACAACACCTTCCCGGTCAGACAGAGGCCTGGACAACACCTTACCCATCAGGCAGAGGCCTGGACAACACCTTCCCAGTCAGACAGAGGTCTGGAAAACTCCTTCCCCGTCAGGGAGCTGGGCACACCTTCCCCGTCAGACAGAGGCCTGGACAACACCTTCCCCGTCAGGCAGAGGCCTGGACAACACCTTCCTCATCAGGCAGAGGCCTGGACAACACCTTCCCCATTAGACAGAGGCCTGTACAACACCTTCCCCGTCAGACACTGGAAAACTCCTGCCCCTTCAGGCAACCTGGGCAACACCTTCGCCATCAGACAGAGGCCAGGACAACACCTTCCTCATCAGGCAGAGGCCTGGACAACACCTTCCCCATTAGACAGAGGCCTGTACAACACCTTCCCCGTCAGACACTGGAAAACTCCTGCCCCTTCAGGCAACCTGGGCAACACCTTCGCCATCAGACAGAGGCCAGGACAACACCTTCCCCCTATAGGCAGAGGCCTGGACAACACATTCCCCGTCATACGGAGGCCTGGACAACACCTTACCTGTCAGGCAGAGGCCTGGACAACACCTTCCCCGTCAGACAGAGGCCTGGGCATCACCTTCCCCGTCAGACAGAGGCCTGCACAACACCTTCCCCGTCAGGCAGAGGACAGGACAACACCATCCGCGTCAGACAGTGGCCTGGAGAACACCTTCCCCATCAGACAAAGGCCTGGACAACTTCTCCATCAGGCAGAGGCCTGGACAACAGCTTCCCCGTCAGACAGAGGCCTGGACAACACCTTCCCCGTCAGACAGAGGCCAGGATAACACCTTCCCTGTCAGGCAGCCTGGGCAACAATTTCCCGTCAGACAGAGGCCTGGACAACACCTTCCCTATCAGACAGATGCCTGGACAAGACCTACCCCGTGAAGCAGCCTGGGCAACACCTTCCCCGTCAGACAGAGGCCTGGACAACAACTTCCCCAACAGACAGAGGCCTGGACAACACCTTCCCCGTCAGACAGAGGCCTGGACAACACCTTCCCCGTCAGGCAGAGGCCTGGACAACACCTTTCCCATCAGACAGAGGCCTGGACTACACTTTCCCCATCAGACAGAGGCCTGGACAACAACTTCCCCGTCAGGCAGAGGCCTCGACAACACCTTTCCCGTCAGACAGAAGCCTGGACTACACTTTCCCCATCAGACAGAGGCCTCGACAACCCCTCCCCCATCAGGCAGCCTGGGCAACAACTTCATTTCAGGCAGCCTGGACAAAACCTTCCTAGTCAGACAGAGGCCAGGATAACACCTTCCCTGTCAGGCAGCCTGGGCAACACCTTCCCCGTCAGACAGATGCCTGGACAACACCTTCCCTATCAGACAGATGCCTGGACAACACCTTCCCCGTGAAGCAGCCTGGGCAACACCTTCCTCGTCAGACAGAGGCCTGGATAACACCTTAACTGTCAGGCAGAGGCCTGGTCAACACCATCCCCATCGGACAGAGGCATGGAGAACACCTTCCCCATCAGTCAGAGGCCTGGACAATACCATCCCCGTAAGGCAGAGGCCTGGACAACACCTTCCCGGTCAGACAGAGGCCTGCACAACACCTTACCCATCAGGCAGAGGCCTGGACAACACCTTCCCAGTCAGACAGAGGTCTGGAAAACTCCTGCCCCGTCAGGGAGCTGGGCAACACCTTCCCCGTCAGACAAAGGCCTGGACAACACCTTCCCCGTCAGGCAGAGGCCTGGACAACACCTTCCTCATCAGGCAGAGGCCTGGACAACACCTTCCCCATTAGACAGAGGCCTGTACAACACCTTCCCCTTCAGACAGAGGCCTGGAAAACTCCTGCCCCGTCAGGCAACCTGGGCAACACCTTCGCCATCAGACAGAGGCCAGGACAACACCTTCCCCAACAGACAGAGGCCTGGACAACACATTCCCCGTCATACGGAGGCCTGGACAACACCTTCCCCATCAGGCAGAGGCAGGACAACAGCTTCCCCGTCAGACAGAGGCCTGGACAACACCTTCCCCAGCAGGTAGAGGACTGGACAACACCTTCCCCGTCTAGGCAGAGGCCTGGACAAACCCTTCCCCATCAGGCAGAGGCCTGGACAACACCTTCCCCGTCATCCAGAGGCCTGGACAACAGCTTCCCCGTCATACAGAGGCCTGGACAACAGATTCCACATCAGACAGAGGCCTGGACAACCCCTTCCCCATCAGACAGAGGCCTGGACAAAAACTTCCCAGTCAGACAGAGGCCTGGACAACACCTTCCCCGTTAGGCAGAGGCCTGGACAACAGCTTCCCCATCAGACAGAGGCCTGCACAAAACCTTCACCGTCAGACAGTGGCCTGCACAACACATTCCCCGTCAGACAGAGGCCTGGAAGACACCTTCCCCATCAGACAGAGGCCTGGACAACATGTTCCACATCAGACAGAGGCCTGGAAAACACCTTCCCCGTCAGACAGAGGCCTGCACAACACCTTCCCCATCATGCAGAGGCCTGGACAACACCTTCCCCATCAGGCAGAGGCCTGGACAACACATTCCTCGTCAGCCAGAGGCCTGGACAACACCTTCCCCGTCAGACAGAGGCCTGAAAAACATCTTCCCCAGCAGGTAGAGGACTGGACAACACCTTCCCCGTCTAGGCAGAGGCCTGGACAACCCCTTCCCCATCAGGCAGAGGCCTGGACAACACCTTCCCCGTCATCCAGAGGCCTGGACAACAGCTTCCCCGTCATACAGAGGCCTGGACAACACCTTCCCCGTCAGGCAGAGGCCTGGAAAACTCCTGCCCCGTCAGGCAACCTGGGCAACACCTTCGCCATCAGACAGAGGCCAGGACAACACCTTCCCCAACAGACAGAGGCCTGGACAACACATTCCCCGTCATACGGAGGCCTGGACAACACCTTCCCCATCAGGCAGAGGCCTGGACAACAGCTTCCCCGTCAGACAGAGGCCTGGACAACACCTTCCCCAGCAGGTAGAGGACTGGACAACACCTTCCCCGTCTAGGCAGAGGCCTGGACAACCCCTTCCCCATCAGGCAGAGGCCTGGACAACACCTTCCCCGTCATCCAGAGGCCTGGACAACAGCTTCCCCGTCATACAGAGGCCTGGACAACACCTTCCCCTCAGACAGAGGCCTGTACAACACCTTCCCCGTCAGGCAGAGGCCTGGACAACACCTTCCCCGTCAGGCAACCTGGGCAACACCTTTCCCGTCAGGCAGAGGCCTGGACAACACCTTTCCCGTCAGACAGAGGCCTGGAAAACACCTTCCCCGTCAGGTAGAGGCCTGGACAACAGATTCCACATCAGACAGAGGCCTGGACAACCCCTTCCCCATCAGACAGAGGCCTGGACAAAAACTTCCCAGTCAGACAGAGGCCTGGACAACACCTTCCCAGTCAGGCAGAGGCCTGGACAACAGCTTCCCCATCAGACAGAGGCCTGCACAAAACCTTCACCGTCAGACAGTGGCCTGCACAACACATTCCCCGTCAGACAGAGGCCTGGACGACACCTTCCCCATCAGACAGAGGCCTGGACAACATGTTCCACATCAGACAGAGGCCTGGAAAACACCTTCCCCGTCAGACAGAGGCCTGCAGAACACCTTCCCCATCAGGCAGAGGCCTGGACAACACCTTCCCCGTCAGGCAGCCTGGACAACACCTTCCCCGTCAGACAGAGGCCTGGACAACACATTCCCCATCAGTCAGAGGCCTGTAAAACACCTTCCCCAGCAGGCAGAGGCCTAGACAACACCTTCCCCCTATAGGCAGAGGCCTGGACAACACATTCCCCGTCATGCAGAGGCCTGGACAACACCTTCCCCATCAGGCAGAGGCCTGGACAACACAATCCTCGTCAGGCAGAGGCCTGGACAACAGCTTCCCCATCAGACAGAGGCCTGGACAACAGCTTCCCCATCAGACAGAGGCCTGCACAAAACCTTCACCGTCAGACAGTGGCCTGCACAACACATTCCCCGTCAGACAGAGGCCTGGACAACACCTTTCCCATCAGACAGAAGCCTGGACAAGACCTTTCCCATCAGACAGAGGCCTGGACAACACCTTCCCCGTCAGGCACAGGCCTGGACAACACCTTCCCCGTCAGACAGAGGCCAGGATAACACCTTCCCTGTCAGGCAGCCTGGGCATCACCTTCCCCGTCAGACAGAGGCCTGGACAACACCTTCCCTATCAGACAGATGCCTGGACAACACGTCCCCCGTGAAGCAGCCTGGGCAACACCTTCCTCGTCAGACAGAGGCCTGGATAATACCTTAACTGTCAGGCAGAGGCCTGCTCAACACCATCCCCATCGGACAGAGGCATGGAGAACACCTTCCCCATCAGACAGAGGCCTGGACAACACCATCCCCGTAAGGCAGAGGCCTGGACAACAGCTTCCCCGTCAGACAGAGGCCTGGAAAACTCCTGCCCCGTCAGGGAGCTGGGCAACACCTTCCCCGTCAGACAAAAGCCTGGACAACACCTTCCCCGTCAGGCAGAGGCCTGGACAACACCTTCCCCGTCAGGCAGTGGCCTGGACAACACCTTCCCCATTAGACAGAGGCCTGTGCAACACCTTCCCCGTCAGACAGAGGCCTGGAAAACTCCTGCCCCGTCAGGCAACCTGGGCAACACCTTCGCCATCAGACAGAGGCCAGGACAACACCTTCCCCAACAGACAGAGGCCTGGACAACACATTCCCCGTCATACGGAGGCCTGCACAACACCTTCCCCGTCAGACAGAGGCCTGGAAAACACCTTCCCCGTCAGACAGAGGCCTGCACAACACCTTCCCCATCATGCAGAGGCCTGGACAACACCTTCCCCATCAGGCAGAGGCCTGGACAACACATTCCTCGTCAGCCAGAGGCCTGGACAACACCTTCCCCGTCAGACAGAGGCCTGAAAAACACCTTCACCAGCAGGTAGAGGACTGGACAACACCTTCCCCGTCTAGGCAGAGGCCTGGACAACCCCTTCCCCATCAGGCAGAGGCCTGGACAACACCTTCCCCGTCATCCAGAGGCCTGGACAACAGCTTCCCCGTCATACAGAGGCCTGGACAACACCTTCCCCGTCAGGCAGAGGCCTGGACAATACCTTCCCCGTCAGGCAACCTGGGCAACACCTTTCCCGTCAGGCAGAGGCCTGGACAACACCTTTCCCGTCAGACAGAGGCCTGGAAAACACCTTCCCCGTCAGGTAGAGGCCTGGACAACAGTTTCCACATCAGACAGAGGCCTGGACAACCCCTTCCCCATCAGGCAGAGGCCTGGACAACAGCTTCCCCATCAGACAGAGGCCTGCACAAAACCTTCACCGTCAGACAGTGGCCTGCACAACACATTCCCCGTCAGACAGAGGCCTGGACGACACCTTCCCCATCAGACAGAGGCCTGGACAACATGTTCCACATCAGACAGAGGCCTGGAAAACACCTTCCCCGTCAGACAGAGGCCTGCACAACACCTTCCCCATCAGGCAAAGGCCTGGACAACACCTTCCCCGACAGGCAGCCTGGACAACACCTTCCCCGTCAGACAGAGGCCTGGACAACACATTCCCCATCAGTCAGAGGCCTGTAAAACACCTTCCCCAGCAGGCAGAGGCCTAGACAACACCTTCCCCCTATAGGCAGAGGCCTAGACAACACATTCCCCGTCATGCAGAGGCCTGGACAACACCTTCCACATCAGGCAGAGGCCTGGACAACACATTCCCCGTCATGCAGAGGCCTGGACAACACATTCCCCGTCATGCAGAGGCCTGGACAACAGCTTCCCCATCAGACAGAGGCCTGGACAACAGCTTCCCCATCAGACAGAGGCCTGCACAAAACCTTCACCGTCAGACAGTGGCCTGCACAACACATTCCCCGTCAGACAGAGGCCTGGACAACACCTTTCCCATCAGACAGAGGCCTGGACAAGACCTTTCCCATCAGACAGAGGCCTGGACAACACCTTCCCGGTCAGGCACAGGCCTGGACAACACCTTCCCCGTCAGACAGAGGCCAGGATAACACCTTCCCTGTCAGGAAGACTGGGCAACACCTTCCCAGTCAGACAGAGGCCTGGACAACACCTTCCCTATCAGACAGATGCCTGGAGAACACCTTCCTCGTCAGACAGAGGCCTGGATAACACCTTAACTGTCAGGCAGAGGCCTGGACAACACCTTCCCCGTCAGGCAGAGGCCTGGACAACACCTTCCTCATCAGGCAAACACCTTCCCCATTAGACAGAGGCCTGTACAACACCTTCCCCGTCAGACAGAGGCCTGGAAAACTGCTGCCCCGTCAGGCAACCTGGGCAACACCTTCGCCATCAGACAGAGGCCAGGACAACACCTTCCCCAACAGACAGAGGCCTGGACAACACATTCCCCGTCATACGGAGGCCTGGACAACACCTTCCCCATCAGGCAGAGGCCTGGACAACAGCTTCCCCGTCAGACAGAGGCCTGGACAACACCTTCCCCAGCAGGTAGAGGACTGGACAACACCTTCCCCGTCTAGGCAGAGGCCTGGACAACCCCTTCCCCATCAGGCAGAGGCCTGGACAACACCTTCCCCGTCATCCAGAGGCCTGGACAACAGCTTCCCCGTCATACAGAGGCCTGGACAACACCTTCCCCTCAGACAGAGGCCTGTACAACACCTTCCCCGTCAGGCAGAGGCCTGGACAACACCTTCCCCGTCAGGCAACCTGGGCAACACCTTTCCCGTCAGGCAGAGGCCTGGACAACACCTTTCCCGTCAGACAGAGGCCTGGAAAACACCTTCCCCGTCAGGTAGAGGCCTGGACAACAGATTCCACATCAGACAGAGGCCTGGACAACCCCTTCCCCATCAGACAGAGGCCTGGACAAAAACTTCCCAGTCAGACAGAGGCCTGGACAACACCTTCCCAGTCAGGCAGAGGCCTGGACAACAGCTTCCCCATCAGACAGAGGCCTGCACAAAACCTTCACCGTCAGACAGTGGCCTGCACAACACATTCCCCGTCAGACAGAGGCCTGGACGACACCTTCCCCATCAGACAGAGGCCTGGACAACATGTTCCACATCAGACAGAGGCCTGGAAAACACCTTCCCCGTCAGACAGAGGCCTGCAGAACACCTTCCCCATCAGGCAGAGGCCTGGACAACACCTTCCCCGTCAGGCAGCCTGGACAACACCTTCCCCGTCAGACAGAGGCCTGGACAACACATTCCCCATCAGTCAGAGGCCTGTAAAACACCTTCCCCAGCAGGCAGAGGCCTAGACAACACCTTCCCCCTATAGGCAGAGGCCTGGACAACACATTCCCCGTCATGCAGAGGCCTGGACAACACCTTCCCCATCAGGCAGAGGCCTGGACAACACAATCCTCGTCAGGCAGAGGCCTGGACAACAGCTTCCCCATCAGACAGAGGCCTGGACAACAGCTTCCCCATCAGACAGAGGCCTGCACAAAACCTTCACCGTCAGACAGTGGCCTGCACAACACATTCCCCGTCAGACAGAGGCCTGGACAACACCTTTCCCATCAGACAGAAGCCTGGACAAGACCTTTCCCATCAGACAGAGGCCTGGACAACACCTTCCCCGTCAGGCACAGGCCTGGACAACACCTTCCCCGTCAGACAGAGGCCAGGATAACACCTTCCCTGTCAGGCAGCCTGGGCATCACCTTCCCCGTCAGACAGAGGCCTGGACAACACCTTCCCTATCAGACAGATGCCTGGACAACACGTCCCCCGTGAAGCAGCCTGGGCAACACCTTCCTCGTCAAACAGAGGCCTGGATAATACCTTAACTGTCAGGCAGAGGCCTGCTCAACACCATCCCCATCGGACAGAGGCATGGAGAACACCTTCCCCATCAGACAGAGGCCTGGACAACACCATCCCCGTAAGGCAGAGGCCTGGACAACAGCTTCCCCGTCAGACAGAGGCCTGGAAAACTCCTGCCCCGTCAGGGAGCTGGGCAACACCTTCCCCGTCAGACAAAAGCCTGGACAACACCTTCCCCGTCAGGCAGAGGCCTGGACAACACCTTCCCCGTCAGGCAGTGGCCTGGACAACACCTTCCCCATTAGACAGAGGCCTGTGCAACACCTTCCCCGTCAGACAGAGGCCTGGAAAACTCCTGCCCCGTCAGGCAACCTGGGCAACACCTTCGCCATCAGACAGAGGCCAGGACAACACCTTCCCCAACAGACAGAGGCCTGGACAACACATTCCCCGTCATACGGAGGCCTGCACAACACCTTCCCCGTCAGACAGAGGCCTGGACAACACCTTCCCCGTCAGCCAGAGGCCTGGACAACACCTTCCCTGTCAGGCAGAGGCCTGGACAACACCTTCCCCGTCAGACAGAGGCCTGGGCAACACTTTCCCCGTCAGACAGAGGCCTGCACAACACCATCCCCGTAAGGCAGAGGCCTGGACAACACCTTCCCGGTCAGACAGAGGCCTGGACAACACCTTACCCATCAGGCAGAGGCCTGGACAACACCTTCCCAGTCAGACAGAGGCCTGGAAAACTCCTGCCCCTTCAGGGAGCTGGGCAACACCTTCCCCGTCAGGCACAGGCCTGGACAACACCTTCCCCGTAAGGCAGAGGCCTGGACAACACCTTCCCGGTCAGACAGAGGCCTGGACAACACCTTACCCATCAGGCAGAGGCCTGGACAACACCTTCCCCGTCAGGCACAGGCCTGGACAACACCTTCCCCGTCAGACAGAGGCCAGGATAACACCTTCCCTGTCAGGCAGCCTGGGCATCACCTTCCCCGTCAGACAGAGGCCTGGACAACACCTTCCCTATCAGACAGATGCCTGGACAACACGTCCCCCGTGAAGCAGCCTGGGCAACACCTTCCTCGTCAGACAGAGGCCTGGATAATACCTTAACTGTCAGGCAGAGGCCTGCTCAACACCATCCCCATCGGACAGAGGCATGGAGAACACCTTCCCCATCAGACAGAGGCCTGGACAACACCATCCCCGTAAGGCAGAGGCCTGGACAACAGCTTCCCCGTCAGACAGAGGCCTGGAAAACTCCTGCCCCGTCAGGGAGCTGGGCAACACCTTCCCCGTCAGACAAAAGCCTGGACAACACCTTCCCCGTCAGGCAGAGGCCTGGACAACACCTTCCCCGTCAGGCAGTGGCCTGGACAACACCTTCCCCATTAGACAGAGGCCTGTGCAACACCTTCCCCGTCAGACAGAGGCCTGGAAAACTCCTGCCCCGTCAGGCAACCTGGGCAACACCTTCGCCATCAGACAGAGGCCAGGACAACACCTTCCCCAACAGACAGAGGCCTGGACAACACATTCCCCGTCATACGGAGGCCTGCACAACACCTTCCCCGTCAGACAGAGGCCTGGAAAACACCTTCCCCGTCAGACAGAGGCCTGCACAACACCTTCCCCATCATGCAGAGGCCTGGACAACACCTTCCCCATCAGGCAGAGGCCTGGACAACACATTCCTCGTCAGCCAGAGGCCTGGACAACACCTTCCCCGTCAGACAGAGGCCTGAAAAACACCTTCCCCAGCAGGTAGAGGACTGGACAACACCTTCCCCGTCTAGGCAGAGGCCTGGACAACCCCTTCCCCATCAGGCAGAGGCCTGGACAACACCTTCCCCGTCATCCAGAGGCCTGGACAACAGCTTCCCCGTCATACAGAGGCCTGGACAACACCTTCCCCGTCAGGCAGAGGCCTGGACAATACCTTCCCCGTCAGGCAACCTGGGCAACACCTTTCCCGTCAGGCAGAGGCCTGGACAACACCTTTCCCGTCAGACAGAGGCCTGGAAAACACCTTCCCCGTCAGGTAGAGGCCTGGACAACAGTTTCCACATCAGACAGAGGCCTGGACAACCCCTTCCCCATCAGGCAGAGGCCTGGACAACAGCTTCCCCATCAGACAGAGGCCTGCACAAAACCTTCACCGTCAGACAGTGGCCTGCACAACACATTCCCCGTCAGACAGAGGCCTGGACGACACCTTCCCCATCAGACAGAGGCCTGGACAACATGTTCCACATCAGACAGAGGCCTGGAAAACACCTTCCCCGTCAGACAGAGGCCTGCACAACACCTTCCCCATCAGGCAAAGGCCTGGACAACACCTTCCCCGACAGGCAGCCTGGACAACACCTTCCCCGTCAGACAGAGGCCTGGACAACACATTCCCCATCAGTCAGAGGCCTGTAAAACACCTTCCCCAGCAGGCAGAGGCCTAGACAACACCTTCCCCCTATAGGCAGAGGCCTAGACAACACATTCCCCGTCATGCAGAGGCCTGGACAACACCTTCCACATCAGGCAGAGGCCTGGACAACACATTCCCCGTCATGCAGAGGCCTGGACAACACATTCCCCGTCATGCAGAGGCCTGGACAACAGCTTCCCCATCAGACAGAGGCCTGGACAACAGCTTCCCCATCAGACAGAGGCCTGCACAAAACCTTCACCGTCAGACAGTGGCCTGCACAACACATTCCCCGTCAGACAGAGGCCTGGACAACACCTTTCCCATCAGACAGAGGCCTGGACAAGACCTTTCCCATCAGACAGAGGCCTGGACAACACCTTCCCGGTCAGGCACAGGCCTGGACAACACCTTCCCCGTCAGACAGAGGGCAGGATAACACCTTCCCTGTCAGGCAGCCTGGGCAACACCTTCCCCGTCAGACAGAGGCCTGGACAACACCTTCCCTATCAGACAGATGCCTGGACAACACCTTCCCCGTGAAGCAGCCTGGACAACACCTTTCCCGTCAGACAGAGGCCTGGAAAACACCTTCCCCGTCAGGTAGAGGCCTGGACAACAGTTTCCACATCAGACAGAGGCCTGGACAACCCCTTCCCCATCAGGCAGAGGCCTGGACAACAGCTTCCCCATCAGACAGAGGCCTGCACAAAACCTTCACCGTCAGACAGTGGCCTGCACAACACATTCCCCGTCAGACAGAGGCCTGGACGACACCTTCCCCATCAGACAGAGGCCTGGACAACATGTTCCACATCAGACAGAGGCCTGGAAAACACCTTCCCCGTCAGACAGAGGCCTGCACAACACCTTCCCCATCAGGCAAAGGCCTGGACAACACCTTCCCCGACAGGCAGCCTGGACAACACCTTCCCCGTCAGACAGAGGCCTGGACAACACATTCCCCATCAGTCAGAGGCCTGTAAAACACCTTCCCCAGCAGGCAGAGGCCTAGACAACACCTTCCCCCTATAGGCAGAGGCCTAGACAACACATTCCCCGTCATGCAGAGGCCTGGACAACACCTTCCACATCAGGCAGAGGCCTGGACAACACATTCCCCGTCATGCAGAGGCCTGGACAACACATTCCCCGTCATGCAGAGGCCTGGACAACAGCTTCCCCATCAGACAGAGGCCTGGACAACAGCTTCCCCATCAGACAGAGGCCTGCACAAAACCTTCACCGTCAGACAGTGGCCTGCACAACACATTCCCCGTCAGACAGAGGCCTGGACAACACCTTTCCCATCAGACAGAGGCCTGGACAAGACCTTTCCCATCAGACAGAGGCCTGGACAACACCTTCCCGGTCAGGCACAGGCCTGGACAACACCTTCCCCGTCAGACAGAGGGCAGGATAACACCTTCCCTGTCAGGCAGCCTGGGCAACACCTTCCCCGTCAGACAGAGGCCTGGACAACACCTTCCCTATCAGACAGATGCCTGGACAACACCTTCCCTATCAGACAGATGCCTGGACAACACCTTCCTCGTCAGACAGAGGCCTGGATAACACCTTAACTGTCAGGCAGAGGCCTGGACAACACCTTCCCCGTCAGGCAGAGGCCTGGACAACACCTTCCTCATCAGGCAGAGGCCTGGACAACACCTTCCCCATTAGACAGAGGCCTGTACAACACCTTCCCCGTCAGACAGAGGCCTGGAAAACTCCTGCCCCGTCAGGCAACCTGGGCAACACCTTCGCCATCAGACAGAGGCCAGGACAACACCTTCCCCAACAGACAGAGGCCTGGACAACACATTCCCCGTCATACGGAGGCCTGGACAACACCTTCCCCATCAGGCAGAGGCCTGGACAACAGCTTCCCCGTCAGACAGAGGCCTGGACAACACCTTCCCCGTCATCCAGAGGCCTGGACAACAGCTTCCCCGTCATACAGAGGCCTGGACAACACCTTCCCCTCAGACAGAGGCCTGTACAACACCTTCCCCGTCAGGCAGAGGCCTGGACAACACCTTCCCCGTCAGGCAACCTGGGCAACACCTTTCCCGTCAGGCAGAGGCCTGGACAACACCTTTCCCGTCAGACAGAGGCCTGGAAAACACCTTCCCCGTCAGGTAGAGGCCTGGACAACAGATTCCACATCAGACAGAGGCCTGGACAACCCCTTCCCCATCAGACAGAGGCCTGGACAAAAACTTCCCAGTCAGACAGAGGCCTGGACAACACCTTCCCCGTCAGGCAGAGGCCTGGACAACAGCTTCCCCATCAGACAGAGGCCTGCACAAAACCTTCACCGTCAGACAGTGGCCTGCACAACACATTCCCCGTCAGACAGAGGCCTGGACGACACCTTCCCCATCAGACAGAGGCCTGGACAACATGTTCCACATCAGACAGAGGCCTGGAAAACACCTTCCCCGTCAGACAGAGGCCTGCACAACACCTTCCCCATCAGGCAGAGGCCTGGACAACACCTTCCCCGTCAGGCAGCCTGGACAACACCTTCCCCGTCAGACAGAGGCCTGGACAACACATTCCCCATCAGTCAGAGGCCTGTAAAACACCTTCCCCAGCAGGCAGAGGCCTAGACAACACCTTCCCCCTATAGGCAGAGGCCTGGACAACACATTCCCCGTCATGCAGAGGCCTGGACAACACCTTCCCCATCAGGCAGAGGCCTGGACAACACAATCCATGTCAGGCAGAGGCCTGGACAACAGCTTCCCCATCAGACAGAGGCCTGGACAACAGCTTCCCCATCAGACAGAGGCCTGCACAAAACCTTCACCGTCAGACAGTGGCCTGCACAACACATTCCCCGTCAGACAGAGGCCTGGACAACACCTTTCCCATCAGACAGAAGCCTGGACAAGACCTTTCCCATCAGACAGAGGCCTGGACAACACCTTCCCCGTCAGGCACAGGCCTGGACAACACCTTCCCCGTCAGACAGAGGCCAGGATAACACCTTCCCTGTCAGGCAGCCTGGGCATCACCTTCCCCGTCAGACAGAGGCCTGGACAACACCTTCCCTATCAGACAGATGCCTGGACAACACGTCCCCCGTGAAGCAGCCTGGGCAACACCTTCCTCGTCAAACAGAGGCCTGGATAATACCTTAACTGTCAGGCAGAGGCCTGCTCAACACCATCCCCATCGGACAGAGGCATGGAGAACACCTTCCCCATCAGACAGAGGCCTGGACAACACCATCCCCGTAAGGCAGAGGCCTGGACAACAGCTTCCCCGTCAGACAGAGGCCTGGAAAACTCCTGCCCCGTCAGGGAGCTGGGCAACACCTTCCCCGTCAGACAAAAGCCTGGACAACACCTTCCCCGTCAGGCAGAGGCCTGGACAACACCTTCCCCGTCAGGCAGTGGCCTGGACAACACCTTCCCCATTAGACAGAGGCCTGTGCAACACCTTCCCCGTCAGACAGAGGCCTGGAAAACTCCTGCCCCGTCAGGCAACCTGGGCAACACCTTCGCCATCAGACAGAGGCCAGGACAACACCTTCCCCAACAGACAGAGGCCTGGACAACACATTCCCCGTCATACGGAGGCCTGCACAACACCTTCCCCGTCAGACAGAGGCCTGGACAACACCTTCCCCGTCAGCCAGAGGCCTGGACAACACCTTCCCTGTCAGGCAGAGGCCTGGACAACACCTTCCCCGTCAGACAGAGGCCTGGGCAACACTTTCCCCGTCAGACAGAGGCCTGCACAACACCATCCCCGTAAGGCAGAGGCCTGGACAACACCTTCCCGGTCAGACAGAGGCCTGGACAACACCTTACCCATCAGGCAGAGGCCTGGACAACACCTTCCCAGTCAGACAGAGGCCTGGAAAACTCCTGCCCCTTCAGGGAGCTGGGCAACACCTTCCCCGTCAGACAAAGGCCTGGACAACACCTTCCCCGTCAGGCAGAGGCTTGGACAACACCTTCCCCGTCAGGCAGAGGCCTGGACCACACCTTCCCCATTTGACAGAGGCCTGTACAACACCTTCCCCGTCAGACAGAGGCCTGGAAAACTCCTGCCCCGTCAGGCAACCTGGGCAACACCTTCGCCATCAGACAGAGGCCAGGACAACACCTTCCCCGTCAGACAGAGGCCTGGACAACACCTTCCCCGTCAGGCAGAGCTGGGCAACACCATCCGTGTCAGACAGTGGCCTGGAGAACACCTTCCCCATCAGACAAAGGCCTGGACAACACCTTCCCCATCAGACAGAGGCCTGTACAACACCGTCCCCGTCAGACAGAGGCCTGGACAACACCTTCCTAATCAGACAGAGGCCTGGACAACACATTCCCCATCAGACAGAGGCCTGGACAACCCCTCGCCCGTCAGGCAGCCTGGGCAAAACCTTCCCTTCAGGCACCCTGGACAATACCTTCCCTGTCAGACAGAGGCCTGGATAAAACCTTCCCAGTCAGACAGAGGCCTGGACAACACCTTTCCCGTCAGGCAGAGGCCTGGACAACACCTTCCCTATCAGACAGAAGCCTGTACAACACCTTCCCCGTCAGACAGAGGCCTGTACAACACCTTCCCCGTCAGACAGCCTGGATAACACCTTCCCCGTCAGACAGAGGCCTGGACTACACCTTCCCAATCAGACAGAGGCCTGGACAACACCATCCGCATCAGACAGTGGCCTGGAGAACACCTTCCCCATCAGGCAGAGGCCTGGACAACAGCTTCCCCGTCAGACAGAGGCCTGGACAACACCTTCCTAATCAGACAGAGGCCTGGACAACACCGTCCCCGTCAGACAGAGGCCTGGACAACACCTTCCTAATCTGACAGAGGCCTGGACAACACCTTCCCCGTTAGACAGAGGCCTGGACAACACCTTACCCATCAGGCAGAGGCCTGGACAACACCTTCCCAGTCAGACAGAGGCCTGGAAAACTCCTGCCCCGTCAGGGAGCTGGGCAACACCTTCCCCGTCAGACAAAGGCCTGGACAACACCTTCCCTGTCAGGCAGAGGCCTGGACAACACCTTCCCCGTCAGGCAGTGGCCTGGACAACACCTTCCCCATTAGACAGAGGCCTGTACAACACCTTCCACGTCAGACAGAGGCCTGGACAACACATTCCCCGTCATACGGAGGCCTGCACAACACCTTCCCCGTCAGACAGAGGCCTGGACAACACCTTCCCCGTCAGCCAGAGGCCTGGACAACACCTTCCCTGTCAGGCAGAGGCCTGGACAACACCTTCCCCGTCAGACAGAGGCCTGGGCAACACCTTCCCCGTCAGACAGAGGCCTGCACAACACCATCCCCGTAAGGCAGAGGCCTGGACAACACCTTCCCGGTCAGACAGAGGCCTGGAAAACTCCTGCCCCTTCAGGGAGCTGGGCAACACCTTCCCCGTCAGACAAAGGTCTGGACAACACCTTCCCCGTCAGGCAGAGGCCTGGACAACACCTTCCCCGTCAGGCAGAGGCCTGGACCACACCTTCCCCATTAGACAGAGGCCTGTACAACACCTTCCCCATCAGGCAGAGGCCTGGACAACACAATCCATGTCAGACAGAGGCCTGGACAACACCTTCCCCGTCAGGCAGAGGCCTGGACAACAGCTTCCCCATCAGACAGAGGCCTGCACAAAACCTTCACCGTCAGACAGTGGCCTGCACAACACATTCCCCGTCAGACAGAGGCCTGGACGACACCTTCCCCATCAGACAGAGGCCTGTACAACACCTTCCACGTCAGACAGAGGCCTGGACAACACATTCCCCGTCATACGGAGGCCTGCACAACACCTTCCCCGTCAGACAGAGGCCTGGACAACACCTTCCCCGTCAGCCAGAGGCCTGGACAACACCTTCCCTGTCAGGCAGAGGCCTGGACAACACCATCCGCGTCAGACAGTGGCCTGGAGAACACCTTCCCCATCAGACAAAGGCCTGGACAACACCTTCCCCATCAGACAGAGGCCTGTACAACACCTTCCCCATCAGACAGAGGCCTGTACAACACCGTCCCCGTCAGACAGAGGCCTGTACAACACCTTCCCCGTCAGACAGAGGCCACGAAATCTCCTGCCCCGTCAGGCAACCTGGGCAACACCTTCGCCATCAGACAGAGGCCAGGACAACACCTTCCCCGTCAGACAGAGGCCTGGACAACACCTTCCCCGTCAGGCAGAGGCCTGGACAACACCTTCCCTGTCAGGCAGAGGCCTGGACAACACCTTCCCCGTCAGACAGAGGCCTGGGCAACACCTTCCTCGTCAGACAGAGGCCTGCACAACACCTTCCCCGTCAGGCAGAGGCCTGGACAACACCATCCGCGTCAGACAGTGGCCTGGAGAACACCTTCCCCATCAGACAAAGGCCTGGACAACACCTTCCCCATCAGACAGAGGCCTGTACAACACCGTCCCCGTCAGACAGAGGCCTGGACAACACATTCCCCATCAGACAGAGGCCTGGACAACCCCTCGCCCGTCAGGCAGCCTGGGCAACACCTTCCCTTCAGGCAGCCTGGACAATACCTTCCCTGTCAGACAGAGGCCTGGACAAAACCTTCCCAGTCAGACAGAGGCCTGGACAACACCTTTCCCGTCAGGCAGAGGCCTGGACAACACCTTCCCTATCAGACAGAAGCCTGTACAACACCTTCCCCGTCAGACAGAGGCCTGGATAACACCTTCCCCAACAGACAGAGGCCTGCACAACACCTTCCCCGTCAGACAGAGGCCTGGATAACACCTTCCCCGTCAGACAGAGGCCTGGACTACACCTTCCCAATCAGACAGAGGCCTGGACAACACCTTCCCTGTCAGACAGAGGTCTGGACAACACATTTCCCATCAGGCAGAGTCCTGGACAACACCTTCCCCGTCAGACACAGGCTTGGACAACACCTTCCCCGTCAGGCAGAGGCCTGGACAACACCTTCCCCGTCAGACAGAGTCCTGGGCAACAACTTCCCCGTCAGACAGAGGCCTGGACAACCCCTCCCCCGTCAGGCAGTTTGGGCAAAACCTTCCCCATCAGGCAGCCTGGACAACACCTTCCCCGTCAGACAGAGGCCTGGACAAAAAGTTCCCAGTCAGACAGAGGCCTCTACAACACCTTCCCCTTCAGACAGAGGCTTGGACAACACCTTCCCCTTCAGACAGAGGCTTGGACAACACCTTCCCCGTCAGACAGAGGTCTGGACAAACCCTTCCCCAACAGGCAGAGGCCTGGACAACACCTTCCCCGTCAAGTCGTAACTTAGACAACAACTTCCCCTTCCCATAACAGTTCGTGTGTCACTTTACAGTGCACCAGCTGTTAGATTGGCCTTCATTTCACACTGCTGTCTGAAAGGAGCTTGTATGTGCTCCCTGTGACCACATGGGTTTTCTCCGCATGCTCCGGTTTCCTGTTTCTTAAATGACTGGCTCTGCTGATAAACCTGGACTTGCTCCATTCCTGTTGAGTTACAGATCTAAAGGAGAAAAACTTAAGGATGGGTTGTGGTGATGAAGAAGGGAGTGGGAGCAGCATATTTCCACCATTTGCAAAGGATGAGTCAGCAAACAGGATTTGACATCAGCTTTGTGGGAGAAGCCAGAGAGTGGCTGTAGATGATTGCCCCTCTGACCGGAGGCCCGTGATTAGTGGTGTTGGTGTTCCACAGGGATCGGAGCTGGGTCTGGTGTTGTTTGTCATCTATAGCAATGATCTAGATGATAATGTGGTAAACTGGAACAAGGAATTTGCAGGTGTCATCAAGATTTTTCAGCTGGTCTGGATCAGATTGCAAGCTTTGATAGCCTGCCTCCTTGAGCAGCAAGGAAAGCTAACAGAGGTCGCCGCGGGATCTGGACCAGCTGGAGAGATGGGCTGGAAAGTGCAGATGGAACTTAATGCAGACAAATGTGAGGTGTTGCATTTTGGGAGGACAAACTGGGGTTGGATTTACACAGCAAATGATAGCGCACTGAGGAGAGCGGTAGAACAGAGGGATCTGGGAATTCAGATCTATAATTCCTTGAAAGTGGTGTCACGGGCATAGATAGGGTCATAAAGAAAACTTTGGCACATTAGCCTTCATAAATCAAAGTACAGAAAATTAATACAGGATATCAGATGTTCTGTTGAAGTTGTATAAGGTCTAATTTGGAGTATTGTGTGCAGTTGTGATCAGCAGCCTATGGGAGAGAGATCATTTAAATAGAGTACGGAGAACACATACAGGGATGCTGCCAGGACGTGAGCTTTAGGGAAAGGTTGAACAGGTTTGGACTTTATTACCTGGAGCGTACAATGAAGGGAGATTCGATACAGGTTTGCAAAATTATGAAGGGTATAGACAGAGTAAATGCAAGCAGGTTTGGGTGAGACTGGAACAAGACTTCATAGGTTAAAGGTGAAAGGTGAAATATTTAATAGGAATCTGAGGAGGAACTTAGAGGGTGTGAGAGAGTGGAATGAGCTGCCAGCAGATGGATGGGAGGGGTATGGAGGGCTTTGGCACTGGTGCAGGTCGATGGGACTAGGCAGAACAAGAGTTTGGTGCTGAAAGACCTGTTTCCGTGCTGCAGCGCTCTCCAACCCCCTGATTATGACTCTACATCAGGAGAGACTGGGTTCAAACACTGAGATGTGAAGAGGATTGAGAATGAGGCCAATCTTATAGAAGTATTTCCCCAGGGTAGGGGAGCCCAAAACTAGGGGGCATAGACTTAGGGTGAGAGGGAAAGATTTAAAAGGGATCTCAGAGGAAATTTTTTCACATGGTGTGGTGAGTGGAAGGAACTAGCTGCCACAGAAAATGGTTGAAACAGGTTCAATAGTAAAATTTAACAAGTAATTGGGGAGGAGACTGGAGGGAAATGGTGACCAGCTAGGTGAGCAGTACATTCAGCATGGACTCATTGGGACAAAGGACCCTTATCCGTAATGTAATGCGCTGGAGTAACGATTATTTTGTGTACTGGAAATTGCAGGACAGGGCAGGTTGCAGCCTTTCCCAAAGAGCTCCCAGCAGGGGGCAGCATCTCTCCAACAGGCTGGTAGGTCTAACTTCCCTCCATATAGAATGCAAAGGATTTATTAAATGCTTATTGTCTACGATCACTAAAAATCTAACGCAAATTGTTCAGAACCAGGACAGAACTCTCTGCTCTACAGACAGGGGGAAATACAATAAATTCTGAGTTGGGATATCGATATTCATTGCCAAGAGCTGTTCAACAATTGTAGCTTTGCCTGGAGAGGGTTTTGGGAATTGGACCCTGCAAGTACAATATTGCATTGTACAGAGAGGGAACTAATTTAAGTAATACAGAACATCAGGCAGATTTATTTATTTATTTAAGGTGCCTTTAACCCAGGGCACTTCACAAATCTATGGAAAACTTGGTCAGTTTAAAGGAAAGATTAAAGATTAGCTTTATTTGTCACATCTACATTGAACCAGGCAGAGAAATGCATCATTTGCGTCAAATCAAATCAAAGACAATTGTGCAGAGCAAGTGTTTAAAACTCACTAATCCTAAATCTAACTGTACATACGTACATACATACATACATACATACATACGTACGTACGTACATACATACGTGCACACGTACATACATATGTACATATATACATACGTACGTACACACATACATACATACGTACATACATATGTACATACGTACGTACAGACATACATGCACACATACATACATGCGTACATACATAGATACATGTGTATATACATACATACGTACATACATACATGCATACGTACATACATATGCACATACATACGCACATACATACATACATACATACACACATACATACATACGAACATACATATGTACATGCATACACACGTACGTACATACATATGTACATACATACATACATGCATATGCACGTACATACATACATACATGCATATGTATGTACATACATACATACGTACGTAATACGTGTTGGCAATGGGAATCAAACCCTGATCTTAACAGCTGCCGCTCTAAGGCATTTGCACGCTACTGTGCCACCTCTAAACTAAAGCCCTGAAGGAGAAGTGAGAGATAGAAACCATAGAAAACTTGGAGCCCACTTCCATAGATGCCTCAATGTTGCCACACAAGTTTATAGAGAAGTTAAGAAGGCAGGTTGTGTGTTGACCTTCAGTCGGCAGGGGACTGAGTTCAAGAGCTGGATGCGGAAGTTTTGGAGAAGATGTAGAGGAGATTTACCAAGATGCTGTCTGGATTAGAGAGCATGTCTTATGAAAATAGGTTGAGTGAACTAAGGCTTTTCTCTTAGGAGCAAATGAGGACGAGGTGTATAAGATGTTAAGAGTCATAGATCAAGTGACTAGCTAGACATGTTTTTTCCAGGGTAGAAATGGCCAGTCCAAAGAGGCATCATTTTAAGGTGGTTATAGGGAAGTATAGGGGGATGTCAGAGGTAAGGTTTTTTACACAGAGAATGGTGGCTGCATGGAACACTCTGCCAGGGATGGTGGTAGAGGCAGATACATTAGGGGCATTTAAGAATCTTTTATATGGGCACATGAATGATAGAAAAATGGAGGGCTAAGTAGGAAGGAAGGTTAGAATAGGTTGAAAAGTTGGCACAATGTTGTGGGCCAAATGGCCTGTAGTGTACTGTAATGATCTATATTCTATGTTCCATATTCTGTGTTCTAAGGCTGAGTTCAGCCATTAAACATGCGATCCAACTGGAGGAACAGGTGTGTCTGGGAGAGTTTTAGGGCTGGAGGAGGTGAAGGAGATGTGGACGGGCTAGAGTACAGAGGATCCAGAATCTATGTGGGAATCGTAAAAAGTGTTGCTGAAAAGCCAGCTGCATCAGCAGTATGTGGAAATGGAATATATATAGAAGTAACAGGGGTGAGGATGAGCTTCAGAGCCGGTGATCTGAGGCAGGAGAAAGGCCGGCAGACATCACCAAGGCCGTCTGCAGTAGAAGCTCAGCTCAGTCTGATTCAGCTTCAAGCAGCTGCAGACAGGACACAGGCAGGGGCGAGGGAAGCAGGCTTGTAACAATGTTTGCAACCTCCTAGGAACAGGTGTCAGATGTCAGACAAGACACTTACAAAGTAGAGATTATAGAATGATCAAGAGAATTTCAGGTCTCTTTAAGTGGCATCACAAGTAGATCTGGTGCTAAAGAATATCGGAATCAGGTTTATTATCTCTGGCATATGTTGTGAAATTTGTTGCTTGAGGAGATGCTGTGTCTAAAACGTTGAGTGGGTGCCTTTGGGCTCCTGTACATCCTCCCTGATAATGAGAAGAGGGCATGTTTTCTGGTGGTGGGGGTCCTTAATGTGGGATGCCACCTTTCTAAGGCATCTCCTTTCGAAGATGTCCTCGACGGTGGGGAAGTAAGTTTGTTTCTATAGGTCAGGGGAAAGTGGGCAAAAATTGCAGCTGTATAAAACTTTGTTTGGGCCACATGTGGAGTCTTGTGTGTAGTTATGCCCCATTACAGAAATACTGGGATGCTTTGAAGAGGTTGAAGAAGAGGTTCACCAGGACGTGGTCTGGATTAGAGGGCACATGATTTCCTACCCCTGCTGTTTGAGAACTACTTCTTCTATGGGACATACCTATGTCACACCTTGTGAACTACTTCCAGAAACTTCAAGCATCTCTGTTCTGCTGTCATCCCTGCCAGTATCCACCTGGGCAAGCTCCTCTCTCATGTCTCTGTAATTCCCTTTGTTCCACTGCGATACTGATACATGTGAGTTGTGTTTCTCCCTCTCAAATTGCAGAATGAATTCAATCATATTATGGTCACTGTCCCCTGAGGGTTCCTTTACATTAAGCTCCCTAATAAGATCTGGGTTATTACACAACACCCAGTCTAAGACATCCTTTCCCCAAGCAGGCTCAAGCACAAACTGCTCCAAAATGCCATCCCGTAGGTAGGTGTTCCAACAAATTCAAAAAATCTTCCAGCAGAAAGTGTGGGTGTGGACCCCTGTGGAATAATGCTCTGTTGGTAGGTCAAGATTGACGCTTCACTCCTTAGTGAAGCAGTGGTCAATGGCCTTTACTGTTCCTGGCTATGGCCTTCCTTTTAATTAACCCTTCAGTAAGAGCCATAATTGACAACCTCTGGCTTATAAAGCACAAGATATGTCAAACTCCCACTGTTCACACCTGCTGCCCAATCACTTAATGCATTTCATATAATTAGAAGTAGCTGGTTGCTGTAAAACCCACACTGACATCAGAAGGACAGGCAATCTTTGCAACACAGCTGTATACGTAACTGGAATTTGCCCTTACAGAATTTACAAATAGTTGCCCAAAATTCAAGATATGAAATAAAATTTATTCTTATACAAAAAAGTAAAAAATATAAACACTTTTTTTTCAACTTGCGTTTCTTAACATGTGCTCAGATAATGAGGATTTGTGTTATGGCAAATTGTGATTGTTTTGTAGTTCTGGATTTCTGCTGTCCTCAGTGTGGACCAGTAGGAAGGTTGTTGGGTTTAGCATCTGCCGGTTGTAATACACACCCATCTTACAAAGGGCAAAAGGCAGAGAGAGGCCCAGTCAACTCTGTCCACTCCCCACCATCACTCAACTGATGTCACAAATGGCTGGCAAGTAAAACAACCCCTGCAACAAGAAACAAGTGTCCTCCCGTACATCCCCAGCAAGGCATGCGCAACACAGGAAACACCCTTTCCAAGTCATCTGTGTGATGTTGCAGATATACAAGACCATAACACCATAAGCCAATAAGACATAGGAGCAGAATTAGGCCATTCAGCCCATCGAGTCTGCTCCACCATTTGATCATGGCTGATTTATTATCCCTCTCAACCCCATTCTTCTGCCTTCTCCCCATAACCATTGAGGCCCTTTCAATCTCCACATTAAACATATCCAATACTTGGCCTCCACAGCTATCTGCGGCAATGAATTCCCATGACTATGGCTGATTTTCCATCTCAAACCCATTCTTCTCCATTCTCAATTGTGACCTTTGACGCCCTGACTAATCAAGAAGCTATCAACCTCTACGTTAAATATACCCCGTAACCTGGCCTCCACAGCTGCCTGTAACAATGAATTCCACAGACACCCCACCCTCTGGCTAAAGTGCTTCTTCCTCATCTCTGTTCTAAAGGGAAGTTCTGGCATTCTGGGGTTGGTCCCCTTATTCTAGACCGGGCTAGGCAACCAGATCTGGCCCGCAAAGGTATTTTGACCGGCCCACAAGCAAATATTGGGATACTATGCTTATCCGGTCCATGAGCGATTTTTCCTTATTCTGAGTGTTTCACGCGACCACACTGACGGACGTGCATGGCATCTTGTTACACTGGCCCCAGGTTCCGTTTTGTTCCAAACCAAACACTGGTATGAACGAATGATGGGAAGGCAGACTACCTTATTAATCTGTACTAGATACTCTCCGAGCACGCACAGGTTTTCAGATGGGATTGTTCAAATTTGTAAACAGAAACAGCGTCACTGTGTTTTAACAAGAAATCAATGCATCGTGCTCATACGTTTTATGTCTAAAGATTCTTTCTGTCCTTTTAATAGATTCAAAAGATGCCTTGATTGAAATAAATTGCAATGAAACTGAGTTCTTTGATTACTAATTGGCATCCTTGGTTAAGCACAAATGATTTTCTAGCATGCTTAATTCATTAATTTGAGGTAAAACATAACTAGATGCATTTAAATGGATAATTCCCATATTTATGAAGTTTGTTATGGCATTTATCTGGCCCACTGTCCGCTCATTAATACGCGATCTGGTCCACAGAGGCAAAATGGTTGCCAACCCCTGTCCTAGACTCCCCTTCTACAGGAAACATCTTCTCCACATTTAGTCTATCTAGGCCTTTCAATATTCAATAGGTTTCAATGAGACCCCCTCCCCACTCTTTTAAAAGGCATTGGTAAGGCCACATTTGGAATATTGTGCTCAGTTTTGGTCACTCTGCTATAGAGAAGCTGCTAGGACCCTTGTTGGAATAGGTGCAGAAAAACAAGAGGACGTTGCTGTGACTTGAGGACAGAAGTTATAGAGTTATGGAGAGAATGGCGAGGACTTTATTCCTTTATGAATGGAGAAAGGGATATTGTGGACGTGTCTACTATCATGCAGGGCATAGATTGCATGGATGCACATCGTCCTTTCCCAGGGTTAGGGAACCATGAACTAGAAGACGTGTTTAAAGTGAAAGGAGAAAGATTTAATAGAAGCAGGAGCAACTTCCTCACACAGAGGGCAGTGGTATAAATAATGAACTGCCAAAGGAAGTGGTTGAGGTAGGTGCACTGATAACACTTGAAAGGCACTTGGACAGGTACATGGATAAGAAAGGTTTAGAGGAATGTGGGCCAAACACAGGCAAATGATTTCTTAGTCAGCATGGACCAGGGTTAAGGTAAAGTCCTGGCAGGGATAGTTTACAGTCAACCCAGGGGAGAAGGCCTTTGGAGAGTGGTGTTTGAAGAGAATAGCCTCCTTTGCGCAGATGAGACAAGATAAGGATGCAAGGCATGTACCTACCAGGGCAGGGGTGCCATGGACCATGACCATTCAACACCCCAGATTGGGAACCCCTGGACTAGGGTATCATTGGTAGTTATCTATAGTTTCTATTGACTGTTAACGCGTCTATTGTGAATGGTGATTGATCATGTAATGAGGAATTTGAACACACATTTTACCAAATGGTCAATATTCATAACTGCTGGTCAATTCTGTATAAAAATGGCACTTATCTGTTCCAACTTTAGAACAGTTTCATGGCAGGGGCCATGTTGTTCTGCTTGTGCACGAGTAAATAAAGTGCAATCGAGGAAAGAGTGTGAGTTTTCAGAGTCAGCAATGCCGGTTGTGATGGGTAACTTTTACATAGCAAGATCCCAAACAGAAACAGGGGAGCAATGAGCTACTTTAGTGATATCAGCTGAGTATAAAATGTTGGCCAGGTCATTGGGCGGGGGGGGGGGGGGGTCTATCAGTTTCCATTGACCAGAGTTTTCCGTACCATACACAATGACAAAGTGTCTTCACTGGGGTGCTAGCACACACTCGGCTCTCCAGTGTGATCCCTGAGCTCACAACTACAACACAGGTGTGCAAATTACAAACATGCTCCTGTCTGGTCAGCAGAAGAAGTCATTGGCTGCAATCTATCATCACTGTAGGATGTGTATGTGGGCAGGAAAAATCATTGCGGTCGCTGCATTTTGCAAAATACCCTTCTAGAAAGCACTATAAGGCTATAATAAAAAACCTCATGCCATCTTAAAAGTTTCTTCCCCCAGTCAGTTAATCTGATCAACTATTCTAGTTAGCCCCCCCATCATCTATTGCCTCAGTCCCTGCACTGTAAACACTTTAAACCACTGTTTATAATGTTGTTTACATTGTAAATACATTCTGGAATTTATATATTCATGCATATTTTATTCCATATCCATCCTTTAACCTCTAACTTGGTTAGCTTTTTATGTAACTTTTTATTCTTCTAGTTGTTGACTGTTGCTTTTATTGCATGTCATGCCCAGACCAACATGCCATAGCAAATTTCTAATGAGGTGGATTCCTGTAAATTGGTCTATTGGTTAATTGGGACAGCCACTTATTTGGGACAACTTCTAAAGAATGAAAACACATTGAGAAAATAGATGGGATTACCTTCATTTATTTGAGACACCATGCTGCTTAATTGGGACAGGAGGCCGTTGCCAAGCAGTTTCTAACTAGGGTTAGTCACATGAACTTGTGTGGCTGTTAGACATTACACCACCCTTAGAGTGAACAATGTCATTTGCATGTGTTTGTGTTCAAAAAACGGTGATTTTTGTCATTAATAGTTGGTGAGAAATAGGCAATAAGTCAATATAGAATTGTTTGCTACTGTGGCTGTAAGTATTCAGGCTTGGAGATGCCAGAAACAGCAGGGAGTGAAGATGAAATGATCTCACTACTTCAACCAGATAAGAATCATGAAACTCTTTGAAGGTATCAGCAATCACCTTAAATATTACAATGTAAATGAAGATTAGGAGGATGCAATTGTAGAAAGCATTAGATGAAGGAAGTCCATTATCTACACTGGATGTCTCTGCTAATTTTGATTTTTTACAGTCAATCAAAAGAACACGGCAGTGTGTTGGCTATCCGCCATATCTGATGATGACAGTGAAATCAGGGAAGTTTTTAAAGAGGAAAAGCCATTGGACTGGGATTGTTCCACTCTCCCACCCTCGGAAGTCCAGGTCCAGTGATATGAGTAGTCACAAACTGGGATCTTCATTGGGTGCAGTGGATAACCATGACTGCTTCTGTGCCTCATCGTGCACTTCACTCCCCACAAAGCATAACAGAAACACCTTCTTGGATCTCACTATTGATCTCATCCACCCAGTCTGCTGAGTTGATTTCACAGGCATGTCCCTACTTCACCGGGGTATGAGGCCTGCTGGCTACCCTGTTGAGGTGGCGCACCAGGGTGTGGCCATGGAGACGGTTACTTGCAGCCACAGGTGAGAGCTGAGTGTCCATTGGGAACTAAAGGTGAGTGAGCGGACTCAGAATGGACGTCCACCAGAGGTGATTTCCCTCCTTGGCCACCCTGTACACAGCAGCGTACACTGGACAAATTCCTCTGTTGATACACAGTTTTATAGTACTGTAGTAGCATTGGTAGTGCTTTAATCTGTTCTGTATTTCATTTAAATACATAATTTGTTACTCGGTTAAGTGGTAGTTTATCTTATTTATACCTTTTTAGCTACTTCCATGAAACTTGGGCTAATTGGAACAGTTGCTTAATTGGGCCAAAATGTAGGGGCCATGATGTGTCCTAATTAACTGGAATCCACTGTAAATGTATTTGTATGTTTAATTAGTCAGGGTGTCAAAGGTTACAGGGAGAAGGCAGGAGAATGAGGTTGAGAGGGATGAGGGAATGCAGAAGCAGACTCTGGGCCCAATGGCCTAAATCTGCTCTTATTTTTGTGGTCTTATGGACTTATGTATATGGTGAATAAAGTTAAGCCTTGAAACCACTGAATGGCTGACACATTCTGTATGTCGCTATATTCAACTGTCAATGAGACTCACAGCATCAAGGTTCTATGTACAAGCCAGCCTCTTTCTTTAACACCTTTTCGAGTTACTGAATAACTCTCCTGGTTAACAGCAGTTTGACTCGTCCCTTCGTGCCCTGCTTTACTGCCTCTTACCTGAATGGATACGTCGCTGTAAGAGCCGCCAATGACCCCTGCAATGGCGAAGGTCATGTCATCGTGAATCGCGTAAGACCCGTCCGGGCAGATGTACTCTGTCTCGTCTACTTTAGTTAGCGAGGACCTCACAAATTCTAGCGACTGCTCCAAAGCGTAGGTGTCCTTGGAGCAGGTATCCAAGATGTGGGCACCCAACTTAATCCCCGGCAAAATGGAAGCGTCCTTGTTTATCGCGTCCAATGCGAAGAGCATCGCCTCAAGCCGCTGGATTCCACGCTGCTCGTTGATCGTTCCACAGTCCTCCAAACCATTGCCCTTCCCATGAACTGGGAACAAACCCCCAATCACCAAGTCTCCTTCAATGGTGATTTCCTTCTTCCCGACGGCAGAGCTGCTGGAGGCAGGGAGGACTGTCTGCAGTAGGAAGTGCAGGAGGGTGAGAGGCAGCTGCAGGCACCTATCTGGTTTCTTCATAGTTAGGCTGCTCAGGGATCACAAAGCTGAGAGAGGAGGGTGAATGAGCTCCAGACACTGGAATCCAGTTACATCCTTCAGCTGGCTGCGGAGTGAGATTTAGAGATTGTGTATTAGAGGTGGAGCGTCACACAAAGATGTGATTTAAATGTTGTGACAGAAATGTCACCATCACACTGTTTAGAATAAATCGGCAGAAGAATTTAAATAATTGTATATTCGAGAAACATCCGCTCTGTTGTGTAGCAGAACTGCTGTCACATGAGGTTAACTAGCCTAGAAATTCTTCTTGAAAAGTAGCATTAAATCAGGGGGAAGCAATGGGCCAACAGATGGTTGGTTCCCAGGGAGCACCAAGTCAAAATTATACTGTAGGCAGAGGCCAGGAATAATCGAGCCATAGAGTCACTGAGCACAACAACACAGAAAAGGCTCTTCAGCCCATTTAGTCCATGCCAGGCTGTAATTCTGCCTAGTCCCACTGACCTGCACCTGGACCATTGTCCTCCATACCCTTCCCATCCATGTACCTATCCAAACTTCGCTTAAATGTTGAAATCAAACCTATACCCACGACTTCTACCAGCAGGTCATTGCACACTCTGACTCCCCTCAGGCTCCCATTAAACATTTCACCTTGCACCATTGTGTGACACCCTGCTTAAGGTCTTCACTGCTCTGCTGCAGGTATTTCATTTTAGCAGATCTGTAAGAGCAGTCTGTTCTGCTTTCAGCTGAGATAAGAGGCTTCGTTGTTTAACTTAGGAATGTGCTGTCACCCAATCAGAACGGTGAAATTGGGGGAAGGTTCTGGAGAACACTGGGCAGAGAGGTTTTCTGAGGGTTGGCAGGATCTGGGAGAGGACAGGAGGGAAGATGTCTGAGGATCCCGTCCCTGTTGCACAAGGTGCTTTGTGCGGATGAACAACTTCCAGGAGGAGGGAACAATATCCTGTGGGGGAGCCCATTTGTTCGAGATGGATTTTCAGTGACATCCAGAAGAGTGAGTGGGCTTTCACACAGACCGTGAATCGTGCGTGAGTTAAAGACAACTTCAATATGAGCTCCAACTTATGTGCACATTTGATTGTTTAAGAATAATCCCTTTCTGTTTTTCTCTTTCTTTCCTTTAATAACTGTTAACATTCTTAAATATACTTCATTATAATTGTGTGCGGTGTATGATCTGTCACTTCTTGCTGTTGGGTAAATCACACAGCATTCACACAAACTGTGGTTTGGGTGGGCGAGACATCCCAGCCTCATGGTTTTGGTGGGACCAAAGTCATCTACACTCTAGACTTCTGAAACCTGAGAAAGGTGGATTTCTAGCCATGAAGCCCTGTGGCTAACGAGCTGCATTTCCAGGGATGCCTGGCCAAAATGGGCTTTCAGCTATAACCTCAAGTTCTAGTCTCACCCAATCTCAATGGAAAACATTTGCCTGCATTTACCCTATCTATACCCCTCATAATTGTGTAAGCCTCTCAAATTTCCCCTCATTCCTTCTAGGCTCCAAGGAATAAAGTGCTAACCTATTCAACCCTTCCCTATAATTCAGGTCCTTAAATCCTGCAAAATCCTTGTAAATTTTCTCTATACTTTCTTCAGTCTTATTGATATCTTTCCTGTAGGTGGGTTCTGTAGAACAGACTCCTCAACAGAACAGACACACTCAGCTGCAGGGCAGAAGTGAGAGTTGTAGGAAGGTAGGGGCATCAGATCAGTTGGGATAGATGATGGGCATTTTCAGAGTAAGAATGAGGCAGTGGGTGGTTGTGACTGGCTGATGGAAAGACAGGGGCAACGGTGTTGGTTGTGACTTGATTGAGGATGTTGGAGATCATTGTGGGCTGGAGTTCGAAGATATGAGGAAAGGCCAGACTGAGAATCTTAACATGCTAATCCACCCAAAGCCAGGTCCTCAGTGCTGGCTAACAATGAACCAGGCTAACCGGTGTGAGGCACATCAGTACCTCTCCTTCCTCACGAGGCTAAAGATATTCAGTATGAAGATATTCAGTATGACGATCACCAACTTTTATCGATGCACCATGGAAAGTACCCTACCTGAGTGCATTTGGCTTTGTACGGCAACTGCTCTGCCTGAGATCTCAGAAATCTGCCCAGTCACATCACAAAAACCAGCCTCTCCTCCATGGGTCCTGTCTGACTCCCCACTGCCTTAGGAAAGACCCCTCCCACCCTGAACATTCTCCCATCTCCCCTCCTCCACCGAAGATGCAAGGCCTGAAAGCATGGACCTCAATGACAGCACCTACCCTGCTGTTACAAGACTATTAAACAGACTTCTAATTGGGTAAGTTGGACTGTTGACCTCACAGTCATGGCCTTGCGCCTTATTGTCTACCTGCAATGCACTTTCCCTGGAACTGTAACACTTCCTTCTGCATTCTGTTATTGTTTCCCTCAGCACTACCTCAATGTACTGATGTGATGAATTGACCTCTTTGGGGTGACATGCAAAACAAAGTTACTTACTGTACCCCGGTACATGTGACAATAATAAACCAATTTGCTGCAGAGAAACAGCATTTAGGTGCCTTTATATCACCTGCATATCAAGCAGGAAGAAGACTCAAAAGGAAGACGGGGGTTCTTATGATGGGTGCCCCAGTGCAGTTCACAGACTGCTTCCCTGAAAAACTCTGCACCTGGGTGGTTCTGAGTACTCGACACATTCTCTGACACAAACCTTAGGCCAATCAGTGCTGACTCCCAGAACTACCGTTCTGATAAATCTTGGTTTCCCATCTCAGGAGCTGATACGCAACTATGAAATTTCCTTCATCTTTAATTACAAATTCAAAAGGCATTGCAGTACGGATATAATGTGTCCTGCCCACCCAGCTTTACCCTACAGCTGAAGGCCTGTCCTATCCCCGTCTCCAGTCTCTTCACCTCTTTATGCTGAATTATCAGCAGGAGCCGGGCAAAGTCTTTCCTTTGATCATTGTCTCCAAGCACCCTATATAACATCCATCTCCTGCCACCTATCCAAAATGTTGTCAAAGTAATTTTATAACTATATTCCCTTTGTCCTCAATTCCCAATGACTGAAATAAATCCAATTTTACTCTCTTCCTTTCCCGCTTCACGTTAAACAACTAAGTCACCACGTATCTCCTGAGTCTAATGGAAAGAATTACATTTTGTCTGGTTTTTGTTTTGGTTAGTATCCCCTCACAGTGTCACAGTAAACCGATGCAGTGACAATCCTGCAGTGTGAGCCCAGCATTACAGATGGTCACCTGTACATCAGCTCGATCATGTGACAGCAACTCAATGCATAAAAGCATGCAGACATGGTCAAGAGGCTCAGTTATTGTTCAGACCAAAGATCAGAATGGGGAAGACTTGAAATCTAATTGACTTTGACTGTTAATGATTGCTAGACAAGTTAGTTTGAGCATTTCAGAAACTGCTGATCTCCTGGGATTTTCATACTCAACAGCCTTTAGAGAATGGTGGGGAAAACAAACCACGTCAGTGAGAGGCAGTTCTGCCGGCAAAAACCCCTCGTTAATGAGAGAAGTCAAAGGAGAATGGTCAGACTGGTTCAAGCTGACAGGAAGGCTACAGCAACTCAAATGACCACGTTAAAACAGTGGTGTGCAGAAGAGTATCTCTGAACCTTGAAGAAAATGGACTACAGCAGCAGGTCATGGACGCACACTCAACAGGAGGCACCTAATAAAGTGGCCGCAGAATGTATAGTACCCTTTCTGTGGTTCTTATGAGCTCCTATATGGATTCAAGTTCTGTATTTCACACTTCACATAAACCTAGTCTCCAGCAGCTTTCTCCCCAAGGTTTTCATCCACAGAAGTCTCAGGCGACTTGTGAACTTTCATTTGTTCTTCAGCATGGAATGAGCTTCCTGTAGAAGTAGTAGAGGCCAGTTCAGTTGTGTCATTTAAGGTAAAATTGGATAGGTATATGGACAGGAAAGGAGTGGAGGGTTATGGGCTGAGTGCGGGTAGGTGGGACAAGGTGAGATTAAGAGTTCGGCACGGACTAGGAGGGTCGAGATGGCCTGTTTCCGTGCTGTGATTGTTATACGTTCCTGGAGATGTCATCTGGTAGGGGTGTCAAAAACAAGCGCATAGATTTAAGATGAGGGGAAGCAGTTTTAAAGGGGTTTTGAGAAGAAAGATTTTCACTGGGTGTGCTTAATATTTGGAAGTCGGGGCCCGGTGCCTGCAAATCAGCAATTCCGCTAGAGGCTGGAGACCAAAGTCGGCCTGATCTGGAGTTAGAGGGAGGAACAGCGGTTTGTTTTGTTGTGGTTGCTTTGATGCTTGTGTTCTGTATTGTTCTGCCAGACGTTGTGGGCAGGCTGTGCCGGCGCTGGAATGTGTGGCGACACTTGTGGGCTGCCCCCTGCTGGTTGTTAATGTAAACAACGCATTTCACTGTACACCTGATAAATAAACCTGAATCGGACTCTGTGTTTAGAAGAGATCTAGGCAGTCACTTAAATAGGTATCACATAGAGGGATGAGATCCTAATGTGGGGAATCTACCTGACGGGCCAAATGACTCACTTCTGTGCGACATGAATTGATGAGTCAAACACTCTGACCCAATCTACCAGCCACATCCAACCTGCCTCGGCCCTGTGGCCAGGCTGATAGACCCTTGGTTAGTCTTGGCCTGCCAAATGCTGATTAATACTCCTTCCATTCTTTGCCCAGGCTGCTCAAAACAGAGGTGAACCATTTCCATAAGCAAGCCGGCCTCCTTTTGTCACTTCCTGTTAGGGACACTGAAAAAAATATTCTCTGCATACCAACTGGGGAATCAACAGTCAAAGAACTGATCCTTTGTCTATGTCCTTACAACTTACTAACTAATTTACCTACCAAACTAATAACCGAGCAGTTAAATGCCCAGGCAAGCTAATCTCTTCAGCCTTCACAGTTATCCCTTAAATGCCTTTGTCATATTTACATCCATCACCAGCCCTGGCAGGGCATTCCAGGAACCCACCACTTTCTGTGTAAAACAAGTGCCACACATCTCCTTTGAAACCTCCTCTCCCCTGAAATGCACACCCTCTAGTATTAGACACTTTCTCTATCTGTGCCTCTTATAATCTTATAAAACTCTATCAGATCTCCCCTCAGCCTCCACCGCTCTAGAGAAAACAGCCCAAGTTTGTCGAAGCTCTCTTCATTGCATATGCTCTCTAATGCAAGGTGACACCCTGGTAAACCCTCTCCAAAGCCTCCCCATCTTTACGATGATGGAATGACAAGAATTAAATGCAAATTTCCAGATGCAGCCTAACTAGAGTTTTAGAAAGCTGAAACATAACTCAATGCTAACAGTATACTACACTCTTACATTTGATCTCCCAAAGTTCAACACCTCACGTTTGGCCGGATTAAATTCCATCTGCCATTTCTCTGCCCATATCTACATCCTGCTGTATCCTTTGGCAAACTTGTAAGCTTTGGCATCTGTTTCCCTGGAGTACGTCTGAGTTACTGAATGAAGTACCTGCAGGGGGAAGCTGCTTCTCCATGTTTCCTCACACTTCACAAACACGAGAAATTCTGCAGATGCTGGAAATCCAAGCAACTCACACAAAATGCTGGAGAAACTCAGCAGGCCAGGCAGCATCTATGGAAAAGAGTGAACAGTCGACGTTTTGGGCCGAGACCCTTCACCCAGACGGAAGGGAAGGGTGAGAAGGTGGAAGGAGGGGAGGAAGAAGTATAAGATGGCAGGTGATAGATGAAACCGAGAGAGCAGGGCGGTGAACTAAAGAGGTGGGAAGTTGATTCGAGAAAGAGATAAAGGACTGGAGGAAGGGGAATCTGATAGGAGAGGGTAGAAGACCATGGAAGAAAGGGAAGGAGGAGGAGCACCAGAGGAAGGAGATGGGCAGGTAAGGAGATAAGGTGAGAGAGGGAAATTGGAATGAGGAGTGGTGAAGAAAGGATGGGGGGGCAATTACCAGAAGTTTGAGAAATTGATGTTCATGCCATCAGGTTGGAGGCTACTCAGATGGAATATAAGGTGATTGTCATCCAGCCTGAGAGTGGCTTCATTGTGACAATAGAGGAGGCCATTGACTGGCACGTCAGAACGGGAATGGGAAGTGGATTTAAAAGGGGTGGCCACTGGGAGATCCTGCTTTTTCTGGCTTCTTACTCTGACATCTCATCTCTTTTACCAGTCCTGCTAAGGTCTCGGCCCAAAAAGTTGACTACTTACTCCTTTCCATAGATGCTGCCTGGCCTGTTGAGACCTTTCACTTCACCTCCCTTACCCTGCCAGTCTTGGCATGTGCATCTACCCAGTCATATTAAAAGCAACATGGACACCATATCCCAAATCAGATGGACCACTTTGCAGAATGTATCTGTAGGTGTTGCGTGTCCTGCTGAGTGTTTCAGAGCTTTTATTTTGGTTTAAATTAGCCATTTGCTCTCGGTCATTGGAGCATGATCTAGGCTTCCCAGAGGTGAGTGTCACTGTGGTGGGACTGCAGAGCTGCTGTCTCACAGTTCGAGAGAGCAGGTTCAGTCCTGACCATGGGTTTTGTCCAGAGCCTGCACCTTCTCTCCGTGTCAATTTCCCTGGGTGCCACAGTTTTCTCCAAAGAGCTGAAGTCTGGGAGCTTAAATGGCTGTTCTAAATTTGTACAGGAGCATTGTAGAAATTATGATTGATAGGAATGTGGAGAAAATTAAACAAAGGGATTAATATAGAATTAGAATTTTAAAGGGATTACACAGAGAAAAAGGCCCTTTGGCCCATCTAGTCAGTACTGAACTATTATTCTGCATAATCCTACTGACCTGTACTCAGACAGCAGCTCAGCCCCCCCACTTCCATCAATGCATTTATCCAAATTTCTCTTCAGTGTTGAAATCTATCCTTCTGCTGCCAGTCTGTTCCACACTGTCATCACCCTCTGAGTGAAGAAGATGCTCCCCTGAAACATTTTACCTTTCACTCTTATTTTATGACTTCCAGTTCAAGCCTCATCCAACCCCAGTGGAAAACCCTGCTTGCATTGACCCTATCCACACACTCATAATCAGGGATTCAGCTGAATATTTTCCTTCACAACCACGACTGCCAAACCCTTTACTTCCCTCAGTCTGAATTATGTGCTGAAGAATCGACGGTGGAGCATTGTATCATTGTATATTGTTCCAGCCACTGACCACATAGTCTGTATCGTTGCTACCCTGTTGGTGTGTGAGGATCGGTCTCCCATGTGTGTGTGATCGGTCTCCCGTGGGTGTGCGATCAGTCTCCCGTGGGTGTGTGATCAGTCTCCCGTGGGTGTGTGATCGGTCTCCCATGTGTGTGTGATCGGTCTCCCGTGGGTGTGTGATCAGTCTCCCGTGGGTGTGTGATCGGTCTCCCATGTGTGTGTGATCGGTCTCCCGTGGGTGAGTGATCGGTCTCCCGTGGGTGTGTGATCGGTCTCCCGTGGGTGTGTGATCAGTCTCCCGTGGGTGTGTGATCGGTCTCCCGTGGGTGTGTGATCGGTCGCCCGTGGGTGTGTGATCGGTCGCCCGTGGGTGTGTGATCGGTCTCCCCTGGGTGTGTGTGATCAGTCTCCCGTGGGTGTGTGATCGGTCTCCCGTGGGTGTGTGTGATCGGTCTCCCATGGGTGTGTGATCGGTCTCCCGTGGGTGTGTGTGATCACTCTCCCGTGGGTATGTGATCGGTCTCCCGTGAGTGTGTGATCAGTCTCCCGTCGGTATGTGATCAGTCTCCCGTGGGAGTGTGATCAGTCTCCCGTGGGTGTGTGTGATCACTCTCCCGTGGGTATGTGATCGGTCTCCCGTGGGTGTGTGATCAGTCTCCCGTGGGTGTGTGATTGGTCTCCAGTGGGTGTGTGATCAGTCTTCCGTGTATGTGTGCAGATCGGTCTCCAGTGGGTGTGTGATCGGTCTCCCGTGGGTGTGTGATCGGTCTCCCATGGGTGTGTGATCAGTCTCCCGTGGGTGTGTGTGATCACTCTCCCGTGGGTATGTGATCGGTCTCCCGTGGGTGTGTGATCAGTCTCCCGTGGGTGTGTGATTGGTCTCCTGTGGGTGTGTGATCAGTCTCCCGTGGGTGTGTGATCAGTCTCCCGTGGCTATGTGATCGGTCTCCCGTGGGTGTGTGATCAGTCTCCCGTGGGTGTGTGATCGGTCTCCCATGGGTGTGCGATCAGTCTCCCGTGGGTGTGTGTGATCACTCTCCCGTGGGTATGTGATCGGTCTCCCGTGGGTGTGTGATCAGTCTCCCGTGGCTGTGTGATCGGTCTCCCGTGGGTGTGTTATCAGTCTCCCGTGGGTGTGTGATTGGTCTCCCGTGGGTGTGTGATCAGTCTCCCATGGGTGTGTGATCAGTCTCCCGTGGGTGTGTGAGGATCAGTCTCCCGTGGGTATGTGATCAGTCTCCCGTGGGTGTGTGATCAGTCTCCCGTGGGTGTGTGATCGGTCTCCAGTGGGTGTGTGAGGATCGGTCTCCTGTGGGTGTGTGATCGTTCTCCCGTGGGTGTGTGTGATCAGTCTTCCGTGTATGTGTGCAGATCAGTCTCCAGTGGGTGTGTGATCAGTCTCCCGTGAGTGTGTGATCAGTCTCCCATGTGTGTGTGATCGGTCTCCCGTGGGTGTGTGATCGGTCGCCCGTGGGTGTGTGATCGGTCGCCCGTGGGTGTGTGATCAGTCTCCCGTGGGTGTGTGTGATCAGTCTCCCCTGGGTGTGTGTGATCAGTCTCCCGTGGGTGTGTGATCGGTCACCCGTGGGTGTGTGATCAGTCTCCCATGTGTGTGTGATCGGTCTCCCGTGGGTGTGTGATCGGTCTCCCATGGGTGTGTGATCAGTCTCCCGTGGCTGTGTGATCGGTCTCCCGTGGGTGTGTTATCAGTCTCCCGTGGGTGTGTGATTGGTCTCCCGTGGGTGTGTGAGGATCGGTCTCCTGTGGGTGTGTGATCAGTCTCCCGTGGGTGTGTGTGATCACTCTCCCGTGGGTATGTGATCGGTCTCCCGTGAGTGTGTGATCAGTCTCCCGTCGGTGTGTTATCAGTCTCCTGTGGGTGTGTGATCAGTCTCCCGTTGGTGTGTGAGGATCGGTCTCCCGTGGGTGTGTGATCAGTCTCCCGTGGGTGTGTGTGATCAGTTTCCCGTGGGTGTGTGATCGGTTTCCCGTGGGTGTGTGATCAATCTCCCATGGGTGTATGATCAGTCTCCCATGGGTGTGTGAGGATCTGTCTCCCATGGGTGTATGATCGTTCTCCCATGGGTGTGTGAGGATCAGTCTCCCGTGGGTGTATGTGAGGATCAGTCTCCTGTGTGTGTGTGTGATCAGTCTCCCGTGGGTGTGTGATCAGTCTCCCATGGGTGTGTGAGGATCGGTCACCAGTGGGTGTGTGATCAGTCTCCCGTGGGTGTGTGATAGGTCTCCCGTGCGTGTGTGATCAGTCTCCCGTGGGTGTGTGAGGATCTGTCTCCCGTGGGTGTGTGATCAGTCTCCCGTGGGTTTGTGATCAGTCTCCTGTGGGTGTGTGAGGATCTGTCTCCCGTGGTTGTGTGATTGGTCTCCCGTGGGTGTATGATCAGTCTCCCATGGGTGTGTGTGAGGATCAGTCTCCTGTGGGTGTGTGAGGATCAGTCTCCCGTCGGTGTGTGATCAGTCTCCCGTGGGTACGTGAGGATCGGTCTCCCGTGGGTGTATGATCAGTCTCCCATGGGTGTGTGTGAGGATCAGTCTCCTGTGGGTGTGTGAGGATCAGTCTCCCGTGGGTGTGTGATCAGTCTCCCGTGGGTGTGTGATCGGTCTCCCGTGGGTGTGTGAGGATCAGTCTCCCGTGGGTGTGTGATCAGTCTCCCGTGGGTGTGTGTGATCAGTCTCCCATGGGTGTGTGATCGGTCTCCCGTGGAAGTATGATCAGTCTCCCATGGGTGTGTGTGAGGATCGGTCTCCTGTGGGTGTGTATGAGGATCAGACTCCCGTGGGTGTGTGATCAGTCTCCCGTGAGTGCGTGAGGATCGGTCTCCCGTGGGTGTGTGATCGGTCTCCCGTAGGTGTGTGATCAGTCTCCTGTGTGTGTGTGAGTGATCGGTCTCCAGTTGGTCTGTGATCGGTCTCCCGTGGGAGTGTGATCTGTCTCCCGTGGGTGTGAGATCGGTCTCCCGTGGGTGTGTGATCGGTCTCCAGTGGGTGTGTGTGATCAGTCTCCCATGGGTGTGTGAGGATCTGTCTCCCATGGGTGTGTGCTCAGTCTCCCGTGGGTTTGTGATCAGTCTCCCGTGGATGTGTGATCGGTCTCCCGTGCGTGTGTGATCAGTCTCCCGTGGGTTGTGTCATCAGTCTCCCTTGGGTGTGTGAGGATCAGTCTCCCGTTGGTGTGTGATCAGTCCCCCGTGGGTGTGTGATCGGTCTCCCATGGGTGTGTGATCAGTCTCCCATGGGTGTGTGATCAGTCTCCCATGGGTGTGTGTGAGGATCAGTCTCCTGTGGGTGTATGATCAGTCTCCCATGGGTGTGTGTGAGGATCAGTCTCCTGTGGGTGCGTGAGGATCGGTCTCCCGTGGGTGTATGATCAGTCTCCCGTGGGTGCGTGAGGATCGGTCTCCCGTGGGTGTGTGATCGGTCTCCCGTAGCTGTGTGATCAGTCTCCCGTGTGTGTGTGAGTGATCGGTCTCCCGTGGGTGTATGATCAGTCTCCCATGGGTGTGTGTGAGGATCAGTCTCCTGTGGGTGTATGATCAGTCTCCCATGGGTGTGTGTGAGGATCAGTCTCCTGTGGGTGTATGATCAGTCTCCCATGGGTGTGTGTGAGGATCAGTCTCCTGTGGGTGCGTGAGGATCGGTCTCCCGTGGGTGTATGATCAGTCTCCCGTGGGTGCGTGAGGATCGGTCTCCCGTGGGTGTGTGATCAGTCTCCCGTGGGTGCGTGAGGATCGGTCTCCCGTGGGTGTGTGATCGGTCTCCCGTAGCTGTGTGATCAGTCTCCCGTGTGTGTGTGAGTGATCGGTCTCCTGTGGGTGTGTGAGGATCTGTCTCCCGTGGGTGTGTGATCAGTCTCCCGTGGGTGCGTGAGGATCGGTCTCCCGTGGGTGTGTGATCGGTCTCCCGTAGCTGTGTCATCAGTCTCCCGTGTGTGTCTGAGTGATCGGTCTCCTGTGGGTGTGTGAGGATCTGTCTCCTGTGGGTGTGTGATCAGTCTCCCGTGGGTTTGTGATCAGTCTCCTGTGGGTGTGTGAGGATCAGTCTTCCGTGTATGTGTGATACACATGGGTGTGTATCTCTCCCGTGGGTGTGTGATCAGTCTCCCGTGGGTGTGTGATCGGTTTCCCGTGGGTGTGTGATCAGTCTCCCATGGGTGTATGATCAGTCTCCCATGGGTGTGTGAGGATCTGTCTCCCATGGGTGTATGATCGTTCTCCCATGGGTGTGTGAGGATCAGTCTCCCGTGGGTGTGTGTGAGGATCAGTCTCCTGTGTGTGTGTGTGTGATCAGTCTCCCATGGGTGTGTGAGGATCGGTCTCCAGTGGGTGTGTGATCAGTCTCCCGTGGGTGTGTGATCGGTCTCCCGTGGGTGTGTGATTGGTCTCCCGTGCGTGTGTGATCAGTCTCCCGTGGGTGTGTCATCAGTCTCCCTTGGGTGTGTGAGGATCTGTCTCCCGTGGGTGTGTGATCAGTCTCCCGTGGGTTTGTGATCAGTCTCCTGTGGGTGTGTGAGGATCTGTCTCCCGTGGTTGTGTGATCGGTCTCCCGTGGGTGTATGATCAGTCTCCCATGGGTGTGTGTGAGGATCAGTCTCCTGTGGGTGTATGATCAGTCTCCCATGGGTGTGTGTGAGGATCAGTCTCCTGTGGGTGTGTGAGGATCAGTCTCCCGTCGGTGTGTGATCAGTCTCCCGTGGGTGCGTGAGGATCGGTCTCCCGTGGGTGTATGATCAGTCTCCCATGGGTGTGTGTGAGGATCAGTCTCCTGTGGGTGTGTGATCAGTCTCCCATGGGTGTGTGAGGATCTGTCTCCCGTGGGTGTGTGATCGTTCTCCCGTGGGTGTATGATCAGTCTCCCGTGGGTGTGTGATCGGTCTCCCGTGGGTCTGTGAGGATCAGTCTCCCGTGGGTGTGTGTGATCAGTCTCCCATGGGTGTGTGATCAGTCTCCCGTGCATGTGTGATCAGTCTCCCATGGGTGTGTGATCAGTCTCCCATGGGTGTGTGAGGATCTGTCTCCCGTGGGTGTGTGATCGTTCTCCCGTGGGTGTGTGATCAGTCTCCCGTGGGTGTGTGATCAGTCTCCCGTGGGTTTGTGATCAGTCTCCTGTGGGTGTGTGAGGATCTGTCTCCCGTGGTTGTGTGATCGGTCTCCCGTGGGTGTATGATCAGTCTCCCATGGGTGTGTGTGAGGATCAGTGTCCTGTGGGTGTATGATCAGTCTCCCATGGGTGTGTGAGGATCAGTCTCCTGTGGGTGTATGATCAGTCTCCCATGGGTGTGTGTGAGGATCAGTCTCCTGTGGGTGTGTGAGGATCTGTCTCCCGTGGGTGTGTGATCAGTCTCCCGTGGGTGCGTGAGGATCGGTCTCCCGTGGGTGTGTGATCGGTCTCCCGTAGCTGTGTGATCAGTCTCCCGTGTGTGTGTGAGTGATCGGTCTCCTGTGGGTGTGTGAGGATCAGTCTCCCGTGGGTGTGTGATCGGTCTCCCGTAGGTGTGTGATCAGTCTCCTGTGGGTGTGTGATCAGTCTCCCGTGGGTGTGTGATCGGTTTCCCGTGGGTGTGTGATCAGTCTCCCGTGGGTGTGTGTTCGGTTTCCCGTGGGTGTGTGATCAGTCTCCCATGGGTGTATGATCAGTCTCCCATGGGTGTGTGAGGATCTGTCTCCCATGGGTGTGTGTGAGGATCAGTCTCCAGTGGGTTTGTGTGAGGATCAGTCTCCTGTGTGTGTGTGTGTGATCAGTCTCCCATGGGTGTGTGAGGATCGGTCTCCAGTGGGTGTGTGATCAGTCTCCCGTGGGTGTGTGATCGGTCTCCCGTGGGTGTGTGATCGGTCTCCCATGCGTGTGTGATCAGTCTCCCGTGGGTGTGTCATCAGTCTCCCTTGGGTGTGTGAGGATCTGTCTCCCGTGGGTGTGTGATCAGTCTCCCGTGGGTTTGTGATCAGTCTCCTGTGGGTGTGTGAGGATCTGTCTCCCGTGGGTGTGTGATCAGTCTCCCGTGGGTTTGTGATCAGTCTCCTGTGGGTGTGTGAGGATCTGTCTCCCGTGGGTGTATGATCAGTCTCCCATGGGTGTCTGTGAGGATCAGTCTCCTGTGGGTGTATGATCAGTCTCCCATGGGTGTGTGTGAGGATCAGTCTCCTGTGGGTGTGTGAGGATCAGTCTCCCGTGGGTGTGTGATCGGTCTCCCGTGGGTGTATGATCAGTCTCCTGTGGGTGTGTGATCAGTCTCCTGTGGGTGTGTGAGGATCAGTCTCCCGTCGGTGTGTGACCAGTCTCCCGTGGGTGCGTGAGGATCGGTCTCCCGTGGGTGTATGATCAGTCTCCCATGGGTGTGTGTGAGGATCAGTCTCCTGTGGGTGTGTGAGGATCAGTCTCCCGTCGGTGTGTGACCAGTCTCCCGTGGGTGCGTGAGGATCGGTCTCCCGTGGGTGTATGATCAGTCTCCATGGGTGTGTGTGAGGATCAGTCTCCCGTGGGTCTGTGAGGATCAGTCTCCCGTGGGTGTGTGTGATCAGTCTCCCATGGGTGTGTGTGAGGATCAGTCTCCCGTGGGTCTGTGAGGATCAGTCTCCCGTGGGTGTGTGTGATCAGTCTCCCGTGGGTGTGTGTGATCGGTCTCCCGTGGGTGTGTGTGAGGATCAGTCTCCCGTGGGTGTGTGAGGATCTGTCTCCCGTGGGTGTGTGATCAGTATCCCGTGGGTTTGTGATCAGTCTCCTGTGGGTGTGTGAGGATCTGTCTCCCGTGGTTGTGTGATCGGTCTCCCGTGGGTGTGTGAGGATCAGTCTCCCATGGGTGTGTGTGAGGATCAGTCTCCCGTGGGTGTGTCATCAGTCTCCCTTGGGTGTGTGAGGATCAGTCTCCCGTTGGTGTGTGATCAGTCCCCCGTGGGTGTGTGATCGGTCTCCCGTGGGTGTGTGATCAGTCTCCCATGGGTGTGTGATCAGTCTCCCATGGGTGTGTGTGAGCATCAGTCTCCTGTGGGTGTGTGATCAGTCTCCCGTGGGTGTGTGATCAGTCTCCCATGGGTGTGTGAGGATCTGTCTCCCGTGGGTGTGTGATCGTTCTCCCGTGGGTGTATGATCAGTCTCCCGTGGGTGTGTGATAGTTCTCCCGTGGGTCTGTGAGGATCAGTCTCCCGTGGGTGTGTGTGATCAGTCTCCCGTGGGTGTGTGATCAGTCTCCCGTGGGTTTGTGATCAGTCTCGTGTGGGTGTGTGAGGATCTGTCTCCCGTGGGTGTGTGTGATCAGTCTCCCGTGGTTGTGTGATCGGTCTCCCGTGGGTGTATGATCAGTCTCCCATGGGTGTGTGTGAGGATCAGTCTCCTGTGGGTGTATGATCAGTCTCCCATGGGTGTGTGTGAGGATCAGTCTCCTGTGGGTGCGTGAGGATCGGTCTCCCGTGGGTGTATGATCAGTCTCCCGTGGGTGCGTGAGGATCGGTCTCCCGTGGGTGTGTGATCAGTCTCCCGTGGGTGCGTGAGGATCGGTCTCCCGTGGGTGTGTGATCGGTCTCCCGTAGCTGTGTGATCAGTCTCCCGTGGGTGTGTGATCGGTCTCCCGTGGGTTTGTGATCAGTCTCCCGTGGGTGTGTGATCGGTTTCCCGTGGGTGTGTGATCAGTCTCCCATGGGTGTATGATCAGTCTCCCATGGGTGTGTGAGGATCTGTCTCCCATGGGTGTATGATCGTTCTCCGATGGGTGTGTGAGGATCAGTCTCCTGTGTGTGTGTGTGTGATCAGTCTCCCATGGGTGTGTGAGGATCGGTCTCCAGTGGGTGTGTGATCAGTCACCCGTGGGTGTGTGATCGGTCTCCCGTGGGTGTGTGATCGGTCTCCCATGCGTGTGTGATCAGTCTCCCGTGGGTGTGTCATCAGTCTCCCTTGGGTGTGTGAGGATCTGTCTCCCGTGGGTGTGTGATCAGTCTCCCGTGGGTTTGTGATCGGTCTCCTGTGGGTGTGTGAGGATCTGTCTCCCGTGGTTGTGTGATCGGTCTCCCGTGGGTGTATGATCAGTCTCCCATGGGTGTGTGTGAGGATCAGTCTCCTGTGGGTGTATGATCAGTCTCCCATGGGTGTGTGTGAGGATCAGTCTCCTGTGGGTGTGTGAGGATCAGTCTCCTGTGGGTCTGTGAGGATCGGTCTCCCGTGGGTGTATGATCAGTCTCCCGTGGGTGTGTGAGGATCTGTCTCCCGTGGGTGTGTGATCGGTCTCCCGTGGGTGTATGATCAGTCTCCCATGGGTGTGTGTGAGGATCAGTCTCCCGTCGGTGTGTGAGGATCAGTCTCCCGTGGGTGCGTGAGGATCGGTCTCCCGTGGGTGTATGATCAGTCTCCCATGGGTGTGTGAGGATCTGTCTCCCGTGGGTGTGTGATCGGTCTCCCGTGGGTGTATGATCAGTCTCCCATGGGTGTGTGTGAGGATCAGTCTCCCGTGGGTCTGTGAGGATCATTCTCCCGTGAGTGTGTGTGATCAGTCTCCCGTGGGTGTGTGATCAGTCTCCCATGTGTTTGTGTTCAGTCTCCTGTGGGTGTGTGAGGATCTGTCTCCCGTGGTTGTGTGATCGGTCTCCAGTGGGTGTATGATCAGTCTCCCATGGGTGTGTGTGAGGATCAGTCTCCCGTGGGTGTGTCATCAGTCTCCCTTGGGTGTGTGAGGATCAGTCTCCCGTTGGTGTGTGATCAGTCCCCCGTGGGTGTGTGATCGGTCTCCCGTGGGTGTGTGATCAGTCTCCCATGGGTGTGTGATCAGTCTCCCATGGGTGTGTGTGAGCATCAGTCTCCTGTGGGTGTGTGATCAGTCTCCCATCGGCGTGTGATCAGTCTCCCATGGGTGCGTGCGGATCGGTCTCCCGTGGGTGTATGATCAGTCTCCCATGGGTGTGTGTGAGGATCTGTCTCCTGTGGGTGTATGATCAGTCTCCCATGGGTGTGTGTGAGGATCAGTCTCCTGTGGGTGTGTGAGGATCAGTCTCCCGTGGGTGTGTGATCAGTCTCCCGTGTTTGCGTGAGGATCGGTCTCCCGTGGGTGTGTGATCAGTCTCCCGTGGGTGTGTGACAGGTCTCCCGTGCGTGTGTGATCAGTCTCCCGTGGGTTTGTGAGGATCTGTCTCCCGTGGGTGTGTGATCAGTCTCCCGTGGGTTTGTGATCAGTCTCCTGTGGCTGTGTGAGGATCTGTCTCCCGTGGTTGTGTGATCGGTCTCCCGTGGGTGTATGATCAGTCTCCCATGGGTGTGTGAGGATCTGTCTCCCATGGGTGTATGATCAGTCTCCCATGGGTGTGTGAGGATCTGTCTCCCATGGGTGTGTGTGAGGATCAGTCTCCAGTGGGTTTGTGTGAGGATCAGTCTCCTGTGTGTGTGTGTGTGATCAGTCTCCCATGGGTGTGTGAGGATCGGTCTCCAGTGGGTGTGTGATCAGTCTCCCGTGGGTGTGTGATCGGTCTCCCGTGGGTGTGTGATCGGTCTCCCATGCGTGTGTGATCAGTCTCCCGTGGGTGTGTCATCAGTCTCCCTTGGGTGTGTGAGGATCTGTCTCCCGTGGGTGTGTGATCAGTCTCCCGTGGGTTTGTGATCAGTCTCCTGTGGGTGTGTGAGGATCTGTCTCCCGTGGGTGTGTGATCAGTCTCCCGTGGGTTTGTGATCAGTCTCCTGTGGGTGTGTGAGGATCTGTCTCCCGTGGGTGTATGATCAGTCTCCCATGGGTGTCTGTGAGGATCAGTCTCCTGTGGGTGTATGATCAGTCTCCCATGGGTGTGTGTGAGGATCAGTCTCCTGTGGGTGTGTGAGGATCAGTCTCCCGTGGGTGTGTGATCGGTCTCCCGTGGGTGTATGATCAGTCTCCTGTGGGTGTGTGATCAGTCTCCTGTGGGTGTGTGAGGATCAGTCTCCCGTCGGTGTGTGACCAGTCTCCCGTGGGTGCGTGAGGATCGGTCTCCCGTGGGTGTATGATCAGTCTCCCATGGGTGTGTGTGAGGATCAGTCTCCTGTGGGTGTGTGAGGATCAGTCTCCCGTCGGTGTGTGACCAGTCTCCCGTGGGTGCGTGAGGATCGGTCTCCCGTGGGTGTATGATCAGTCTCCCATGGGTGTGTGTGAGGATCAGTCTCCCGTGGGTCTGTGAGGATCAGTCTCCCGTGGGTGTGTGTGATCAGTCTCCCATGGGTGTGTGTGAGGATCAGTCTCCCGTGGGTCTGTGAGGATCAGTCTCCCGTGGGTGTGTGTGATCAGTCTCCCGTGGGTGTGTGTGATCGGTCTCCCGTGGGTGTGTGTGAGGATCAGTCTCCCGTGGGTGTGTGAGGATCTGTCTCCCGTGGGTGTGTGATCAGTATCCCGTGGGTTTGTGATCAGTCTCCTGTGGGTGTGTGAGGATCTGTCTCCCGTGGTTGTGTGATCGGTCTCCCGTGGGTGTGTGAGGATCAGTCTCCCATGGGTGTGTGTGAGGATCAGTCTCCCGTGGGTGTGTCATCAGTCTCCCTTGGGTGTGTGAGGATCAGTCTCCCGTTGGTGTGTGATCAGTCCCCCGTGGGTGTGTGATCGGTCTCCCGTGGGTGTGTGATCAGTCTCCCATGGGTGTGTGATCAGTCTCCCATGGGTGTGTGTGAGCATCAGTCTCCTGTGGGTGTGTGATCAGTCTCCCGTGGGTGTGTGATCAGTCTCCCATGGGTGTGTGAGGATCTGTCTCCCGTGGGTGTGTGATCGTTCTCCCGTGGGTGTATGATCAGTCTCCCGTGGGTGTGTGATAGTTCTCCCGTGGGTCTGTGAGGATCAGTCTCCCGTGGGTGTGTGTGATCAGTCTCCCGTGGGTGTGTGATCAGTCTCCCGTGGGTTTGTGATCAGTCTCGTGTGGGTGTGTGAGGATCTGTCTCCCGTGGGTGTGTGTGATCAGTCTCCCGTGGTTGTGTGATCGGTCTCCCGTGGGTGTATGATCAGTCTCCCATGGGTGTGTGTGAGGATCAGTCTCCTGTGGGTGTATGATCAGTCTCCCATGGGTGTGTGTGAGGATCAGTCTCCTGTGGGTGCGTGAGGATCGGTCTCCCGTGGGTGTATGATCAGTCTCCCGTGGGTGCGTGAGGATCGGTCTCCCGTGGGTGTGTGATCAGTCTCCCGTGGGTGCGTGAGGATCGGTCTCCCGTGGGTGTGTGATCGGTCTCCCGTAGCTGTGTGATCAGTCTCCCGTGGGTGTGTGATCGGTCTCCCGTGGGTTTGTGATCAGTCTCCCGTGGGTGTGTGATCGGTTTCCCGTGGGTGTGTGATCAGTCTCCCATGGGTGTATGATCAGTCTCCCATGGGTGTGTGAGGATCTGTCTCCCATGGGTGTATGATCGTTCTCCGATGGGTGTGTGAGGATCAGTCTCCTGTGTGTGTGTGTGTGATCAGTCTCCCATGGGTGTGTGAGGATCGGTCTCCAGTGGGTGTGTGATCAGTCACCCGTGGGTGTGTGATCGGTCTCCCGTGGGTGTGTGATCGGTCTCCCATGCGTGTGTGATCAGTCTCCCGTGGGTGTGTCATCAGTCTCCCTTGGGTGTGTGAGGATCTGTCTCCCGTGGGTGTGTGATCAGTCTCCCGTGGGTTTGTGATCGGTCTCCTGTGGGTGTGTGAGGATCTGTCTCCCGTGGTTGTGTGATCGGTCTCCCGTGGGTGTATGATCAGTCTCCCATGGGTGTGTGTGAGGATCAGTCTCCTGTGGGTGTATGATCAGTCTCCCATGGGTGTGTGTGAGGATCAGTCTCCTGTGGGTGTGTGAGGATCAGTCTCCTGTGGGTCTGTGAGGATCGGTCTCCCGTGGGTGTATGATCAGTCTCCCGTGGGTGTGTGAGGATCTGTCTCCCGTGGGTGTGTGATCGGTCTCCCGTGGGTGTATGATCAGTCTCCCATGGGTGTGTGTGAGGATCAGTCTCCCGTCGGTGTGTGAGGATCAGTCTCCCGTGGGTGCGTGAGGATCGGTCTCCCGTGGGTGTATGATCAGTCTCCCATGGGTGTGTGAGGATCTGTCTCCCGTGGGTGTGTGATCGGTCTCCCGTGGGTGTATGATCAGTCTCCCATGGGTGTGTGTGAGGATCAGTCTCCCGTGGGTCTGTGAGGATCATTCTCCCGTGAGTGTGTGTGATCAGTCTCCCGTGGGTGTGTGATCAGTCTCCCATGTGTTTGTGTTCAGTCTCCTGTGGGTGTGTGAGGATCTGTCTCCCGTGGTTGTGTGATCGGTCTCCAGTGGGTGTATGATCAGTCTCCCATGGGTGTGTGTGAGGATCAGTCTCCCGTGGGTGTGTCATCAGTCTCCCTTGGGTGTGTGAGGATCAGTCTCCCGTTGGTGTGTGATCAGTCCCCCGTGGGTGTGTGATCGGTCTCCCGTGGGTGTGTGATCAGTCTCCCATGGGTGTGTGATCAGTCTCCCATGGGTGTGTGTGAGCATCAGTCTCCTGTGGGTGTGTGATCAGTCTCCCATCGGCGTGTGATCAGTCTCCCATGGGTGCGTGCGGATCGGTCTCCCGTGGGTGTATGATCAGTCTCCCATGGGTGTGTGTGAGGATCTGTCTCCTGTGGGTGTATGATCAGTCTCCCATGGGTGTGTGTGAGGATCAGTCTCCTGTGGGTGTGTGAGGATCAGTCTCCCGTGGGTGTGTGATCAGTCTCCCGTGTTTGCGTGAGGATCGGTCTCCCGTGGGTGTGTGATCAGTCTCCCGTGGGTGTGTGATAGGTCTCCCGTGCGTGTGTGATCAGTCTCCCGTGGGTTTGTGAGGATCTGTCTCCCGTGGGTGTGTGATCAGTCTCCCGTGGGTTTGTGATCAGTCTCCTGTGGGTGTGTGAGGATCTGTCTCCCGTGGTTGTGTGATCGGTCTCCCGTGGGTGTATGATCAGTCTCCCATGGGTGTGTGTGAGGATCAGTCTCCTGTGGGTGTATGATCAGTCTCCCATGGGTGTGTGTGAGGATCAGTCTCCTGTGGGTGTGTGATCAGTCTCCCGTGGGTGCGTGAGGATCGGTCTCCCGTGGGTGTATGATCAGTCTCCCATGGGTGTGTGTGAGGATCAGTCTCCTGTGGGTGTATGATCAGTCTCCCATGGTGTGTGTGAGGATCAGTCTCCTGTGGGTGTGTGAGGATCAGTCTCCCGTGGGTGTGTGAGGATCGGTCTCCAGTTGGTCTGTGATCGGTCTCCCGCGGTTGTGTGATCAGTCTCCCGTGTGTGTGTGAGGATCGGTCTCCCGTGGGTGTGAGGATCTGTCTCCCATGGGTGTGTGATCGGTCTCCCGTAGCTGTGTAATCAGTCTCCCGTGTGTGCGTGAGTGATCGGTCTCCAGTTGGTCTGTGATCGGTCTCCCGTGGGTGTGTGATCAGTCTCCCGTGGGTGAGTGATCGGTCTCCCGTGGGTGTGAGGATCTGTCTCCCATGGGTGTGTGATCAGTCTCCCGTGGGTGTGTGAGGATCGGTCTCCCGCGGTTGTGTGATCGGTCTCCCGTGTGTGTGTGAGGATCGGTCTCCCGTGGGTGTGTGATCAGTCTCGTGGGTGTGTGTGATCGGTCTCCCGTGGGTGTGTGATCAGTCTCCTGTGGGTGTAGGATCAGTCTCCCTTGGGTGTGTGAGGATAGGTCTTCCGTGGGTTTGTGATCAGTCTCCCGTGGGTGTGTGATCGGTCACCAGTGGGTGTGTGATCGGTCTCCCGTGGGTTTGTGATCAGTCTCCTGTGGGTGTGTGAGGATCACTCTCCCGTGGGTGTGTGATCAGTCTCCCGTGGCTGTGTGATCGGTCTCCCGTGGGTGTGTTATCAGTCTCCCGTGGGTGTGTGTGATCACTCTCCCGTGGGTATGTGATCGGTCTCCCGTGAGTGTGTGATCAGTCTCCCGTCGGTGTGTGATCAGTCTCCCGAGGGTGGGTGATCGGTCTCCCGTGGCTGTGTGATCGGTCTCCCGTGGGTGTATTATCAGTCTCCCGTGGGTGTGTGATTGGTCTCCCATGGGTGTGTGAGGATCGGTCTCCTGTGCGTGTGTGATCAGTCTCCCGTTGGTGTGTGAGGATCGGTCTCCCGTGGGTGTGTGATCAGTCTCCCGTGGGTGTGTGTGACCAGTTTCCCGTGGGTGTGTGATCGGTTTCCCGTGGGTGTGTGATCAGTCTCCCATGGGTGTGTGTGAGGATCAGTCTCCTGTGTGTGTGTGTGATCAGTCTCCCGTGGGTGTGTGATCAGTCTCCCATGGTTGTGTGAGGATCGGTCACCAGTGGGTGTGTGATCAGTCTCCCATGGGTGTGTGAGGATCTGTCTCCCATGGGAGTATGATCGTTCTCCCATGGGTGTGTGAGGATCAGTCACCCGTGGGTGTGTGTGAGGATCAGTCTCCTGTGTGTGTGTGTGATCAGTCTCCCGTGGGTGTGTGATCAGTCTCCCATGGTTGTGTGAGGATCGGTCACCAGTGGGTGTGTGATCAGTCTCCCGTGGGTGTGTGATAGGTCTCCCGTGCGTGTGTGATCAGTCTCCCGTCGGTGTGTGAGGATCAGTCTCCCGTGGGTGCGTGAGGATCGGTCTCCCGTGGGTGTATGATCAGTCTCCCATGGGTGTGTGAGGATCTGTCTCCCGTGGGTGTGTGATCGGTCTCCCGTGGGTGTATGATCAGTCTCCCATGGGTGTGTGTGAGGATCAGTCTCCCGTGGGTCTGTGAGGATCAGTCTCCCGTGGGTGTGTGTGATCAGTCTCCCGTGGGTGTGTGATCAGTCTCCCATGGGTTTGTGATCAGTCTCCTGTGGGTGTGTGAGGATCTGTCTCCCGTGGTTGTGTGATCGGTCTCCAGTGGGTGTATGATCAGTCTCCCATGGGTGTGTGTGAGGATCAGTCTCCCGTGGGTGTGTCATCAGTCTCCCTTGGGTGTGTGAGGATCAGTCTCCCGTTGGTGTGTGATCAGTCCCCCGTGGGTGTGTGATCGGTCTCCCGTGGGTGTGTGATCAGTCTCCCATGGGTGTGTGATCAGTCTCCCATGGGTGTGTGTGAGCATCAGTCTCCTGTGGGTGTGTGATCAGTCTCCCATCGGCGTGTGATCAGTCTCCCATGGGTGCGTGCGGATCGGTCTCCCGTGGGTGTATGATCAGTCTCCCATGGGTGTGTGTGAGGATCTGTCTCCTGTGGGTGTATGATCAGTCTCCCATGGGTGTGTGTGAGGATCAGTCTCCTGTGTGTGTGTGAGGATCAGTCTCCCGTGGGTGTGTGATCAGTCTCCCGTGTTTGCGTGAGGATCGGTCTCCCGTGGGTGTGTGATCAGTCTCCCGTGGGTGTGTGATAGGTCTCCCGTGCGTGTGTGATCAGTCTCCCGTGGGTGTGTGAGGATCTGTCTCCCGTGGGTGTGTGATCAGTCTCCCGTGGGTTTGTGATCAGTCTCCTGTGGGTGTGTGAGGATCTGTCTCCCGTGGTTGTGTGATCGGTCTCCCGTGGGTGTATGATCAGTCTCCCATGGGTGTGTGTGAGGATCAGTCTCCTGTGGGTGTATGATCAGTCTCCCATGGGTGTGTGTGAGGATCAGTCTCCTGTGGGTGTGTGATCAGTCTCCCGTGGGTGCGTGAGGATCGGTCTCCCGTGGGTGTATGATCAGTCTCCCATGGGTGTGTGTGAGGATCAGTCTCCTGTGGGTGTATGATCAGTCTCCCATGGTGTGTGTGAGGATCAGTCTCCTGTGGGTGTGAGGATCAGTCTCCCGTGGGTGTGTGAGGATCGGTCTCCAGTTGGTCTGTGATCGGTCTCCCGTGGGTGTGTGATCAGTCTCCCGTGGGTGAGTGATCGGTCTCCCGTGGGTGTGAGGATCTGTCTCCCATGGGTGTGTGATCGGTCTCCCGTAGGTGTGTAATCAGTCTCCCGTGTGTGCGTGAGTGATCGGTCTCCAGTTGGTCTGTGATCGGTCTCCCGTGGGTGTGTGATCAGTCTCCCGTGGGTGAGTGATCGGTCTCCCGTGGGTGTGAGGATCTGTCTCCCATGGGTGTGTGATCAGTCTCCCGTGGGTGTGTGAGGATCGGTCTCCCGCGGTTGTGTGATCGGTCTCCCGTGTGTGTGTGAGGATCGGTCTCCCGTGGGTGTGTGATCAGTCTCGTGGGTGTGTGTGATCGGTCTCCCGTGGGTGTGTGATCAGTCTCCTGTGGGTGTAGGATCAGTCTCCCTTGGGTGTGTGAGGATAGGTCTTCCGTGGGTTTGTGATCAGTCTCCCGTGGGTGTGTGATCGGTCACCAGTGGGTGTGTGATCGGTCTCCCGTGGGTTTGTGATCAGTCTCCTGTGGGTGTGTGAGGATCACTCTCCCGTGGGTGTGTGATCAGTCTCCCGTGGCTGTGTGATCGGTCTCCCGTGGGTGTGTTATCAGTCTCCCGTGGGTGTGTGATTGGTCTCCCGTGGGTGTGTGAGGATCGGTCTCCTGTGGGTGTGTGATCAGTCTCCCGTGGGTGTGTGTGATCACTCTCCCGTGGGTATGTGATCGGTCTCCCGTGAGTGTGTGATCAGTCTCCCGTCGGTGTGTGATCAGTCTCCCGAGGGTGGGTGATCGGTCTCCCGTGGCTGTGTGATCTGTCTCCCGTGGGTGTATTATCAGTCTCCCGTGGGTGTGTGATTGGTCTCCCATGGGTGTGTGAGGATCGGTCTCCTGTGCGTGTGTGATCAGTCTCCCGTTGGTGTGTGAGGATCGGTCTCCCGTGGGTGTGTGATCAGTCTCCCGTGGGTGTGTGTGACCAGTTTCCCGTGGGTGTGTGATCGGTTTCCCGTGGGTGTGTGATCAGACTCCCATGGGTGTGTGTGAGGATCAGTCTCCTGTGTGTGTGTGTGATCAGTCTCCCGTGGGTGTGTGATCAGTCTCCCATGGTTGTGTGAGGATCGGTCACCAGTGGGTGTGTGATCAGTCTCCCATGGGTGTGTGAGGATCTGTCTCCCATGGGAGTATGATCGTTCTCCCATGGGTGTGTGAGGATCAGTCTCCCGTGGGTGTGTGTGAGGATCAGTCTCCTGTGTGTGTGTGTGATCAGTCTCCCGTGGGTGTGTGATCAGTCTCCCATGGTTGTGTGAGGATCGGTCACCAGTGGGTGTGTGATCAGTCTCCCGTGGGTGTGTGATAGGTCTCCCGTGCGTGTGTGATCTGTCTCCCGTGGGTGTGTGAGGATCTGTCTCCCGTGGGTGTGTGATCAGTCTCCCGTGGGTTTGTGATCAGTCTCCTGTGGGTGTGTGAGGATCTGTCTCCCGTGGTTGTGTGATCGGTCTCCCGTGGGTGTGTGATCAGTCTCCCATGGGTGTATGATCAGTCTCCCATGGGTGTGTGTGAGGATCAGTCTCCTGTGGGTGTGTGAGGATCAGTCTCCCGTGGGTGTGTGATCAGTCTCCCATGGGTGTGTGAGGATCTGTCTCCCGTGGGTGTGAGATCGTTCTCCCGTGGGTGTGTGATCAGTCTCCCGTGGGTGTGTGATCGGTCTCCCGTGGGTCTGTGAGGATCAGTCTCCCGTGGGTGTGTGTGATCAGTCTCCCATGGGTGTGTGATCAGTCTCCCGTGGGTTTGTGATCAGTCTCCTGTGGGTGTGTGAGGATCAGTCTCCCGTGGGTGTGTGTGATCAGTCTCCCATGGGTGTGTGATCGGTCTCCCGTGGAAGTATGATCAGTCTCCCATGGGTGTGTGTGAGGATCAGTCTCCTGTGGGTGTGTGATCAGTCTCCCGTGGGTGTGTGTGAGGATCAGTCTCCTGTGGGTGTGTGAGGATCAGACTCCCGTGGGTGTGTGATCAGTCTCCCGTGGGCGCGTGAGGATCGGTCTCCCCTGGGTGTGTGATCGGTCTCCCGTGGGTGTGTGATCGGTCTCCCGTAGGTGTGTGATCAGTCTCCCGTGTGTGTGTGAGTGATCGGTCTCCTGTTGGTCTGTGATCGGTCTCCCGTGGTTGTGTGATCAGTCTCCCGTGGGTGGGTGAACGGACTCCCGTGGGTGTGTGATCGGTCTCCAGTGGGTGTGTGTGATCAGTCTCCGATGGGTGTGTGAGGATCTGTCTCCCATGGGTGTGTGAGGATCGGTCTCCCGTGGGTGTGTGATCAGTCTCCCGTGGGTGTGTGATCGGTCTCCCGTTGTTGTGTGATCGGTCTCCCGTGCATGTGTGATCAGTCTCCCATGGGTGTGTGATCAGTCTCCCATGGGTGTGTGAGGATCTGTCTCCCGTGGGTGTGTGATCGTTCTCCCGTGGGTGTGTGATCAGTCTCCCGTGGGTGTGTGATCAGTCTCCCGTGGGTTTGTGATCAGTCTCCTGTGGGTGTGTGAGGATCTGTCTCCTGTGGGTGTGTGATCAGTCTCCCGTGGGTTTGTGATCAGTCTCCTGTGGGTGTGTGAGGATCTGTCTCCCGTGGTTGTGTGATCGGTCTCCCGTGGGTGTATGATCAGTCTCCCATGGGTGTGTGTGAGGATCAGTCTCCTGTGGGTGTATGATCAGTCTCCCATGGGTGTGTGTGAGGATCAGTCTCCTGTGGGTGTATGATCAGTCTCCCATGGGTGTGTGTGAGGATCAGTCTCCTGTGGGTGCGTGAGGATCGGTCTCCCGTGGGTGTATGATCGGTCTCCAGTGGGTGTGTGTGATCAGTCTCCGATGGGTGTGTGAGGATCTGTCTCCCATGGGTGTGTGAGGATCGGTCTCCCGTGGGTGTGTGATCAGTCTCCCGTGGGTGTGTGATCGGTCTCCCGTGGGTGTGTGATCGGTCTCCCGTGCGTGTGTGATCAGTCTCCCATGGGTGTGTGATCAGTCTCCCATGGGTGTGTGAGGATCTGTCTCCCGTGGGTGTGTGATCGTTCTCCCGTGGGTGTGTGATCAGTCTCCCGTGGGTGTGTGATCAGTCTCCCATGGGTGTGTGAGGATCGGTCACCAGTGGGTGTGTGATCAGTCTCCCGTGGGTGTGTGATAGGTCTCCCGTGCGTGTGTGATCGGTCTCCCGTGGGTCTGTGAGGATCAGTCTCCCGTGGGTGTGTGTGATCAGTCTCCCGTGGGTGTGTGATCAGTCTCCCGTGGGTTTGTGCTCAGTCTCCTGTGGGTGTGTGAGGATCTGTCTCCCGTGGTTGTGTGATCGGTCTCCCGTGGGTGTATGATCAGTCTCCCATGGGTGTGTGTGAGGATCAGTCTCCTGTGGGTGTATGATCAGTCTCCCATGGGTGTGTGTGAGGATCAGTCTCCTGTGGGTGTGTGAGGGTCAGTCTCCCGTGGGTGTGTGATCAGTCTCCCGTGGGTGCGTTAGGATCGGTCTCCCGTGGGTGTATGATCAGTCTCCCATGGGTGTGTGTGAGGATCAGTCTCCTGTGGGTGTGTGAGGGTCAGTCTCCCGCGGGTGTGTGATCAGTCTCCCGTGGGTGCGTGAGGATCGGTCTCCCGTGGGTGTATGATCAGTCTCCCATGGGTGTGTGTGAGGATCAGTCTCCTGTGGGTTTATGATCAGTCTCCCATGGTGTGTGTGAGGATCAGTCTCCCGTGTTTGCGTGAGGATCAGTCTCCCGTGGGTGCATGAGGATCGGTCTCCCGTGGGTGTGTGATCGGTCTCCCGTAGCTGTGTAATCAGTCTCCCGTGTGTGCGTGAGTGATCGGTCTCCAGTTTGACTGTGATCGGTCTCCCGTGGGTGTGTGATCAGTCTCCCGTGGGTGAGTGATCGGTCTCCCGTGGGTGTAAGGATCTGTCTCCCATGGGTGTGTGATCAGTCTCCCGTGGGTGTGTGTGATCGATCTCCCGTGGGTGTGTGAGGATCGGTCTCCCGTGGGTTTGTGATCAGTCTCCTGTGGGTGTGTGAGGATCAGTCTTCCGTGTATGTGTGATACACATGGGTGTGTATCTCTCCCGTGGGTGTGTGATCAGTCTCCCGTGGGTGTGTGATCGGTCTCCCGTGGGTGTGTGATCAGTCTCCCATGGGTGTATGATCAGTCTCCCATGGGTGTGTGAGGATCTGTCTCCCATGGGTGTATGATCGTTCTCCCATGGGTGTGTGAGGATCAGTCTCCGGTGGGTGTGTGTGAGGATCAGTCTCCTGTGTGTGTGTGTGTGATCAGTCTCCCATGGGTGTGTGAGGATCGGTCTCCAGTGGGTGTGTGATCAGTCTCCCGTGGGTGTGTGATCGGTCTCCCGTGCGTGTGTGATCAGTCTCCCGTGGGTGTGTCATCAGTCTCCCTTGGGTGTGTGAGGATCTGTCTCCCGTAGGTTTGTGATCAGTCTCCTGTGGGTGTGTGAGGATCTGTCTCCCGTGGTTGTGTGATCGGTCTCCCGTGGTTGTGTGATCGGTCTCCCGTGGGTGTATGATCAGTCTCCCATGGGTGTGTGTGAGGATCAGTCTCCTGTGGGTGTATGATCAGTCTCCCATGGGTGTGTGTGAGGATCAGTCTCCTGTGGGTGTGTGAGGATCAGTCTCCCGTCGGTATGTGATCAGTCTCCCGTGGGTGCGTGAGGATCGGTCTCCCGTGGGTGTATGATCAGTCTCCCATGGGTGTGTGTGAGGATCAGTCTCCTGTGGGTGTGTGAGGATCAGTCTCCCGTGGGTGTGTGATCGGTCTCCCGTGGGTGTATGATCAGTCTCCCATGGGTGAGTGATCAGTCTCCCTTGGGTGTGTGAGGATCAGTCTCCCGTTGGTGTGTGATCAGTCCCCCGTGGGTGTGTGATCGGTCTCCCGTGGGTGTGTGATCAGTCTCCCATGGGTGTGTGATCAGTCTCCCATGGGTGTGTGTGAGCATCAGTCTCCTGTGGGTGTGTGATCAGTCTCCCATCGGTGTGTGATCAGTCTCCCATGGGTGCGTGCGGATCGGTCTCCCGTGGGTGTATGATCAGTCTCCCATGGGTGTGTGTGAGGATCTGTCTCCCATGGGTGTGTGAGGATCGGTCTCCCGTGGGTGTGTGATCAGTCTCCCGTGGGTGTGTGATCGGTCTCCCGTTGTTGTGTGATCGGTCTCCCGTGCGTGTGTGATCAGTCTCCCATGGGTGTGTGATCAGTCTCCCATGGGTGTGTGAGGATCTGTCTCCCGTGGGTGTGTGATCGTTCTCCCGTGGGTGTGTGATCAGTCTCCCGTGGCTGTGTGATCAGTCTCCCGTGGGTTTGTGATCAGTCTCCTGTGGGTGTGTGAGGATCTGTCTCCCGTGGTTGTGTGATCGGTCTCCCGTGGGTGTATGATCAGTCTCCCATGGGTGTGTGTGAGGATCAGTCTCCTGTGGGTGTATGATCAGTCTCCCATGGGTGTGTGTGAGGATCAGTCTCCTGTGGGTGTATGATCAGTCTCCCATGGGTGTGTGTGAGGATCAGTCTCCTGTGGGTGCGTGAGGATCGGTCTCCCGTGGGTGTATGATCGGTCTCCAGTGGGTGTGTGTGATCAGTCTCCGATGGGTGTGTGAGGATCTGTCTCCCATGGGTGTGTGAGGATCGGTCTCCCGTGGGTGTGTGATCAGTCTCCCGTGGGTGTGTGATCGGTCTCCCGTGCGTGTGTGATCAGTCTCCCATGGGTGTGTGATCAGTCTCCCATGGGTGTGTGAGGATCTGTCTCCCGTGGGTGTGTGATCGTTCTCCCGTGGGTGTGTGATCAGTCTCCCGTGGGTGTGTGATCGTTCTCCCGTGGGTGTGTGATCAGTCTCCCGTGGGTGTGTGATCAGTCTCCCGTGGGTGTGTGATCAGTCTCCCGTGGGTGTGTGATCGGTCTCCCATGGGTGTGTGAGGATCGGTCACCAGTGGGTGTGTGATCAGTCTCCCGTGGGTGTGTGATAGGTCTCCCGTGCGTGTGTGATCGGTCTCCCGTGGGTCTGTGAGGATCAGTCTCCCGTGGGTGTGTGTGATCAGTCTCCCGTGGGTGTGTGATCAGTCTCCCGTGGGTTTGTGATCAGTCTCCTGTGGGTGTGTGAGGATCTGTCTCCCGTGGTTGTGTGATCGGTCTCCCGTGGGTGTATGATCAGTCTCCCATGGGTGTGTGTGAGGATCAGTCTCCTGTGGGTGTGTGAGGGTCAGTCTCCCGTGGGTGTGTGATCAGTCTCCCGTGGGTGCGTGAGGATCGGTCTCCCGTGGGTGTATGATCAGTCTCCCATGGGTGTGTGTGAGGATCAGTCTCCTGTGGGTTTATGATCAGTCTCCCATGGTGTGTGTGAGGATCAGTCTCCCGTGGGTGCGTGAGGATCGGTCTCCAGTTGGTCTGTGATCGGTCTCCCGTGGGTGTGTGATCAGTCTCCCGTGGGTGAGTGATCGGTCTCCCGTGGGTGTGAGGATCTGTCTCCCATGGGTGTGTGATCGGTCTCCCGTAGCTGTGTAATCAGTCTCCCGTGTGTGCGTGAGTGATCGGTCTCCAGTTGGTCTGTGATCGGTCTCCCGTGGGTGTGTGATCAGTCTCCCGTGGGTGAGTGATCGGTCTCCCGTGGGTGTGAGGATCTGTCTCCCATGGGTGTGTGATCAGTCTCCCGTGGGTGTGTGTGATCGATCTCCCGTGGGTGTGTGAGGATCGGTCTCCCGCGGTTGTGTGATCAGTCTCCCGTGTGTGTGTGAGGATCGGTCTCCCGTGGGTGTGTGATCAGTCTCGTGGGTGTGTGTGATCGGTCTCCCGTGGGTGTGTGATCAGTCTCCTGTGGGTGTAGGATCAGTCTCCCTTGGGTGTGTGAGGATAGGTCTTCCGTGGGTTTGTGATCAGTCTCCCGTGGGTGTGTGATCGGTCTCCCGTGCGTGTGTGATCAGTCTCCCATGGGTGTGTGATCAGTCTCCCATGGGTGTGTGATCGGTCTCCCGTGGGTTTGTAATCAGTCTCCTGTGGGTGTGTGAGGATCACTCTCCCGTGGTTGTGTGATCGGTCTCCCGTGGGTGTGTGATCGGTCTCCCATGGGTGTGTGAGGATCTGTCTCCCGTGGCTGTGTGATCGGTCTCCCGTGGGTGTGTTATCAGTCTCCCGTGGGTGTGTGATTGGTCTCCCGTGGGTGTGTGAGGATCGGTCTCCTGTGGGTGTGTGATCAGTCTCCCGTGGGTGTGTGTGATCACTCTCCCGTGGGTGTGTGATCGGTCTCCCGTGAGTGTGTGATCAGTCTCCCGTCGGTGTGTGATCAGTCTCCCGAGGGTGGGTGATCGGTCTCCCGTGGCTGTGTGATCGGTCTCCCGTGGGTGTATTATCAGTCTCCCGTGGGTGTGTGATTGGTCTCCCATGGGTGTGTGAGGATCGGTCTCCTGTGCGTGTGTGATCAGTCTCCCGTTGGTGTGTGAGGATCGGTCTCCCGTGGGTGTGTGATCAGTCTCCCGTGGGTGTGTGTGATCAGTTTCCCGTGGGTGTGTGATCGGTTTCCCGTGGGTGTGTGATCAGTCTCCCATGGGTGTATGATCAGTCTCCCATGGGTGTGTGAGGATCTGTCTCCCATGGGAGTATGATCGTTCTCCCATGGGTGTGTGAGGATCAGTCTCCCGTGGGTGTGTGTGAGGATCAGTCTCCTGTGTGTGTGTGTGATCAGTCTCCCGTGTGTGTGTGTGATCAGTCTCCCGTGGGTGTGTGATCAGTCTCCCATGGTTGTGTGAGGATCGGTCACCAGTGGGTGTGTGATCAGTCTCCCGTGGGTGTGTGATAGGTCTCCCGTGCGTGTGTGATCAGTCTCCCGTGGGTGTGTGAGGATCTGTCTCCCGTGGGTGTGTGATCAGTCTCCCGTGGGTTTGTGATCAGTCTCCTGTGGGTGTGTGAGGATCTGTCTCCCGTGGGTGTGTGATCAGTCTCCCATGGGTGTGTGTGATCAGTCTCGTGTGGGTGTGTGAGGATCTGTCTCCCGTGGGTGTGTGATCAGTCTCCCGTGGGTTTGTGATCAGTCTCCTGTGGGTGTGTGAGGATCTGTCTCCCGTGGGTGTGTGATCAGTCTCCCGTGGTTGTGTGATCGGTCTCCCGTGGGTGTATGATCAGTCTCCCATGGGTGTGTGTGAGGATCAGTCTCCTGTGGGTGTATGATCAGTCTCCCATGGGTGTGTGTGAGGATCAGTCTCCTGTGGGTGTGTGAGGATCTGTCTCCCGTGGGTGTGAGATCGTTCTCCCGTGGGTGTGTGATCAGTCTCCCGTGGGTGTGTGATCGGTCTCCCGTGGGTCTGTGAGGATCAGTCTCCCGTGGGTGTGTGTGATCAGTCTCCCGTGGGTGTGTGATCAGTCTCCCGTGGGTTTGTGATCAGTCTCCTGTGGGTGTGTGATCAGTCTCCCATGGGTGTGGGATCGGTCTCCCGTGGAAGTATGATCAGTCTCCCATGGGTGTGTGTGAGGATCAGTCTCCCGTGGGTGTATGATCAGTCACCCATGGGTGTGTGTGAGGATCAGTCTCCTGTGGGTGCGTGAGGATCGGTCTCCCGTGGGTGTATGATCAGTCTCCCGTGGGTGCGTGAGGATCGGTCTCCCGTGGGTGTGTGATCAGTCTCCCGTGGGTGCGTGAGGATCGGTCTCCCGTGGGTGTGTGTTCGGTCTCCCGTAGCTGTGTGATCAGTCTCCCGTGTGTGTGTGAGTGATCGGTCTCCTGTGGGTGTGTGAGGATCTGTCTCCCGTGGGTGTGTGATCAGTCTCCCGTGGGTGTGTGAGGATCTGTCTCCCGTGGGTGTGTGATCGGTCTCCCGTGGGTTTGTGATCAGTCTCCTGTGGGTGTGTGAGGATCAGTCTTCCGTGTATGTGTGATACACATGGGTGTGTATCTCTCCCGTGGGTGTGTGATCAGTCTCCCGTGGGTGTGTGATCGGTCTCCCGTGGGTGTGTGATCAGTCTCCCATGGGTGTATGATCAGTCTCCCATGGGTGTGTGAGGATCTGTCTCCCATGGGTGTATGATCGTTCTCCCATGGGTGTGTGAGGATCAGTCTCCCGTGGGTGTGTGTGAGGATCAGTCTCCTCTGTGTGTGTGTGTGATCAGTCTCCCATGGGTGTGTGAGGATCGGTCTCCAGTGGGTGTGTGATCAGTCTCCGGTGGGTGTGTGATCGGTCTCCCGTGGGTGTGTGATCGGTCTCCCGTGCGTGTGTGATCAGTCTCCCGTGGGTGTGTCATCAGTCTCCCTTGGGTGTGTGAGGATCTGTCTCCCGTAGGTTTGTGATCAGTCTCCTGTGGGTGTGTGAGGATCTGTCTCCCGTGGTTGTGTGATCGGTCTCCCGTGGGTGTATGATCAGTCTCCCATGGGTGTGTGTGAGGATCAGTCTCCTGTGGGTGTATGATCAATCTCCCATGGGTGTGTGTGAGGATCAGTCTCCTGTGGGTGTGTGAGGATCAGTCTCCCGTCGGTGTGTGATCAGTCTCCCGTGGGTGCGTGAGGATCGGTCTCCCGTGGGTGTATGATCAGTCTCCCATGGGTGTGTGTGAGGATCAGTCTCCTGTGGGTGTGTGAGGATCAGTCTCCCGTGGGTGTGTGATCAGTCTCCCATGGGTGTGTGAGGATCTGTCTCCCGTGGGTGTGTGATCGTTCTCCCGTGGGTGTGTGATCGGTCTCCCGTGGGTGTGTGAGGATCTGTCTCCCGTGGGTGTGTGTGATCAGTCTCCCGTGGGTGTGTGATCAGTCTCCCGTGGGTTTGTGATCAGTCTCCTGTGGGTGTGTGAGGATCTGTCTCCCGTGGTTGTGTGATCGGTCTCCCGTGGGTGTATGATCAGTCTCCCATGGGTGTGTGTAAGGATCAGTCTCCCGTGGGTGTGTCATCAGTCTCCCTTGGGTGTGTGAGGATCAGTCTCCCGTTGGTGTGTGATCAGACCCCCGTGGGTGTGTGATCGGTCTCCCGTGGGTGTGTGATCAGTCTTCCATGGGTGTGTGATCAGTCTCCCATGGGTGTGTGTGAGCATCAGTCTCCTGTGGGTGTGTGATCAGTCTCCCATCGGTGTGTGATCAGTCTCCCATGGGTCCGTGCGGATCGGTCTCCCGTGGGTGTATGATCAGTCTCCCATGGGTGTGTGTGAGGATCAGTCTCCCGTGGGTGTATGATCAGTCTCCCATGGGTGTGTGTGAGCATCAGTCTCCTGTGGGTGTGTGATCAGTCTCCCATCGGCGTGTGATCAGTCTCCCATGGGTGCGTGCGGATCGGTCTCCCGTGGGTGTATGATCAGTCTCCCATGGGTGTGTGTGAGGATCTGTCTCCTGTGGGTGTATGATCAGTCTCCCATGGGTGTGTGTGAGGATCAGTCTCCTGTGGGTGTGTGAGGATCAGTCTCCCGTGGGTGTGTGATCAGTCTCCCGTGGGTGCGTGAGGATCGATCTCCCGTGGGTGTGTGATCGGTCTCCCGTGGGTGTGTGATCGGTCTCCCGTAGGTGAGTGATCGGTCTCCAGTTGGTCTGTGATCGGTCTCCCGTGGTTGTGTGATCAGTCTCCCGTGGGTGAGTGATCGGTCTCCAGTGGGTGTGTGTGATCAGTCTCCGATGGGTGTGTGAGGATCTGTCTCCCATGGGTGTGTGAGGATCGGTCTCCCGTGGGTGTGTGATCAGTCTCCGATGGGTGTGTGAGGATCTGTCTCCCATGGGTGTGTGAGGATCGGTCTCCCGTGGGTGTGTGATCAGTCTCCCGTGGGTGTGTGATCGGTCTCCCGTTGTTGTGTGATCGGTCTCCCGTGCGTGTGTGATCAGTCTCCCATGGGTGTGTGATCAGTCTCCCATGGGTGTGTGAGGATCTGTCTCCCGTGGGTGTGTGATCGTTCTCCCGTGGGTGTGTGATCAGTCTCCCATGGGTGTGTGTGAGGATCAGTCTCCTGTGGGTGTATGATCGTTCTCCCGTGGGTGTGTGATCAGTCTCCCATGGGTGTGTGTGAGGATCAGTCTCCTGTGGGTGTGTGAGGATCAGTCTCCCGTGGGTGTGTGATCAGTCTCCCATGGGTGTGTGATCGGTCTCCTGTGGGTGTGTGAGGATCTGTCTCCCGTGGTTGTGTGATCGGTCTCCCGTGGGTGTATGATCAGTCTCCCATGGGTGTGTGTGAGGATCAGTCTCCTGTGGGTGTATGATCAGTCTCCCATGGATGTGTGTGAGGATCAGTCTCCTGTGGGTGCGTGAGGATCGGTCTCCCGTGGGTGTATGATCGGTCTCCAGTGGGTGTGTGTGATCAGTCTCCGATGGGTGTGTGAGGATCTGTCTCCCATGGGTGTGTGAGGATCGGTCTCCCGTGGGTGTGTGATCAGTCTCCCGTGGGTGTGTGATCGGTCTCCCGTGGGTGTGTGATCGGTCTCCCGTGCGTGTGTGATCAGTCTCCCATGGGTGTGTGAGGATCTGTCTCCCGTGGGTGTGTGATCGTTCTCCCGTGGGTGTGTGATCAGTCTCCCGTGGGTGTGTGATCAGTCTCCCATGGGTGTGTGAGGATCGGTCACCAGTGGGTGTGTGATAGGTCTCCCGTGCGTGTGTGATCAGTCTCACGTGGGTGTGTGATCAGTCTCCCGTGGGTGTGTGATCGGTCTCCCGTGCGTGTGTGATCAGTCTCACGTGGGTGTGTGATCAGTCTCACGTGGGTGTGTGATCAGTCTCCCGTGGGTGTGTGATAGGTCTCCCGTGCGTGTGTGATCAGTCTCACGTGGGTGTGTGATCAGTCTCCCGTGGGTGTGTGATCGGTCTCCCGTGCATGTGTGATCAGTCTCCCATGGGTGTGTGATCAGTCTCCCATGGGTGTGTGAGGATCTGTCTCCCGTGGGTGTGTGATCGTTCTCCCGTGGGTGTGTGATCAGTCTCCCGTGGGTGTGTGATCAGTCTCCCGTGGGTTTGTGATCAGTCTCCTGTGGGTGTGTGAGGATCTGTCTCCCGTGGTTGTGTGATCGGTCTCCCGTGGGTGTATGATCAGTCTCCCATGGGTGTGTGTGAGGATCAGTCTCCTGTGGGTGTATGATCAGTCTCCCATGGGTGTTTGTGAGGATCAGTCTCCTGTGGGTGTGTGAGGGTCAGTCTCCCGTGGGTGTGTGATCAGTCTCCCGTGGGTGCGTGAGGATCGGTCTCCCGTGGGTGTATGATCAGTCTCACATGGGTGTGTGTGAGGATCAGTCTCCTGTGGGTTTATGATCAGTCTCCCATGGTGTGTGTGAGGATCAGTCTGCTGTGGGTGTGTGAGGATCAGTCTCCCGTGGGTGCGTGAGGATCGGTCTCCAGTTGGTCTGTGATCGGTCTCCCGTGGGTGTGTGATCAGTCTCCCGTGGGTGAGTGATCGGTCTCCCGTGGGTGTGAGGATCTGTCTCCCATGGGTGTGTGATCGGTCTCCCGTAGCTGTGTAATCAGTCTCCCGTGTGTGCGTGAGTGATCGGTCTCCAGTTGGTCTGTGATCGGTCTCCCATGGGTGTGTGATCAGTCTCCCGTGGGTGAGTGATCGGTCTCCCGTGGGTGTGAGGATCTGTCTCCCATGGGTGTGTGATCAGTCTCCCGTGGGTGTGTGTGATCGATCTCCCGTGGGTGTGTGAGGATCGGTCTCCCGCGGTTGTGTGATCAGTCTCCCGTGTGTGTGTGAGGATCGGTCTCCCGTGGGTGTGTGATCAGTCTCGTGGGTGTGTGTGATCGGTCTCCCGTGGGTGTGTGATCAGTCTCCTGTGGGTGTAGGATCAGTCTCCCTTGGGTGTGTGAGGATCTGTCTCCCGTGGGTGTGTGATCAGTCTCCCGTGGGTGAGTGAGGATCGGTCTCCCGTGGGTGTGTGATCGGTCTCCCGTAGCTGTGTGATCAGTCTCCCGTGTGTGTGTGAGTGATCGGTCTCCTGTGGGTGTGTGAGGATCTGTCTCCCGTGGGTGTGTGATCGGTCTCCCGTGGGTTTGTGATCAGTCTCCTGTGGGTGTGTGAGGATCAGTCTTCCGTGTATGTGTGATACACATGGGTGTGTATCTCTCCCGTGGGTGTGTGATCAGTCTCCCGTGGGTGTGTGATCGGTCTCCCGTGGGTGTGTGATCAGTCTCCCATGGGTGTATGATCAGTCTCCCATGGGTGTGTGAGGATCTGTCTCCCATGGGTGTATGATCGTTCTCCCATGGGTGTGTGAGGATCAGTCTCCCGTGGGTGTGTGAGAGGATCAGTCTCCTGTGTGTGTGTGTGTGATCAGTCTCCCATGGGTGTGTGAGGATCGGTCTCCAGTGGGTGTGTGATCAGTCTCCCGTGGGTGTGTGATCGGTCTCCCGTGGGTGTCTGATCGGTCTCCCGTGCGTGTGTGATCAGTCTCCCGTGGGTGTGTCATCAGTCTCCCTTGGGTGTGTGAGGATCTGTCTCCCGTAGGTTTGTGATCAGTCTCCTGTGGGAGTGTGAGGATCTGTCTCCCGTGGTTGTGTGATCGGTCTCCCGTGGGTGTATGATCAGTCTCCCATGGGTGTGTGTGAGGATCAGTCTCCTGTGGGTGTATGATCAATCTCCCATGGGTGTGTGTGAGGATCAGTCTCCTGTGGGTGTGTGAGGATCAGTCTCCCGTCGGTGTGTGATCAGTCTCCCGTGGGTGCGTGAGGATCGGTCTCCCGTTGGTGTATGATCAGTCTCCCATGGGTGTGTGTGAGGATCAGTCTCCTGTGGGTGTGTGAGGATCAGTCTCCCGTGGGTGTGTGATCAGTCTCCCATGGGTGTGTGTGAGGATCAGTCTCCTGTGGGTGTGTGAGGATCAGTCTCCCGTGGGTGTGTGATCAGTCTCCCATGGGTGTGTGAGGATCTGTCTCCCGTGGGTGTGTGATCGTTCTCCCGTGGGTGTATGATCAGTCTCCCATGGGTGTGTGTGAGGATCAGTCTCCCGTGGGTGTGTGATCGGTCTCCCGTGGGTGTGTGAGGATCTGTCTCCCGTGGGTGTGTGTGATCAGTCTCCCGTGGGTGTGTGATCAGTCTCCCGTGGGTTTGTGATCAGTCTCCTGTGGGTGTGTGAGGATCTGTCTCCCGTGGTTGTGTGATCGGTCTCCCGTGGGTGTATGATCAGTCTCCCATGGGTGTGTGTGAGGATCAGTCTCCCGTGGGTGTGTCATCAGTCTCCCTTGGGTGTGTGAGGATCAGTCTCCCGTTGGTGTGTGATCAGTCTCCCATGGGTGTGTGATCAGTCTCCCATGGGTGTGTGATCAGTCTCCCATGGGTGTGTGTGAGCATCAGTCTCCTGTGGGTGTGTGATCAGTCTCCCATCGGTGTGTGATCAGTCTCCCATGGGTGCGTGCGGATCGGTCTCCCGTGGGTGTATGATCAGTCTCCCATGGGTGTGTGTGAGGATCAGTCTCCCGTGGGTGTATGATCAGTCTCCCATGGGTGTGTGTGAGCATCAGTCTCCTGTGGGTGTGTGATCAGTCTCCCATCGGCGTGTGATCAGTCTCCCATGGGTGCGTGCGGATCGGTCTCCCGTGGGTGTATGATCAGTCTCCCATGGGTGTGTGTGAGGATCTGTCTCCTGTGGGTGTATGATCAGTCTCCCATGGGTGTGTGTGAGGATCAGTCTCCTGTCGGTGTGTGAGGATCAGTCTCCCGTGGGTGTGTGATCAGTCTCCCGTGGGTGCATGAGGATCGGTCTCCCGTGGGTGTGTGATCGGTCTCCCGTGGGTGTGTGATCGGTCTCCCGTAGGTGTGTGATCAGTCTCCCGTGTGTGTGTGAGTGATCGGTCTCCAGTTGGTCTGTGATCGGTCTCCCGTGGTTGTGTGATCAGTCTCCCGTGGGTGAGTGATCGGTCTCCAGTGGGTGTGTGTGATCAGTCTCCGATGGGTGTGTGAGGATCTGTCTCCCATGGGTGTGTGAGGATCGGTCTCCCGTGGGTGTGTGATCAGTCTCCGATGGGTGTGTGAGGATCTGTCTCCCATGGGTGTGTGAGGATCGGTCTCCCGTGGGTGTGTGATCAGTCTCCCGTGGGTGTGTGATCGGTCTCCCGTTGTTGTGTGATCGGTCTCCCGTGCGTGTGTGATCAGTCTCCCATGGGTGTGTGATCAGTCTCCCATGGGTGTGTGAGGATCTGTCTCCCGTGGGTGTGTGATCGTTCTCCCGTGGGTGTGTGATCAGTCTCCCATGGGTGTGTGTGAGGATCAGTCTCCTGTGGGTGTATGATCGTTCTCCCGTGGGTGTGTGATCAGTCTCCCATGGGTGTGTGTGAGGATCAGTCTCCTGTGGGTGTGTGAGGATCAGTCTCCCGTGGGTGTGTGATCAGTCTCCCATGGGTGTGTGATCGGTCTCCTGTGGGTGTGTGAGGATCTGTCTCCCGTGGTTGTGTGATCGGTCTCCCGTGGGTGTATGATCAGTCTCCCATGGGTGTGTGTGAGGATCAGTCTCCTGTGGGTGTATGATCAGTCTCCCATGGGTGTGTGTGAGGATCAGTCTCCTGTGGGTGCGTGAGGATCGGTCTCCCGTGGGTGTATGATCGGTCTCCAGTGGGTGTGTGTGATCAGTCTCCGATGGGTGTGTGAGGATCTGTCTCCCATGGGTGTGTGAGGATCGGTCTCCCGTGGGTGTGTGATCAGTCTCCCGTGGGTGTGTGATCGGTCTCCCGTGGGTGTGTGATCGGTCTCCCGTGCGTGTGTGATCAGTCTCCCATGGGTGTGTGATCAGTCTCCCATGGGTGTGTGAGGATCTGTCTCCCGTGGGTGTGTGATCGTTCTCCCGTGGGTGTGTGATCAGTCTCCCGTGGGTGTGTGATCAGTCTCCCATGGGTGTGTGAGGATCGGTCACCAGTGGGTGTGTGATAGGTCTCCCGTGCGTGTGTGATCGGTCTCCCGTGCGTGTGTGATCAGTCTCACGTGGGTGTGTGATCAGTCTCCCGTGGGTGTGTGATCGGTCTCCCGTGCGTGTGTGATCAGTCTCACGTGGGTGTGTGATCAGTCTCACGTGGGTGTGTGATCAGTCTCCCGTGGGTGTGTGATAGGTCTCCCGTGCGTGTGTGATCAGTCTCACGTGGGTGTGTGATCAGTCTCCCGTGGGTGTGTGATCGGTCTCCCGTGCATGTGTGATCAGTCTCCCATGGGTGTGTGATCAGTCTCCCATGGGTGTGTGAGGATCTGTCTCCCGTGGGTGTGTGATCGTTCTCCCGTGGGTGTGTGATCAGTCTCCCGTGGGTGTGTGATCAGTCTCCCGTGGGTTTGTGATCAGTCTCCTGTGGGTGTGTGAGGATCTGTCTCCCGTGGTTGTGTGATCGGTCTCCCGTGGGTGTATGATCAGTCTCCCATGGGTGTGTGTGAGGATCAGTCTCCTGTGGGTGTATGATCAGTCTCCCATGGGTGTGTGTGAGGATCAGTCTCCTGTGGGTGTGTGAGGGTCAGTCTCCCGTGGGTGTGTGATCAGTCTCCCGTGGGTGCGTGAGGATCAGTCTCCCGTGGGTGTATGATCAGTCTCCCATGGGTGTGTGTGAGGATCAGTCTCCTGTGGGTTTATGATCAGTCTCCCATGGTGTGTGTGAGGATCAGTCTGCTGTGGGTGTGTGAGGATCAGTCTCCCGTGGGTGCGTGAGGATCGGTCTCCAGTTGGTCTGTGATCGGTCTCCCGTGGGTGTGTGATCAGTCTCCCGTGGGTGAGTGATCGGTCTCCCGTGGGTGTGTGAGGATCTGTCTCCCGTGGTTGTGTGATCGGTCTCCCGTGGGTGTATGATCAGTCTCCCATGGGTGTGTGTGAGGATCAGTCTCCTGTGGGTGTATGATCAATCTCCCATGGGTGTGTGTGAGGATCAGTCTCCTGTGGGTGTGTGAGGATCAGTCTCCCGTCGGTGTGTGATCAGTCTCCCGTGGGTGCGTGAGGATCGGTCTCCCGTGGGTGTATGATCAGTCTCCCATGGGTGTGTGTGAGGATCAGTCTCCTGTGGGTGTGTGAGGATCAGTCTCCCGTGGGTGTGTGATCAGTCTCCCATGGGTGTGTGAGGATCTGTCTCCCGTGGGTGTGTGATCGTTCTCCCGTGGGTGTATGATCAGTCTCCCATGGGTGTGTGTGAGGATCAGTCTCCCGTGGGTGTGTGATCGGTCTCCCGTGGGTGTGTGAGGATCTGTCTCCCGTGGGTGTGTGTGATCAGTCTCCCGTGGGTGTGTGATCAGTCTCCCGTGGGTTTGTGATCAGTCTCCTGTGGGTGTGTGAGGATCTGTCTCCCGTGGTTGTGTGATCGGTCTCCCGTGGGTGTATGATCAGTCTCCCATGGGTGTGTGTGAGGATCAGTCTCCCGTGGGTGTGTCATCAGTCTCCCTTGGGTGTGTGAGGATCAGTCTCCCGTTGGTGTGTGATCAGTCTCCCATGGGTGTGTGATCAGTCTCCCATGGGTGTGTGATCAGTCTCCCATGGGTGTGTGTGAGCATCAGTCTCCTGTGGGTGTGTGATCAGTCTCCCATCGGTGTGTGATCAGTCTCCCATGGGTGCGTGCGGATCGGTCTCCCGTGGGTGTATGATCAGTCTCCCATGGGTGTGTGTGAGGATCAGTCTCCCGTGGGTGTATGATCAGTCTCCCATGGGTGTGTGTGAGCATCAGTCTCCTGTGGATGTGTGATCAGTCTCCCATCGGCGTGTGATCAGTCTCCCATGGGTGCGTGCGGATCGGTCTCCCGTGGGTGTATGATCAGTCTCCCATGGGTGTGTGTGAGGATCTGTCTCCTGTGGGTGTATGATCAGTCTCCCATGGGTGTGTGTGAGGATCAGTCTCCTGTGGGTGTGTGAGGATCAGTCTCCCGTGGGTGTGTGATCAGTCTCCCGTGGGTGCATGAGGATCGGTCTCCCGTTGGTGTGTGATCGGTCTCCCGTGGGTGTGTGATCGGTCTCCCGTAGGTGTGTGATCAGTCTCCCGTGTGTGTGTGAGTGATCGGTCTCCAGTTGGTCTGTGATCGGTCTCCCGTGGTTGTGTGATCAGTCTCCCGTGGGTGAGTGATCGGTCTCCAGTGGGTGTGTGTGATCAGTCTCCGATGGGTGTGTGAGGATCTGTCTCCCATGGGTGTGTGAGGATCGGTCTCCCGTGGGTGTGTGATCAGTCTCCGATGGGTGTGTGAGGATCTGTCTCCCATGGGTGTGTGAGGATCGGTCTCCCGTGGGTGTGTGATCGGTCTCCCGTTGTTGTGTGATCGGTCTCCCGTGCGTGTGTGATCAGTCTCCCATGGGTGTGTGATCAGTCTCCCATGGGTGTGTGAGGATCTGTCTCCCGTGGGTGTGTGATCGTTCTCCCGTGGGTGTGTGATCAGTCTCCCATGGGTGTGTGTGAGGATCAGTCTCCTGTGGGTGTATGATCGTTCTCCCGTGGGTGTGTGATCAGTCTCCCATGGGTGTGTGTGAGGATCAGTCTCCTGTGGGTGTGTGAGGATCAGTCTCCCGTGGGTGTGTGATCAGTCTCCCATGGGTGTGTGATCGGTCTCCTGTGGGTGTGTGAGGATCTGTCTCCCGTGGTTGTGTGATCGGTCTCCCGTGGGTGTATGATCAGTCTCCCATGGGTGTGTGTGAGGATCAGTCTCCTGTGGGTGTATGATCAGTCTCCCATGGGTGTGTGTGAGGATCAGTCTCCTGTGGGTGCGTGAGGATCGGTCTCCCGTGGGTGTATGATCGGTCCCAAGTGGGTGTGTGTGATCAGTCTCCGATGGGTGTGTGAGGATCTGTCTACCATGGGTGTGTGAGGATCGGTCTCCCGTGGGTGTGTGATCAGTCTCCCGTGGGTGTGTGATCGGTCTCCCGTGGGTGTGTGATCGGTCTCCCGTGCGTGTGTGATCAGTCTCCCATGGGTGTGTGATCAGTCTCCCATGGGTGTGTGAGGATCTGTCTCCCGTGGGTGTGTGATCGTTCTCCCGTGGGTGTGTGATCAGTCTCCCGTGGGTGTGTGATCAGTCTCCCATGGGTGTGTGAGGATCGGTCACCAGTGGGTGTGTGATAGGTCTCCCGTGCGTGTGTGATCGGTCTCCCGTGCGTGTGTGATCAGTCTCACGTGGGTGTGTGATCAGTCTCCCGTGGGTGTGTGATCGGTCTCCCGTGCGTGTGTGATCAGTCTCACGTGGGTGTGTGATCAGTCTCACGTGGGTGTGTGATCAGTCTCCCGTGGGTGTGTGATAGGTCTCCCGTGCGTGTGTGATCAGTCTCACGTGGGTGTGTGATCAGTCTCCCGTGGGTGTGTGATCGGTCTCCCGTGCATGTGTGATCAGTCTCCCATGGGTGTGTGATCAGTCTCACATGGGTGTGTGAGGATCTGTCTCCCGTGGGTGTGTGATCGTTCTCCCGTGGGTGTGTGATCAGTCTCCCGTGGGTGTGTGATCAGTCTCCCGTGGGTTTGTGATCAGTCTCCTGTGGGTGTGTGAGGATCTGTCTCCCGTGGTTGTGTGATCGGTCTCCCGTGGGTGTATGATCAGTCTCCCATGGGTGTGTGTGAGGATCAGTCTCCTGTGGGTGTATGATCAGTCTCCCATGGGTGTGTGTGAGGATCAGTCTCCTGTGGGTGTGTGAGGGTCAGTCTCCCGTGGGTGTGTGATCAGTCTCCCGTGGGTGCGTGAGGATCGGTCTCCCGTGGGTGTATGATCAGTCTCCCATGGGTGTGTGTGAGGATCAGTCTCCTGTGGGTTTATGATCAGTCTCCCATGGTGTGTGTGAGGATCAGTCTGCTGTGGGTGTGTGAGGATCAGTCTCCCGTGGGTGCGTGAGGATCGGTCTCCAGTTGGTCTGTGATCGGTCTCCCGTGGGTGTGTGATCAGTCTCCCGTGGGTGAGTGATCGGTCTCCCGTGGGTGTGAGGATCTGTCTCCCATGGGTGTGTGATCAGTCTCCCGTGGGTGTGTGTGATCGATCTCCCGTGGGTGTGTGAGGATCGGTCTCCCGCGGTTGTGTGATCAGTCTCCCGTGTGTGTGTGAGGATCGGTCTCCCGTGGGTGTGAGGATCTGTCTCCCATGGGTGTGTGATCGGTCTCCCGTAGCTGTGTAATCAGTCTCCCGTGTGTGCGTGAGTGATCGGTCTCCAGTTGGTCTGTGATCGGTCTCCCGTGGGTGTGTGATCAGTCTCCCGTGGGTGAGTGATCGGTCTCCCGTGGGTGTGAGGATCTGTCTCCCATGGGTGTGTGATCAGTCTCCCGTGGGTGTGTGTGATCGATCTCCCGTGGGTGTGTGAGGATCGGTCTCCCGCGGTTGTGTGATCAGTCTCCCGTGTGTGTGTGAGGATCGGTCTCCCGTGGGTGTGTGATCAGTCTCGTGGGTGTGTGTGATCGGTCTCCCGTGGGTGTGTGATCAGTCTCCTGTGGGTGTAGGATCAGTCTCCCTTGGGTGTGTGAGGATAGGTCTTCCGTGGGTTTGTGATCATTCTCCCGTGGGTGTGTGATCGGTCTCCCGTGCGTGTGTGATCAGTCTCCCATGGGTGTGTGATCAGTCTCCCATGGGTGTGTGATCGGTCTCCCGTGGGTTTGTGATCAGTCTCCTGTGGGTGTGTGAGGATCACGCTCCCGTGGTTGTGTGATCGGTCTCCCGTGGGTGTGTGATCGGTCTCCCATGGGTGTGTGAGGATCTGTCTCCCGTGGCTGTGTGATCGGTCTCCCGTGGGTGTGTTATCAGTCTCCCGTGGGTGTGTGATTGGTCTCCCGTGGGTGTGTGAGGATCGGTCTCCTGTGGGTGTGTGATCAGTCTCCCGTGGGTGTGTGTGATCACTCTCCCGTGGGTATGTGATCGGTCTCCCGTGAGTGTGTGATCAGTCTCCCGTCGGTGTGTGATCAGTCTCCCGAGGGTGGGTGATCGGTCTCCCGTGGCTGTGTGATCGGTCTCCCGTGGGTGTATTATCAGTCTCCCGTGGGTGTGTGATTGGTCTCCCATGGGTGTGTGAGGATCGGTCTCCTGTGCGTGTGTGATCAGTCTCCCGTTGGTGTGTGAGGATCGGTCTCCCGTGGGTGTGTGATCAGTCTCCCGTGGGTGTGTGTGATCAGTTTCCCGTGGGTGTGTGATCGGTTTCCCGTGGGTGTGTGATCAGTCTCCCATGGGTGTATGATCAGTCTCCCATGGGTGTGTGAGGATCTGTCTCCCATGGGTGTATGATCGTTCTCCCATGGGTGTGTGAGGATCAGTCTCCCGTGGGTGTGTGTGAGGATCAGTCTCCTGTGTGTGTGTGTGATCAGTCTCCCGTGTGTGTGTGTGATCAGTCTCCCATGGGTGTGTGATCAGTCTCCCATGGTTGTGTGAGGATCTGTCTCCCATGGGTGTATGATCGTTCTCCCATGGGTGTGTGAGGATCAGTCTCCCGTGGGTGTGTGTGAGGATCAGTCTCCTGTGTGTGTGTGTGATCAGTCTCCCGTGTGTGTGTGTGATCAGTCACCAGTGGGTGTGTGATCAGTCTCCCGTGGGTGTGTGATAGGTCTCCCGTGCGTGTGTGATCAGTCTCCCGTGGGTGTGTGAGGATCTGTCTCCCGTGGGTGTGTGATCAGTCTCCCGTGGGTTTGTGATCAGTCTCGTGTGGGTGTGTGAGGATCTGTCTCCCGTGGGTGTGTGATCGGTCTCCCGTGGGTGTATGATCAGTCTCCCATGGGTGTGTGTGAGGATCAGTCTCCCGTGGGTGTGTGATCAGTCTCCCATGGGTGTGTGAGGATCTGTCTCCCGTGGGTGTGAGATCGTTCTCCCGTGGGTGTGTGATCAGTCTCCCGTGGGTGTGTGATCGGTCTCCCGTGGGTCTGTGAGGATCAGTCTCCCGTGGGTGTGTGTGATCAGTCTCCCGTGGGTGTGTGATCAGTCTCCCGTGGGTTTGTGATCAGTCTCCTGTGGGTGTGTGAGGATCAGTCTCCCGTGGGTGTGTGTGATCAGTCTCCCATGGGTGTGTGATCGGTCTCCCGTGGAAGTATGATCAGTCTCCCATGGGTGTGTGTGAGGATCAGTCTCCTGTGGGTGTATGATCAGTCTCCCATGGGTGTGTGTGAGGATCAGTCTCCTGTGGGTGTGTGAGGATCAGACTCCCGTGGGTGTGTGATCAGTCTCCCGTGGGCGCGTGAGGATCGGTCTCCCGTGGGTGTGTGATCGGTCTCCCGTAGGTGTGTGATCAGTCTCCTGTGTGTGTGTGAGTGATCGGTCTCCAGTTGGTCTGTGATCGGTCTCCCGTGGGAGTGTGATCTGTCTCCCGTGGTTGTGTGATCGGTCTCCCGTGGGTGTATGATCAGTCTCCCATGGGTGTGTGTGAGGATCAGTCTCCTGTGGGTGTATGATCAGTCTCCCATGGGTGTGTGTGAGGATCAGTCTCCTGTGGGTGCGTGAGGATCGGTCTCCCGTGGGTGTATGATCGGTCTCCAGTGGGTGTGTGTGATCAGTCTCCGATGGGTGTGTGAGGATCTGTCTACCATGGGTGTGTGAGGATCGGTCTCCCGTGGGTGTGTGATCAGTCTCCCGTGGGTGTGTGATCGGTCTCCCGTGGGTGTGTGATCGGTCTCCCGTGCGTGTGTGATCAGTCTCCCATGGGTGTGTGATCAGTCTCCCATGGGTGTGTGAGGATCTGTCTCCCGTGGGTGTGTGATCGTTCTCCCGTGGGTGTGTGATCAGTCTCCCGTGGGTGTGTGATCAGTCTCCCATGGGTGTGTGAGGATCGGTCACCAGTGGGTGTGTGATAGGTCTCCCGTGCGTGTGTGATCGGTCTCCCGTGCGTGTGTGATCAGTCTCACGTGGGTGTGTGATCAGTCTCCCGTGGGTGTGTGATCGGTCTCCCGTGCGTGTGTGATCAGTCTCACGTGGGTGTGTGATCAGTCTCACGTGGGTGTGTGATCAGTCTCCCGTGGGTGTGTGATAGGTCTCCCGTGCGTGTGTGATCAGTCTCACGTGGGTGTGTGATCAGTCTCCCGTGGGTGTGTGATCGGTCTCCCGTGCATGTGTGATCAGTCTCCCATGGGTGTGTGATCAGTCTCCCATGGGTGTGTGAGGATCTGTCTCCCGTGGGTGTGTGATCGTTCTCCCGTGGGTGTGTGATCAGTCTCCCGTGGGTGTGTGATCAGTCTCCCGTGGGTTTGTGATCAGTCTCCTGTGGGTGTGTGAGGATCTGTCTCCCGTGGTTGTGTGATCGGTCTCCCGTGGGTGTATGATCAGTCTCCCATGGGTGTGTGTGAGGATCAGTCTCCTGTGGGTGTATGATCAGTCTCCCATGGGTGTGTGTGAGGATCAGTCTCCTGTGGGTGTGTGAGGGTCAGTCTCCCGTGGGTGTGTGATCAGTCTCCCGTGGGTGCGTGAGGATCGGTCTCCCGTGGGTGTATGATCAGTCTCCCATGGGTGTGTGTGAGGATCAGTCTCCTGTGGGTTTATGATCAGTCTCCCATGGTGTGTGTGAGGATCAGTCTGCTGTGGGTGTGTGAGGATCAGTCTCCCGTGGGTGCGTGAGGATCGGTCTCCAGTTGGTCTGTGATCGGTCTCCCGTGGGTGTGTGATCAGTCTCCCGTGGGTGAGTGATCGGTCTCCCGTGGGTGTGAGGATCTGTCTCCCATGGGTGTGTGATCAGTCTCCCGTGGGTGTGTGTGATCGATCTCCCGTGGGTGTGTGAGGATCGGTCTCCCGCGGTTGTGTGATCAGTCTCCCGTGTGTGTGTGAGGATCGGTCTCCCGTGGGTGTGAGGATCTGTCTCCCATGGGTGTGTGATCGGTCTCCCGTAGCTGTGTAATCAGTCTCCCGTGTGTGCGTGAGTGATCGGTCTCCAGTTGGTCTGTGATCGGTCTCCCGTGGGTGTGTGATCAGTCTCCCGTGGGTGAGTGATCGGTCTCCCGTGGGTGTGAGGATCTGTCTCCCATGGGTGTGTGATCAGTCTCCCGTGGGTGTGTGTGATCGATCTCCCGTGGGTGTGTGAGGATCGGTCTCCCGCGGTTGTGTGATCAGTCTCCCGTGTGTGTGTGAGGATCGGTCTCCCGTGGGTGTGTGATCAGTCTCGTGGGTGTGTGTGATCGGTCTCCCGTGGGTGTGTGATCAGTCTCCTGTGGGTGTAGGATCAGTCTCCCTTGGGTGTGTGAGGATAGGTCTTCCGTGGGTTTGTGATCATTCTCCCGTGGGTGTGTGATCGGTCTCCCGTGCGTGTGTGATCAGTCTCCCATGGGTGTGTGATCAGTCTCCCATGGGTGTGTGATCGGTCTCCCGTGGGTTTGTGATCAGTCTCCTGTGGGTGTGTGAGGATCACGCTCCCGTGGTTGTGTGATCGGTCTCCCGTGGGTGTGTGATCGGTCTCCCATGGGTGTGTGAGGATCTGTCTCCCGTGGCTGTGTGATTGGTCTCCCGTGGGTGTGTTATCAGTCTCCCGTGGGTGTGTGATTGGTCTCCCGTGGGTGTGTGAGGATCGGTCTCCTGTGGGTGTGTGATCAGTCTCCCGTGGGTGTGTGTGATCACTCTCCCGTGGGTATGTGATCGGTCTCCCGTGAGTGTGTGATCAGTCTCCCGTCGGTGTGTGATCAGTCTCCCGAGGGTGGGTGATCGGTCTCCCGTGGCTGTGTGATCGGTCTCCCGTGGGTGTATTATCAGTCTCCCGTGGGTGTGTGATTGGTCTCCCATGGGTGTGTGAGGATCGGTCTCCTGTGCGTGTGTGATCAGTCTCCCGTTGGTGTGTGAGGATCGGTCTCCCGTGGGTGTGTGATCAGTCTCCCGTGGGTGTGTGTGATCAGTTTCCCGTGGGTGTGTGATCGGTTTCCCGTGGGTGTGTGATCAGTCTCCCATGGGTGTATGATCAGTCTCCCATGGGTGTGTGAGGATCTGTCTCCCATGGGTGTATGATCGTTCTCCCATGGGTGTGTGAGGATCAGTCTCCCGTGGGTGTGTGTGAGGATCAGTCTCCTGTGTGTGTGTGTGATCAGTCTCCCGTGTGTGTGTGTGATCAGTCTCCCATGGGTGTGTGATCAGTCTCCCATGGTTGTGTGAGGATCTGTCTCCCATGGGTGTATGATCGTTCTCCCATGGGTGTGTGAGGATCAGTCTCCCGTGGGTGTGTGTGAGGATCAGTCTCCTGTGTGTGTGTGTGATCAGTCTCCCGTGTGTGTGTGTGATCAGTCACCAGTGGGTGTGTGATCAGTCTCCCGTGGGTGTGTGATAGGTCTCCCGTGCGTGTGTGATCAGTCTCCCGTGGGTGTGTGAGGATCTGTCTCCCGTGGGTGTGTGATCAGTCTCCCGTGGGTTTGTGATCAGTCTCGTGTGGGTGTGTGAGGATCTGTCTCCCGTGGGTGTGTGATCGGTCTCCCGTGGGTGTATGATCAGTCTCCCATGGGTGTGTGTGAGGATCAGTCTCCCGTGGGTGTGTGATCAGTCTCCCATGGGTGTGTGAGGATCTGTCTCCCGTGGGTGTGAGATCGTTCTCCCGTGGGTGTGTGATCAGTCTCCCGTGGGTGTGTGATCGGTCTCCCGTGGGTCTGTGAGGATCAGTCTCCCGTGGGTGTGTGTGATCAGTCTCCCGTGGGTGTGTGATCAGTCTCCCGTGGGTTTGTGATCAGTCTCCTGTGGGTGTGTGAGGATCAGTCTCCCGTGGGTGTGTGTGATCAGTCTCCCATGGGTGTGTGATCGGTCTCCCGTGGAAGTATGATCAGTCTCCCATGGGTGTGTGTGAGGATCAGTCTCCTGTGGGTGTATGATCAGTCTCCCATGGGTGTGTGTGAGGATCAGTCTCCTGTGGGTGTGTGAGGATCAGACTCCCGTGGGTGTGTGATCAGTCTCCCGTGGGCGCGTGAGGATCGGTCTCCCGTGGGTGTGTGATCGGTCTCCCGTAGGTGTGTGATCAGTCTCCTGTGTGTGTGTGAGTGATCGGTCTCCAGTTGGTCTGTGATCGGTCTCCCGTGGGAGTGTGATCTGTCTCCCGTGGGTGTGTGATCGGTCTCCCGTGGGTGTGTGATCGGTCTCCAGTGGGTGTGTGTGATCAGTCTCCCATGGGTGTGTGAGGATCTGTCTCCCATGGGTGTGTGCTCAGTCTCCCGTGGGTTTGTGATCAGTCTCCCGTGGGTGTGTGATCGGTCTCCCGTGCGTGTGTGATCAGTCTCCCGTGGGTGTGTCATCAGTCTCCCTTGGGTGTGTGAGGATCAGTCTCCCATGGGTGTGTGATCAGTCTCCCATGGGTGCGTGATCAGTCTCCCATGGGTGTGTGAGGATCTGTCTCCCGTGGGTGTGTGATCGTTCTCCCGTGGGTGTGTGATCAGTCTCCCGTGGGTGTGTGATCGGTCTCCCGTGGGTCTGTGAGGATCTGTCTCCCGTGGGTGTGTGATCAGTCTCCCGTGGGTTTGTGATCAGTCTCGTGTGGGTGTGTGAGGATCTGTCTCCCGTGGTTGTGTGATCGGTCTCCCGTGGGTGTATGATCAGTCTCCCATGGGTGTGTGTGAGGATCAGTCTCCTGTGGGTGTATGATCAGTCTCCCATGGGTGTGTGTGAGGATCAGTCTCCTGTGGGTGCGTGAGGATCGGTCTCCCGTGGGTGTATGATCAGTCTCCCGTGGGTGCGTGAGGATCGGTCTCCCGTGGGTGTGTGATCAGTCTCCCGTGGGTGCGTGAGGATCGGTCTCCCGTGGGTGTGTGATCGGTCTCCCGTAGCTGTGTGATCAGTCTCCCGTGTGTGTGTGAGTGATCGGTCTCCTGTGGGTGTGTGAGGATCTGTCTCCCGTGGGTGTGTGATCAGTCTCCCGTGGGTGCGTGAGGATCGGTCTCCCGTGGGTGTGTGATCGGTCTCCCGTAGCTGTGTGATCAGTCTCCCGTGTGTGTGTGAGTGATCGGTCTCCTGTGGGTGTGTGAGGATCTGTCTCCCGTGGGTGTGTGATCGGTCTCCCGTGGGTTTGTGATCAGTCTCCTGTGGGTGTGTGAGGATCAGTCTTCCGTGTATGTGTGATACACATGGGTGTGTATCTCTCCCGTGGGTGTGTGATCAGTCTCCCGTGGGTGTGTGATCGGTTTCCCGTGGGTGTGTGATCAGTCTCCCATGGGTGTATGATCAGTCTCCCATGGGTGTGTGAGGATCTGTCTCCCATGGGTGTATGATCGTTCTCCCATGGGTGTGTGAGGATCAGTCTCCCGTGGGTGTGTGTGATGGATCGGTCTCCTGTGTGTGTGTGTGTGTGATCAGTCTCCCATGGGTGTGTGAGGATCGGTCTCCAGTGGGTGTGTGATCAGTCTCCCGTGGGTGTGTGATCGGTCTCCCGTGGGTGTGTGATCGGTCTCCCGTGGGTGTGTCATCAGTCTCCCTTGGGTGTGTGAGGATCTGTCTCCCGTGGGTGTGTGATCAGTCTCCCGTAGGTGTGTCATCAGTCTCCCTTGGGTGTGTGAGGATCTGTCTCCCGTGGGTGTGTGATCAGTCTCCCGTAGGTTTGTGATCAGTCTCCTGTGGGTGTGTGAGGATCAGTCTCCCGTCGGTGTGTGATCAGTCTCCCGTGGGTGCGTGAGGATCGGTCTCCCGTGGGTGTATGATCAGTCTCCCATGGGTGTGTGTGAGGATCAGTCTCCTGTGGGTGTGTGAGGATCAGTCTCCCGTGGGTGTGTGATCAGTCTCCCATGGGTGTGTGAGGATCTGTCTCCCGTGGGTGTGTGATCGTTCTCCCGTGGGTGTATGATCAGTCTCCCGTGGGTGTGTGATCGGTCTCCCGTGGGTGTGTGAGGATCTGTCTCCCGTGGGTGTGTGTGATCAGTCTCCCGTGGGTTTGTGATCAGTCTCCCGTGGGTTTGTGATCAGTCTCCTGTGGGTGTGTGAGGATCTGTCTCCCGTGGTTGTGTGATCTGTCTCCCGTGGGTGTATGATCAGTCTCCCATGGGTGTGTGTGAGGATCAGTCTCCCGTGGGTGTGTCATCAGTCTCCCTTGGGTGTGTGAGGATCAGTCTCCCGTTGGTGTGTGATCAGTCCCCCGTGGGTGTGTGATTGGTCTCCCGTGGGTGTGTGATCAGTCTCCCATGGGTGTGTGTGAGGATCAGTCTCCCGTGGGTGTGTCATCAGTCTCCCTTGGGTGTGTGAGGATCAGTCTCCCGTTGGTGTGTGATCAGTCCCCCGTGGGTGTGTGATCGGTCTCCCGTGGGTGTGTGATCAGTCTCCCATGGGTGTGTGATCAGTTTCCCATGGGTGTGTGTGAGCATCATCCTGTGGGTGTGTGATCAGTCTCCCATCGGCGTGTGATCAGTCTCCCATGGGTGCGTGCGGATCGGTCTCCCGTGGGTGTATGATCAGTCTCCAATGGGTGTGTGTGAGGATCTGTCTCCTGTGGGTGTATGATCAGTCTCCCATGGGTGTGTGTGAGGATCAGTCTCCTGTGGGTGTGTGAGGATCAGTCTCCCGTGGGTGTGTGATCAGTCTCCCGTGGGTGCGTGAGGTTCGGTCTCCCGTGGGTGTGTGATCGGTCTCCCGTGGGTGTGTGATCGGTCTCCCGTAGGTGTGTGATCAGTCTCCCGTGTGTGTGTGAGTGATCGGTCTCCAGTTGGTCTGTGATCGGTCTCCCGTGGTTGTGTGATCAGTCTCCCGTGGGTGGGTGAACGGACTCCCGTGGGTGTGTGATCGGTCTCCAGTGGGTGTGTGTGATCAGTCTCCGATGGGTGTGTGAGGATCTGTCTCCCATGGGTGTGTGAGGATCGGTCTCCCGTGGGTGTGTGATCAGTCTCCCGTGGGTGTGTGATCGGTCTCCCGTGGGTGTGTGATCGGTCTCCCGTGCGTGTGTGATCAGTCTCCCATGGGTGTGTGATCAGTCTCCCATGGGTGTGTGAGGATCTGTCTCCCGTGGGTGTGTGATCGTTCTCCCGTGGGTGTGTGATCAGTCTCCCGTGGGTGTGTGATTAGTCTCCCGCGGGTTTGTGATCAGTCTCCTGTGGGTGTGTGAGGATCTGTCTCCCGTGGGTGTGTGAGGATCTGTCTCCCGTGGTTGTGTGATCGGTCTCCCGTGGGTGTATGATCAGTCTCCCATGGGTGTGTGTGAGGATCAGTCTCCTGTGGGTGTATGATCAGTCTCCCATGGGTGTGTGTGAGGATCAGTCTCCTGTGGGTGTATGATCAGTCTCCCATGGGTGTGTGTGAGGATCAGTCTGCTGTGAGTGTGTGAGGGTCAGTCTCCCATGGGTGTGTGATCAGTCTCCCGTGGGTGCGTGAGGATCGGTCTCCCGTGGGTGTGTGATCGGTCTCCCGTGGGTGTGTGATCGGTCTCCCGTAGGTGTGTGATCAGTCTCCCGTGTGTGTGTGAGTGATCGGTCTCCAGTTGGTCTGTGATCGGTCTCCCGTGGGTGTGTGATCGGTCTCCCGTGCGTGTGTGATCAGTCTCCCGTGGGTGTGTCATCAGTCTCCCTTGGGTGTGTGAGGATCAGTCTCCCGTTGGTGTGTGATCAGTCCCCTGTGGGTGTGTGATCGGTCTCCCATGGGTGTGTGATCAGTCTCCCATGGGTGCGTGATCAGTCTCCCATGGGTGTGTGAGGATCTGTCTCCCGTGGGTGTGTGATCGTTCTCCCGTGGGTGTGTGATCAGTCTCCCGTGGGTGTGTGATCGGTCTCCCGTGGGTCTGTGAGGATCTGTCTCCCGTGGGTGTGTGATCAGTCTCCCGTGGGTTTGTGATCAGTCTCGTGTGGGTGTGTGAGGATCTGTCTCCCGTGGTTGTGTGATCGGTCTCCCGTGGGTGTATGATCAGTCTCCCATGGGTGTGTGTGAGGATCAGTCTCCTGTGGGTGTATGATCAGTCTCCCATGGGTGTGTGTGAGGATCAGTCTCCTGTGGGTGCGTGAGGATCGGTCTCCCGTGGGTGTATGATCAGTCTCCCGTGGGTGCGTGAGGATCGGTCTCCCGTGGGTGTGTGATCAGTCTCCCGTGGGTGCGTGAGGATCGGTCTCCCGTGGGTGTGTGATCGGTCTCCCGTAGCTGTGTGATCAGTCTCCCGTGTGTGTGTGAGTGATCGGTCTCCTGTGGGTGTGTGAGGATCTGTCTCCCGTGGGTGTGTGATCAGTCTCCCGTGGGTGCGTGAGGATCGGTCTCCCGTGGGTGTGTGATCGGTCTCCCGTAGCTGTGTGATCAGTCTCCCGTGTGTGTGTGAGTGATCGGTCTCCTGTGGGTGTGTGAGGATCTGTCTCCCGTGGGTGTGTGATCGGTCTCCCGTGGGTTTGTGATCAGTCTCCTGTGGGTGTGTGAGGATCAGTCTTCCGTGTATGTGTGATACACATGGGTGTGTATCTCTCCCGTGGGTGTGTGATCAGTCTCCCGTGGGTGTGTGATCGGTTTCCCGTGGGTGTGTGATCAGTCTCCCATGGGTGTATGATCAGTCTCCCATGGGTGTGTGAGGATCTGTCTCCCATGGGTGTATGATCGTTCTCCCATGGGTGTGTGAGGATCAGTCTCCCGTGGGTGTGTGTGATGGATCGGTCTCCTGTGTGTGTGTGTGTGTGATCAGTCTCCCATGGGTGTGTGAGGATCGGTCTCCAGTGGGTGTGTGATCAGTCTCCCGTGGGTGTGTGATCGGTCTCCCGTGGGTGTGTGATCGGTCTCCCGTGGGTGTGTCATCAGTCTCCCTTGGGTGTGTGAGGATCTGTCTCCCGTGGGTGTGTGATCAGTCTCCCGTAGGTGTGTCATCAGTCTCCCTTGGGTGTGTGAGGATCTGTCTCCCGTGGGTGTGTGATCAGTCTCCCGTAGGTTTGTGATCAGTCTCCTGTGGGTGTGTGAGGATCAGTCTCCCGTCGGTGTGTGATCAGTCTCCCGTGGGTGCGTGAGGATCGGTCTCCCGTGGGTGTATGATCAGTCTCCCATGGGTGTGTGTGAGGATCAGTCTCCTGTGGGTGTGTGAGGATCAGTCTCCCGTGGGTGTGTGATCAGTCTCCCATGGGTGTGTGAGGATCTGTCTCCCGTGGGTGTGTGATCGTTCTCCCGTGGGTGTATGATCAGTCTCCCGTGGGTGTGTGATCGGTCTCCCGTGGGTGTGTGAGGATCTGTCTCCCGTGGGTGTGTGTGATCAGTCTCCCGTGGGTTTGTGATCAGTCTCCCGTGGGTTTGTGATCAGTCTCCTGTGGGTGTGTGAGGATCTGTCTCCCGTGGTTGTGTGATCTGTCTCCCGTGGGTGTATGATCAGTCTCCCATGGGTGTGTGTGAGGATCAGTCTCCCGTGGGTGTGTCATCAGTCTCCCTTGGGTGTGTGAGGATCAGTCTCCCGTTGGTGTGTGATCAGTCCCCCGTGGGTGTGTGATTGGTCTCCCGTGGGTGTGTGATCAGTCTCCCATGGGTGTGTGTGAGGATCAGTCTCCCGTGGGTGTGTCATCAGTCTCCCTTGGGTGTGTGAGGATCAGTCTCCCGTTGGTGTGTGATCAGTCCCCCGTGGGTGTGTGATCGGTCTCCCGTGGGTGTGTGATCAGTCTCCCATGGGTGTGTGATCAGTTTCCCATGGGTGTGTGTGAGCATCATCCTGTGGGTGTGTGATCAGTCTCCCATCGGCGTGTGATCAGTCTCCCATGGGTGCGTGCGGATCGGTCTCCCGTGGGTGTATGATCAGTCTCCAATGGGTGTGTGTGAGGATCTGTCTCCTGTGGGTGTATGATCAGTCTCCCATGGGTGTGTGTGAGGATCAGTCTCCTGTGGGTGTGTGAGGATCAGTCTCCCGTGGGTGTGTGATCAGTCTCCCGTGGGTGCGTGAGGTTCGGTCTCCCGTGGGTGTGTGATCGGTCTCCCGTGGGTGTGTGATCGGTCTCCCGTAGGTGTGTGATCAGTCTCCCGTGTGTGTGTGAGTGATCGGTCTCCAGTTGGTCTGTGATCGGTCTCCCGTGGTTGTGTGATCAGTCTCCCGTGGGTGGGTGAACGGACTCCCGTGGGTGTGTGATCGGTCTCCAGTGGGTGTGTGTGATCAGTCTCCGATGGGTGTGTGAGGATCTGTCTCCCATGGGTGTGTGAGGATCGGTCTCCCGTGGGTGTGTGATCAGTCTCCCGTGGGTGTGTGATCGGTCTCCCGTGGGTGTGTGATCGGTCTCCCGTGCGTGTGTGATCAGTCTCCCATGGGTGTGTGATCAGTCTCCCATGGGTGTGTGAGGATCTGTCTCCCGTGGGTGTGTGATCGTTCTCCCGTGGGTGTGTGATCAGTCTCCCGTGGGTGTGTGATTAGTCTCCCGCGGGTTTGTGATCAGTCTCCTGTGGGTGTGTGAGGATCTGTCTCCCGTGGGTGTGTGAGGATCTGTCTCCCGTGGTTGTGTGATCGGTCTCCCGTGGGTGTATGATCAGTCTCCCATGGGTGTGTGTGAGGATCAGTCTCCTGTGGGTGTATGATCAGTCTCCCATGGGTGTGTGTGAGGATCAGTCTCCTGTGGGTGTATGATCAGTCTCCCATGGGTGTGTGTGAGGATCAGTCTGCTGTGAGTGTGTGAGGGTCAGTCTCCCATGGGTGTGTGATCAGTCTCCCGTGGGTGCGTGAGGATCGGTCTCCCGTGGGTGTGTGATCGGTCTCCCGTGGGTGTGTGATCGGTCTCCCGTAGGTGTGTGATCAGTCTCCCGTGTGTGTGTGAGTGATCGGTCTCCAGTTGGTCTGTGATCGGTCTCCCGTGGTTGTGTGATCAGTCTCCCGTGGGTGGGTGAACGGACTCCCGTGGGTGTGTGATCGGTCTCCAGTGGGTGTGTGTGATCAGTCTCCGATGGGTGTGTGAGGATCTGTCTCCCATGGGTGTGTGAGGATCGGTCTCCCGTGGGTGTGTGATCAGTCTCCCGTGGGTGTGTGATCGGTCTCCCGTGGGTGTGTGATCGGTCTCCCGTGCGTGTGTGATCAGTCTCCCATGGGTGTGTGATCAGTCTCCCATGGGTGTGTGAGGATCTGTCTCCCGTGGGTGTGTGATCGTTCTCCCGTGGGTGTGTGATCAGTCTCCCGTGGGTGTGTGATTAGTCTCCCGTGGGTTTGTGATCAGTCTCCTGTGGGTGTGTGAGGATCTGTCTCCCGTGGGTGTGTGAGGATCTGTCTCCCGTGGTTGTGTGATCGGTCTCCCGTGGGTGTATGATCAGTCTCCCATGGGTGTGTGTGAGGATCAGTCTCCTGTGGGTGTATGATCAGTCTCCCATGGGTGTGTGTGAGGATCAGTCTCCTGTGGGTGTATGATCAGTCTCCCATGGGTGTGTGTGAGGATCAGTCTGCTGTGAGTGTGTGAGGGTCAGTCTCCCATGGGTGTGTGATCAGTCTCCCGTGGGTGCGTGAGGATCGGTCTCCCGTGGGTGTATGATCAGTCTCCCATGGGTGTGTGTGAGGATCAGTCTCCTGTGGGTGTATGATCAGTCTCCCATGGGTGTGTGTGAGGATCAGTCTCCTGTGGGTGTGTGAGGATCAGTCTCCCGTGGGTGCGTGAGGGTCAGTCTCCCATGGGTGTGCGATCAGTCTCCCGTGGGTGCGTGAGGATCGGTCTCCCGTGGGTGTATGATCAGTCTCCCATGGGTGTGTGTGAGGATCAGTCTCCTGTGGGTGTATGATCAGTCTCCCATGGGTGTGTGTGAGGATCAGTCTCCTGTGGGTGTGTGAGGATCAGTCTCCCGTGGGTGTGTGAGGATCAGTCTCCCGTGGGTGCGTGAGGATCAGTCTCCTGTGGGTGTGTGAGGATCAGTCTCCCGTGGGTGCGTGAGGATCAGTCTCCCGAGTGTGTGTGAGTGATCGGTCTCCAGTTGGTCTGTGATCGGTCTCCCGTGGGTGTGTGATCAGTCTTCCGTGGGTGAGTGATCGGTCTCCCGTGGGTGTGAGGATCTGTCTCCCATGGGTGTGTTATCTGTCTCCCGTGGGTGTGTGTGATCGATCTCCCGTGGGTGTGTGAGGATCGGTCTCCCGCGGTTGTGTGATCGGTCTCCCGTGTGTGTGTGAGGATCGGTCTCCCGTGGGTGTGTGATCAGTCTCGTGGGTGTGTGTGATCGGTCTCCCGTGGGTGTGTGATCAGTCTCCTGTGGGTGTAGGATCAGTCTCCCTTGGGTGTGTGAGGATAGGTCTTCCGTGGGTTTGTGATCAGTCTCCCGTGGGTGTGTGATCGGTCACCAGTGGGTGTGTGATCGGTCTCCCGTGGGTTTGTGATCAGTCTCCCGTGGGTTTGTGATCAGTCTCCTGTGGGTGTGTGAGGATCTGTCTCCCGTGGGTGTGTGATCGGTCTCCCGTGGGTGTATGATCAGTCTCCCATGGGTGTGTGTGAGGATCAGTCTCCCGTGGGTGTGTGATCAGTCTCCCGTGGGTGCGTGAGGATCGGTCTCCCGTGGGTGTATGATCAGTCTCCCATGGGTGTGTGTGAGGATCAGTCTCCTGTGGGTGTATGATCAGTCTCCCTTGGGTGTGTGTGAGGATCAGTCTCCTGTGGGTGTGTGATCAGTCTCCCATGGGTGTGTGTGAGGATCAGTCTCCCGTGGGTGTATGATCAGTCTCCCATGGGTGTGTGTGAGGATCAGTCTCCTGTGGGTGTATGATCAGTCTCCCATGGGTGTGTGTGAGGATCAGTCTCCCGTGGGTGTGTGATCAGTCTCCCGTGGGTGCGTGAGGATCGGTCTCCCGTGGGTGTATGATCAGTCTCCCATGGGTGTGTGTGAGGATCAGTCTCCTGTGGGTGTGTGAGGATCAGTCTGCCATGGGTGTGTGATCGGTCTCCCGTAGGTGTGTGATCAGTCTCCTGTGTGTGTGTGAGTGATCGGTCTCCAGTTGGTCTGTGATCGGTCTCCCGTGGGTGTGTGATCAGTCTCCCGTGGGTGAGTGATCGGTCACCCGTGGGTGTGTGATCAGTCTCCCATGGGTGTGTGAGGATCTGTCTCCCGTGGGTGTGTGATCAGTCTCCCGTGGGTTTGTGATCAGTCTCGTGTGGGTTTGTGAGGATCGGTCTCCCGTGGGTGTATGATCAGTCTCCCATGGGTGAGTGATCGGTCACCCGTGGGTGTGTGATCAGTCTCCCATGGGTGTGTGAGGATCTGTCTCCCGTGGGTGTGTGATCAGTCTCCCGTGGGTTTGTGATCAGTCTCCTGTGGGTGTGTGAGGATCTGTCTCCCGTGGTTGTGTGATCGGTCTCCCGTGGGTGTATGATCAGTCTCCCATGGGTGTGTGTGAGGATCAGTCTCTTGTGGGTGTATGATCAGTCTCCCATGGGTGTGTGTGAGGATCAGTCTCCTGTGGGTGTGTGAGGATCAGTCTCCCGTGGGTGTGTGATCAGTCTCCCGTGGGTGCGTGAGGATCGGTCTCCCGTGGGTGTATGATCAGTCTCCCATGGGTGTGTGTGAGGATCTGTCTCCCGTGGGTGTGTGATCGTTCTCCCGTGGGTGTGTGATCAGTCTCCCGTGGGTGTGTGATCGGTCTCCCGTGGGTCTGTGAGGATCAGTCTCCCGTGGGTGTGTGTGATCAGTCTCCCATGGGTGTGTGTGAGGATCAGTCTCCTGTGGGTGTATGAGGATCAGTCTCCCGTGGGTGTGTGATCAGTCTCCCGTGGGTGCGTGCGGATCGGTCTCCCGTGGGTGTATGATCAGTCTCCCGTGGGTGTGTGATCGGTCTCCCGTGGGTGTGTGAGGATCTGTCTCCCGTGGGTGTGTGTGATCAGTCTCCCGTGGGTGTGTGATCAGTCTCCCGTGGGTTTGTGATCAGTCTCCTGTGGGTGTGTGAGGATCTGTCTCCCGTGGTTGTGTGATCGGTCTCCCGTGGGTGTATGATCAGTCTCCCATGGGTGTGTGTGAGGATCAGTCTCCCGTGGGTGTGTCATCAGTGTCCCTTGGGTGTGTGAGGATCAGTCTCCCGTTGGTGTGTGATCAGTCCCCCGTGGGTGTGTGATTGGTCTCCCGTGGGTGTGTGATCAGTCTCCCATGGGTGTGTGTGAGGATCAGTCTCCCGTGGGTGTGTCATCAGTCTCCCTTGGGTGTGTGAGGATAGGTCTTCCGTGGGTTTGTGATCAGTCTCCCGTGGGTGTGTGATCGGTCACCAGTGGGTGTGTGATCGGTCTCCCGTGGGTTTGTGATCAGTCTCCCGTGGGTTTGTGATCAGTCTCCTGTGGGTGTGTGAGGATCTGTCTCCCGTGGGTGTGTGATCGGTCTCCCGTGGGTGTATGATCAGTCTCCCATGGGTGTGTGTGAGGATCAGTCTCCCGTGGGTGTGTGATCAGTCTCCCGTGGGTGCGTGAGGATCGGTCTCCCGTGGGTGTATGATCAGTCTCCCATGGGTGTGTGTGAGGATCAGTCTCCTGTGGGTGTATGATCAGTCTCCCATGGGTGTGTGTGAGGATCAGTCTCCTGTGGGTGTGTGATCAGTCTCCCATGGGTGTGTGTGAGGATCAGTCTCCTGTGGGTGTATGATCAGTCTCCCATGGGTGTGTGTGAGGATCAGTCTCCCGTGGGTGTGTGATCAGTCTCCCGTGGGTGCGTGAGGATCGGTCTCCCGTGGGTGTATGATCAGTCTCCCATGGGTGTGTGTGAGGATCAGTCTCCTGTGGGTTTGTGAGGATCAGTCTGCCATGGGTGTGTGATCGGTCTCCCGTAGGTGTGTGATCAGTCTCCTGTGTGTGTGTGAGTGATCGGTCTCCAGTTGGTCTGTGATCGGTCTCCCGTGGGTGTGTGATCAGTCTCCCGTGGGTGAGTGATCGGTCACCCGTGGGTGTGTGATCAGTCTCCCATGGGTGTGTGAGGATCTGTCTCCCGTGGGTGTGTGATCAGTCTCCCGTGGGTTTGTGATCAGTCTCGTGTGGGTGTGTGAGGATCGGTCTCCCGTGGGTGTATGATCAGTCTCCCATGGGTGAGTGATCGGTCACCCGTGGGTGTGTGATCAGTCTCCCATGGGTGTGTGAGGATCTGTCTCCCGTGGGTGTGTGATCAGTCTCCCGTGGGTTTGTGATCAGTCTCCTGTGGGTGTGTGAGGATCTGTCTCCCGTGGTTGTGTGATCGGTCTCCCGTGGGTGTATGATCAGTCTCCCATGGGTGTGTGTGAGGATCAGTCTCTTGTGGGTGTATGATCAGTCTCCCATGGGTGTGTGTGAGGATCAGTCTCCTGTGGGTGTGTGAGGATCAGTCTCCCGTGGGTGTGTGATCAGTCTCCCGTGGGTGCGTGAGGATCGGTCTCCCGTGGGTGTATGATCAGTCTCCCATGGGTGTGTGTGAGGATCTGTCTCCCGTGGGTGTGTGATCGTTCTCCCGTGGGTGTGTGATCAGTCTCCCGTGGGTGTGTGATCGGTCTCCCGTGGGTCTGTGAGGATCAGTCTCCCGTGGGTGTGTGTGATCAGTCTCCCATGGGTGTGTGTGAGGATCAGTCTCCTGTGGGTGTATGAGGATCAGTCTCCCGTGGGTGTGTGATCAGTCTCCCGTGGGTGCGTGCGGATCGGTCTCCCGTGGGTGTATGATCAGTCTCCCGTGGGTGTGTGATCGGTCTCCCGTGGGTGTGTGAGGATCTGTCTCCCGTGGGTGTGTGTGATCAGTCTCCCGTGGGTGTGTGATCAGTCTCCCGTGGGTTTGTGATCAGTCTCCTGTGGGTGTGTGAGGATCTGTCTCCCGTGGTTGTGTGATCGGTCTCCCGTGGGTGTATGATCAGTCTCCCATGGGTGTGTGTGAGGATCAGTCTCCCGTGGGTGTGTCATCAGTGTCCCTTGGGTGTGTGAGGATCAGTCTCCCGTTGGTGTGTGATCAGTCCCCCGTGGGTGTGTGATTGGTCTCCCGTGGGTGTGTGATCAGTCTCACATGGGTGTGTGTGAGGATCAGTCTCCCGTGGGTGTGTCATCAGTCTCCCTTGGGTGTGTGAGGATAGGTCTTCCGTGGGTTTGTGATCAGTCTCCCGTGGGTGTGTGATCGGTCACCAGTGGGTGTGTGATCGGTCTCCCGTGGGTTTGTGATCAGTCTCCCGTGGGTTTGTGATCAGTCTCCTGTGGGTGTGTGAGGATCTGTCTCCCGTGTGTGTGTGATCGGTCTCCCGTGGGTGTATGATCAGTCTCCCATGGGTGTGTGTGAGGATCAGTCTCCCGTGGGTGTGTGATCAGTCTCCCGTGGGTGCGTGAGGATCGGTCTCCCGTGGGTGTATGATCAGTCTCCCATGGGTGTGTGTGAGGATCAGTCTCCTGTGGGTGTATGATCAGTCTCCCATGGGTGTGTGTGAGGATCAGTCTCCTGTGGGTGTGTGATCAGTCTCCCATGGGTGTGTGTGAGGATCAGTCTCCCGTGGGTGTATGATCAGTCTCCCATGGGTGTGTGTGAGGATCAGTCTCCTGTGGGTGTATGATCAGTCTCCCATGGGTGTGTGTGAGGATCAGTCTCCCGTGGGTGTGTGATCAGTCTCCCGTGGGTGCGTGAGGATCGGTCTCCCGTGGGTGTATGATCAGTCTCCCATGGGTGTGTGTGAGGATCAGTCTCCTGTGGGTGTGTGAGGATCAGTCTCCCATGGGTGTGTGATCGGTCTCCCGTAGGTGTGTGATCAGTCTCCTGTGTGTGTGTGAGTGATCGGTCTCCAGTTGGTCTGTGATCGGTCTCCCGTGGGTGTGTGATCAGTCTCCCGTGGGTGAGTGATCGGTCACCCGTGGGTGTGTGATCAGTCTCCCATGGGTGTGTGAGGATCTGTCTCCCGTGGTTGTGTGATCAGTCTCCCGTGGGTTTGTGATCAGTCTCGTGTGGGTGTGTGAGGATCGGTCTCCCGTGGGTGTATGATCAGTCTCCCATGGGTGAGTGATCGGTCACCCGTGGGTGTGCGATCAGTCTCCCATGGGTGTGTGAGGATCTGTCTCCCGTGTGTGTGTGATCAGTCTCCCGTGGGTTTGTGATCAGTCTCCTGTGGGTGTGTGAGGATCTGTCTCCCGTGGTTGTGTGATCGGTCTCCCGTGGGTGTATGATCAGTCTCCCATGGGTGTGTGTGAGGATCAGTCTCTTGTGGGTGTATGATCAGTCTCCCATGGGTGTGTGTGAGGATCAGTCTCCTGTGGGTGTGTGAGGATCAGTCTCCCGTGGGTGTGTGATCGGTCTCCCGTGGGTGTATGATCAGTCTCCCATGGGTGTGTGTGAGGATCTGTCTCCCGTGGGTGTGTGATCGTTCTCCCGTGGGTGTGTGATCAGTCTCCCGTGGGTGTGTGATCGGTCTCCCGTGGGTCTGTGAGGATCAGTCTCCCGTGGGTGTGTGTGATCAGTCTCCCATGGGTGTGTGTGAGGATCAGTCTCCTGTGGGTGTATGAGGATCAGTCTCCCGTGGGTGTGTGATCAGTCTCCCGTGGGTGCGTGCGGATCGGTCTCCCGTGGGTGTATGATCAGTCTCCCGTGGGTGTGTGATCGGTCTCCCGTGGGTGTGTGAGGATCTGTCTCCCGTGGGTGTGTGTGATCAGTCTCCCGTGGGTGTGTGATCAGTCTCCCGTGGGTTTGTGATCAGTCTCCTGTGGGTGTGTGAGGATCTGTCTCCCGTGGTTGTGTGATCGGTCTCCCGTGGGTGTATGATCAGTCTCCCATGGGTGTGTGTGAGGATCATTCTCCCGTGGGTGTGTCATCAGTGTCCCTTGGGTGTGTGAGGATCAGTCTCCCGTTGGTGTGTGATCAGTCCCCCGTGGGTGTGTGATTGGTCTCCCGTGGGTGTGTGATCAGTCTCCCATGGGTGTGTGTGAGGATCAGTCTCCCGTGGGTGTGTCATCAGTCTCCCTTGGGTGTGTGAGGATCAGTCTCCCGTTGGTGTGTGATCAGTCCCCCGTGGGTGTGTGATCGGTCTCCCGTGGGTGTGTGATCGGTCTCCCGTGGGTGTGTGATCAGTCTCCCATGGGTGTGTGATCAGTCTCCCATGGGTGTGTGTGAGCATCAGTCTCCTGTGGGTGTGTGATCAGTCTCCCATCGGCGTGTGATCAGTCTCCCATGGGTGCGTGCGGATCGGTCTCCCGTGGGTGTATGATCAGTCTCCCATGGGTGTGTGTGAGGATCAGTCTCCTGTGGGTGTATGATCAGTCTCACATGGGTGTGTGTGAGGATCAGTCTCCCGTGGGTGTGTGATCAGTCTCCCGTGGGTGCGTGAGGATCGGTCTCCCGTGGGTGTATGATCAGTCTCCCATGGGTGTGTGTGAGGATCAGTCTCCTGTGGGTGTGTGAGGATCAGTCTCCCATGGGTGTGTGATCGGTCTCCCGTAGGTGTGTGATCAGTCTCCTGTGTGTGTGTGAGTGATCGGTCTCCAGTTGGTCTGTGATCGGTCTCCCGTGGGTGTGTGATCAGTCTCCCGTGGGTGAGTGATCGGTCACCCGTGGGTGTGTGCTCAGTCTCCCATGGGTGTGTGAGGATCTGTCTCCCGTGGGTGTGTGATCAGTCTCCCGTGGGTTTGTGATCAGTCTCGTGTGGGTGTGTGAGGATCGGTCTCCCGTGGGTGTATGATCAGTCTCCCATGGGTGAGTGATCGGTCACCCGTGGGTGTGCGATCAGTCTCCCATGGGTGTGTGAGGATCTGTCTCCCGTGGGTGTGTGATCAGTCTCCCGTGGGTTTGTGATCAGTCTCCTGTGGGTGTGTGAGGATCTGTCTCCCGTGGTTGTGTGATCGGTCTCCCGTGGGTGTATGATCAGTCTCCCATGGGTGTGTGTGAGGATCAGTCTCTTGTGGGTGTATGATCAGTCTCCCATGGGTGTGTGTGAGGATCAGTCTCCTGTGGGTGTGTGAGGATCAGTCTCCCGTGGGTGTGTGATCAGTCTCCCGTGGGTGCGTGAGGATCGGTCTTCCGTGGGTGTATGATCAGTCTCCCATGGGTGTGTGTGAGGATCTGTCCCCGTGGGTGTGTGATCGTTCTCCCGTGGGTGTGTGATCAGTCTCCCGTGGGTGTGTGACCGGTCTCCCGTGGGTCTGTGAGGATCAGTCTCCCGTGGGTGTGTGTGATCAGTCTCCCATGGGTGTGTGTGAGGATCAGTCTCCTGTGGGTGTATGAGGATCAGTCTCCAGTGGGTGTGTGATCAGTCTCCCGTGGGTGCGTGCGGATCGGTCTCCCGTGGGTGTATGATCAGTCTCCCGTGGGTGTGTGATCGGTCTCCCGTGGGTGTGTGAGGATCTGTCTCCCGTGGGTGTGTGTGATCAGTCTCCCGTGGGTGTGTGATCAGTCTCCCGTGGGTTTGTGATCAGTCTCCTGTGGGTGTGTGAGGATCTGTCTCCCGTGGTTGTGTGATCGGTCTCCCGTGGGTGTATGATCAGTCTCCCATGGGTGTGTGTGAGGATCAGTCTCCCGTGGGTGTGTCATCAGTCTCCCTTGGGTGTGTGAGGATCAGTCTCTCGTTGGTGTGTGATCAGTCCCCCGTGGGTGTGTGATTGGTCTCCCGTGGGTGTGTGATCAGTCTCCCATGGGTGTGTGTGAGGATCAGTCTCCCGTGGGTGTGTCATCAGTCTCCCTTGGGTGTGTGAGGATCAGTCTCCCGTTGGTGTGTGATCAGTCCCCCGTGGGTGTGTGATCGGTCTCCCGTGGGTGTGTGATCAGTCTCCCATGGGTGTGTGATCAGTCTCCCATGGGTGTGTGTGAGCATCAGTCTCCTGTGGGTGTGTGATCAGTCTCCCATCGGCGTGTGATCAGTCTCCCATGGGTGCGTGCGGATCGGTCTCCCGTGGGTGTATGATCAGTCTCCCATGGGTGTGTGTGAGGATCTGTCTCCTGTGGGTGTATGATCAGTCTCCCATGGGTGTGTGTGAGGATCAGTCTCCCGTGGGTGGGTGAACGGACTCCCGTGGGTGTGTGATCGGTCTCCAGTGGGTGTGTGTGATCAGTCTCCGATGGGTGTGTGAGGATCTGTCTCCCATGGGTGTGTGAGGATCGGTCTCCCGTGGGTGTGTGATCGGTCTCCCGTGGGTGTGTGATCGGTCTCCCGTGCGTGTGTGATCAGTCTCCCATGGGTGTGTGATCAGTCTCCCATGGGTGTGTGAGGATCTGTCTCCCGTGGGTGTGTGATCGGTCTCCCGTGGGTGTATGATCAGTCTCCCATGGGTGTGTGTGAGGATCAGTCTCCTGTGGGTGTATGATCAGTCTCCCATGGGTGTGTGTGAGGATCAGTCTCCTGTGGGTGTATGATCAGTCTCCCATGGGTGTGTGTGAGGATCAGTCTCCTGTGAGTGTGTGAGGGTCAGTCTCCCATGGGTGTGTGATCAGTCTCCCGTGGGTGCGTGAGGATCGGTCTCCCGTGGGTGTATGATCAGTCTCCCATGTGTGTGTGTGAGGATCAGTCTCCTGTGGGTGTATGATCAGTCTCCCATGGGTGTGTGTGAGGATCAGTCTCCTGTGGGTGTGTGAGGATCAGTCTCCCGTGGGTGCGTGAGGATCGGTCTCCCGTGGGTGTGTGATCGGTCTCCCGTAGCTGTGTAATCAGTCTCCCGAGTTTGCGTGAGTGATCGGTCTCCAGTTGGTCTGTGATCGGTCTCCCGTGGGTGTGTGATCAGTCTTCCGTGGGTGAGTGATCGGTCTCCCGTGGGTGTGAGGATCTGTCTCCCATGGGTGTGTGATCAGTCTCCCGTGGGTGTGTGTGATCGATCTCCCGTGGGTGTGTGAGGATCGGTCTCCCGCGGTTGTGTGATCGGTCTCCCGTGTGTGTGTGAGGATCGGTCTCCCGTGGGTGTGTGATCAGTCTCGTGGGTGTGTGTGATCGGTCTCCCGTGGGTGTGTGATCAGTCTGCAGTGGGTGTAGGATCAGTCTCCCTTGGGTGTGTGAGGATAGGTCTTCCGTGGGTTTGTGATCAGTCTCCCGTGGGTGTGTGATCGGTCACCAGTGGGTGTGTGATCGGTCTCCCGTGGGTTTGTGATCAGTCTCCCGTGGGTTTGTGATCTGTCTCCTGTGGGTGTGTGAGGATCTGTCTCCCGTGGGTGTGTGATCGGACTCCCGTGGGTTTGTGATCAGTCTCCTGTGGGTGTGTGAGGATCTGTCTCCCGTGGTTGTGTGATCGGTCTCCCGTGGGTGTATGATCAGTCTCCCATGGGTGTGTGTGAGGATCAGTCTCCCGTGGGTGTGTGATCAGTCTCCCGTGGGTGCGTGAGGATCGGTCTCCCGTGGGTGTATGATCAGTCTCCCATGGGTGTGTGTGAGGATCAGTCTCCTGTGGGTGTGTGAGGATCAGTCTCCCATGGGTGTGTGATCGGTCTCCCGTAGGTGTGTGATCAGTCTCCTGTGTGTGTGTGAGTGATCGGTCTCCAGTTGGTCTGTGATCGGTCTCCCGTGGGAGTGTGATCTGTCTCCCGTGGGTGTGTGATCGGTCTCCCGTGGGTGTGTGATCGGTCTCCAGTGGGTGTGTGTGATCAGTCTCCCATGGGTGTGTGAGGATCTGTCTCCCATGGGTGTGTGCTCAGTCTCCCGTGGGTTTGTGATCAGTCTCCCGTGGGTGTGTGATCGGTCTCCCGTGCGTGTGTGATCAGTCTCCCGTGGGTGTGTCATCAGTCTCCCTTGGGTGTGTGATGATCAGTCTCACGTTGGTGTGTGATCAGTCCCCCGTGGGTGTGTGATCGGTCTCCCATGGGTGTGTGATCAGTCTCCCATGGGTGTGTGATCAGTCTCCCATGGGTGTGTGAGGATCTGTCTCCCGTGGGTGTGTGATCGTTCTCCCATGGGTGTGTGAGGATCTGTCTCCTGTGGGTGTGTGATCGGTCTCCCATGGGTGTGTGATCAGTCTCCCATGGGTGTGTGATCAGTCTCGTGTGGGTGTGTGATCGGTCTCCCGTGGTTGTGTGATCGGTCTCCCGTGGTTGTGTGAGGATCGGTCTCCCGTGGGTGTATGATCAGTCTCCCATGGGTGTGTGTGAGGATCAGTCTCCCGTGGGTGTGTGATCAGTCTCCCGTGGGTGCGTGACGATCGGTCTCCCGTGGGTGTATGATCAGTCTCCCATGGGTGTGTGTGAGGATCAGTCTCCCATGGGTGTGTGTGAGGATCAGTCTCCTGTGGGTGTGTCATCAGTCTCCCTTGGGTGTGTGTGAGGATCAGTCTCCTGTGGGTGTGTGAGGATCAGTCTCCCGTGGGTGTATGATCAGTCTCCCATGGGTGTGTCTGATGATCAGTCTCCTGTGGGTGTGTGTGAGGATCAGTCTCCCGTGGGTGTGTGATCAGTCTCCCATGGGTGTGTGAGGATCTGTCTCCCGTGGGTGTGTGATTGTTCTCCCGTGGGTGTATGATCAGTCTCCCGTGGGTGTATGATCAGTCTCCCATGGGTGTGTGAGGATCTGTCTCCCGTGGGTGTGTGATCGTTCTCCCGTGGGTGTATGATCAGTCTCCCGTGGGTGTGTGATCGGTCTCCCGTGGGTCTGTGAGGATCAGTCTCCCGTGGGTGTGTGTGATCAGTCTCCCGTGGGTGTGTGATCAGTCTCCCGTGGGTTTGTGATCAGTCTCCCGTGGGTGTGTGATCAGTCTCCCGTGGGTTTGTGATCAGTCTCCCGTGGGTGTGTGATCAGTCTCCCGTGGGTGTGTGATCAGTCTCCCGTGGGTTTGTGATCAGTCTCCTGTGGGTGTGTGAGGATCGGTCTCCCGTGGTTGTGTGATCGGTCTCCCGTGGGTGTGTGATCAGTCTCCCATGGGTGTGTGTGAGGATCAGTCTCCTGTGGGTGTATGATCAGTCTCCCATGGGTGTGTGTGAGGATCAGTCTCCTGTGGGTGTATGATCAGTCTCCCATGGGTGTGTGTGAGGATCAGTCTCCTCTGGGTGTGTGAGGATCAGTCTCCCGTGGGTGTGTGATCAGTCTCCCGTGGGTGTGTGATCAGTCTCCCGTGGGTTTGTGATCAGTCTCCCTTGGGTGTGTGAGGATCAGTCTCCCGTGGGTGTGTGATCAGTCTCCCGTGGGTGTGTGTGATCGGTCTCCCGTGGGTGTATGATCAGTCTCCCTTGGGTGTGTGAGGATCAGTCTCCCGTGGGTTTGTGATCAGTCTCCTGTGGGTGTGTGAGGATCTGTCCCCCGTGGGTGTGTGATCGGTCTCCCGTGGGTGTGTGATCAGTCTCCCATGGGTGTGTGATCAGTCTCCCATGGGTGTGTGTGAGCATCAGTCTCCTGTGGGTGTGTGATCAGTCTCCCATCGGCGTGTGATCAGTCTCCCATGGGTGCGTGCGGATCGGTCTCCCGTGGGTGTATGATCAGTCTCCCATGGGTGTGTGTGAGGATCAGTCTCCTCTGGGTGTGTGAGGATCAGTCTCCCGTCGGTGTGTGATCAGTCTCCCGTGGGTGCGTGAGGATCGGTCTCCCGTGGGTGTGTGATCGGTCTCCCGTAGGTGTGTGATCAGTCTCCCGTGTGTGTGTGAGTGATCAGTCTCCAGTTGGACTGTGATCGGTCTCCCGTGGGTGTGTGATCGGTCTCCAGTGGGTGTGTGTGATCAGTCTCCGATGGGTGTGTGAGGATCTGTCTCCCATGGGTGTGAGAGGATCGGTCTCCCGTGGGTGTGTGATCAGTCTCCCGTGGGTGTGTGATCGGTCTCCCGTGGGTGTGAGGATCGGTCTCCCGTGGGTGTGTGATCGGTCTCCCGTAGCTGTGTAATCAGTCTCCCGTGTGTGCGTGAGTGATCGGTCTCCAGTTTGTCTGTGATCGGTCTCCCGTGGGTGTGTGATCAGTCTCCCGTGGGTGAGTGATCGGTCTCCCGTGGGTGTGAGGATCTGTCTCCCATGGGTGTGTGATCAGTCTCCCGTGGGTGTGTGTGATCGATCTCCCGTGGGTGTGTGAGGATCGGTCTCCCGCGGTTGTGTGATCGGTCTCCCGTGTGTGTGTGAGGATCGGTCTCCCGTGGGTGTGTGATCAGTCTCGTGGGTGTGTGTGATCGGTCTCCCGTGGGTGTGTGATCAGTCTCCTGTGGGTGTAGGATCAGTCTCCCTTGGGTGTGTGAGGATAGGTCTTCCGTGGGTTTGTGATCAGTCTCCCGTGGGTGTGTGATCGGTCTCCCGTGGGTTTGTGATCAGTATCCTGTGGGTGTGTGAGGATCTGTCTCCCGTGGGTGTGTGATCAGTCTCCCGTGGGTGCGTGAGGATCGGTCTCCCGTGGGTGTGTGATCGGTCTCCCGTAGGTGTGTGATCAGTCTCCCGTGTGTGTGTGAGTGATCGGTCTCCAGTTGGTCTGTGATCGGTCTCCCGTGGGTGTGTGATCAGTCTCCCGTGGGTGAGTGATCGGTCACCCGTGGGTGTGTGATCAGTCTCCCATGGGTGTGTGAGGATCTGTCTCCCGTGGGTGTGTGATCAGTCTCCCGTGGGTTTGTGATCAGTCTCGTGTGGGTGTGTGAGGATCTGTCTCCCGTGGTTGTGTGATCGGTCTCCCGTGGGTGTATGATCAGTCTCCCATGGGTGTGTGTGAGGATCAGTCTCTTGTGGGTGTATGATCAGTCTCCCATGGGTGTGTGTGAGGATCAGTCTCCTGTGGGTGTGTGAGGATCAGTCTCCTGTGGGTGTGTGATCAGTCTCCCGTGGGTGCGTGAGGATCGGTCTCCCGTGGGTGTATGATCAGTCTCCCATGGGTGTGTGTGAGGATCTGTCTCCCGTGGGTGTGTGATCGTTCTCCCGTGGGTGTGTGATCAGTCTCCCGTGGGTGTGTGATCGGTCTCCCGTGGGTCTGTGAGGATCAGTCTCCCGTGGGTGTGTGTGATCAGTCTCCCATGGGTGTGTGTGAGGATCAGTCTCCTGTGGGTGTATGAGGATCAGTCTCCCGTGGGTGTGTGATCAGTCTCCCGTGGGTGCGTGCGGATCGGTCTCCCGTGGGTGTATGATCAGTCTCCCATGGGTGTGTGTGAGGATCAGTGTCCTGTGGGTGTATGATCAGTCTCCCATGGGTGTGTGTGAGGATCAGTCTCCTGTGGGTGTGTGAGTGATCGGTCTCCAGTTGGTCTGTGATCGGTCTCCCGTGGGTGTGTGATCAGTCTCCCGTGGGTGTGTGATCGGTCTCCCGTGGGTCTGTGAGGATCAGTCTCCCGTGGGTGTGTGTGATCAGTCTCCCGTGGGTGTGTGATCAGTCTCCCGTGGGTTTGTGATCAGTCTCCTGTGGGTGTGTGAGGATCTGTCTCCCGTGGGTGTGTGATCAGTCTCCCGTGGGTGTGTGATCGGTTTCCCGTTGGTGTGTGATCAGTCTCCCATGGGTGTATGATCAGTCTCCCATGGGTGTGTGAGGATCTGTCTCCCATGGGTGTATGATCGTTCTCCCATGGGTGTGTGAGGATCAGTCTCCCGTGGGTGTGTGAGGATCGGTCTCCAGTGGGTGTGTGATCAGTCTCCCGTGGGTGTGTGATCGGTCTCCCGTGGGTGTGTGATCGGTCTCCCGTGCGTGTGTGATCAGTCTCCCGTGGGTGTGTCATCAGTCTCCCTTGGGTGTGTGAGGATCTGTCTCCTGTGGGTGTGTGATCAGTCTCCCGTGGGTTTGTGATCAGTCTCCTGTGGGGTGTGTGATCGGTCTCCCGTGGGTGTGTGAGGATCTGTCTCCCGTGGGTGTGTGATCGGTCTCCCGTGGGTGTGTGAGGATCTGTCTCCAGTGGTTGTGTGATCGGTCTCCCGTGGGTGTATGATCAGTCTCCCATGGGTGTGTGTGAGGATCAGTCTCCTGTGGGTGTATGATCAGTCTCCCATGGGTGTGTGTGAGGATCAGTCTCCTGTGGGTGTGTGAGGATCAGTCTCCCGTGGGTGTGTGATCAGTCTCCCATGGGTGCGTGAGGATCTGTCTCCCGTGGGTGTGTGATCGTTCTCCCGTGGGTGTATGATCAGTCTCGCAGTGGGTGTGGTGATCGGTCTCCCGTGGGTCTGTGAGGATCAGTCTCCCGTGGGTGTGTGTGATCAGTCTCCCGTGGGTGTGTGATCAGTCTCCCGTGGGTTTTGTGATCAGTCTCCTGTGGGTGTGTGAGGATCAGTCTCCCGTGGGTGTGTGATCGGTCTCCCGTGGGTGTATGATCAGTCTCCCATGGGTGTGTGTGAGGATCAGTCTCCTGTGGGTGTATGATCAGTCTCCCATGGGTGTGTGTGAGGATCAGTCTCCCTTGGGTGTGTGAGGATCAGTCTCCCGTTGGTGTGTGATCAGTCCCCCGTGGGTGTGTGATCAGTCTCCCATGGGTGTGTGTGAGGATCAGTCTCCCTTGGGTGTGTGGGGATCAGTCTCCCGTTGGTGTGTGATCAGTCCCCCCGTGGGTGTGTGATCGGTCTCCCGTGGTGTGTGTGATCAGTCTCCCGTGGGTGTGTGATCAGTCTCCCATGGGTGTGTGATCAGTCTCCCATGGGTGTGTGTGAGCATCAGTCTCCTGTGGGTGTGTGATCAGTCTCCCATCGGCGTGTGATCAGTCTCCCATGGGTGCGTGCGGATCGGTCTCCCGTGGGTGTATGATCAGTCTCCCATGGGTGTGTGTGAGGATCTGTCTCCTGTGGGTGTATGATCAGTCTCCCATGGGTGTGTGTGAGGATCAGTCTCCTCTGGGTGTGTGAGGATCAGTCTCCCGTGGGTGTGTGATCAGTCTCCCGTGGGTGCGTGAGGATCGGTCTCCCGTGGGTGTGTGATCGGTCTCCCGTAGGTGTGTGATCAGTCTCCCGTGTGTGTGTGAGTGATCGGTCTCCAGTTGGTCTGTGATCGGTCTCCCGTGGGTGTGTGATCAGTCTCCCGTGGGTGGGTGATCGGACTCCCGTGGGTGTGTGATCGGTCTCCAGTGGGTGTGTGTGATCAGTCTCCGATGGGTGTGTGAGGATCTGTCTCCCATGGGTGTGAGAGGATCGGTCTCCCGTGGGTGTGTGATCAGTCTCCCGTGGGTGTGTGATCGGTCTCCCGTGGGTGTGTAATCGGTCTCCCGTGCATGTGTGATCAGTCTCCCATGGGTGTGTGATCAGTCTCCCATGGGTGTGAGCATCAGTCTGCTGTGGGTGTGTGATCAGTCTCCCATCGGCGTATGATCAGTCTCCCATGGGTGCGTGCGGATCGGTCTCCCGTGGGTTTGTGATCAGTCTCCTGTGGGTGTGTGAGGATCAGTCTCCCGTGGGTGTGTGATCGGTCTCCCGTAGGTGTGTGATCAGTCTCCCGTGTGTGTGTGAGTGATCGGTCTCCAGTTGGTCTGTGATAGGTCTCCCGTGGGTGTGTGATCAGTCTCCCGTGGGTGGGTGATCGGACTCCCGTGGGTGTGTGATCGGTCTCCAGTGGGTGTGTGTGATCACTCTCCGATGGGTGTGTGAGGATCTGTCTCCCATGGGTGTGTGAGGATCAGTCTCCCGTGGGTGTGTGATCAGTCTCCCGTGGGTGCGTGCGGATCGGTCTCCCGTGGGTGTATGATCAGTCTCCCATGGGTGTGTGTGAGGATCTGTGTCCTGTGGGTGTATGATCAGTCTCCCATGGGTGTGTGTGAGGATCAGTCTCCTGTGGGTGTGTGAGTGATCGGTCTCCAGTTGGTCTGTGATCGGTCTCCCGTGGGTGTGTGATCAGTCTCCCGTGGGTGAGTGATCGGTCACCCGTGGGTGTGTGATCAGTCTCCCATGGGTGTGTGAGGATCTGTCTCCCGTGGGTGTGTGATCAGTCTCCCGTGGGTTTGTGATCAGTCTCCCATGGGTGTGTGTGAGGATCTGTCTCCCGTGGGTGTGTGATCAGTCTCCCGTGGGTTTGTGATCAGTCTCCTGTGGGTGTGTGAGGATCTGTCTCCCGTGGTTGTGTGATCGGTCTCCCGTGGGTGTATGTTCAGTCTCCCATGGGTGTGTGTGAGGATCAGTCTCCTGTGGGTGTATGATCAGTCTCCTGTGGGTGTGTGAGGATCTGTCTCCCGTGGGTGTGTGATCAGTCTCCCGTGGGTGTGTGATCGGTTTCCCGTGGGTGTGTGATCAGTCTCCCATGGGTGTATGATCAGTCTCCCATGGGTGTGTGAGGATCTGTCTCCCATGGGTGTATGATCGTTCCCCCATGGGTGTGTGAGGATCGTTCTCCAGTGGGTGTGTGATCAGTCTCCCGTGGGTGTGTGATCGGTCTCCCGTGGGTGTGTGATCAGTCTCCCGTGGGTGTGTCATCAGTCTCCCTTGGGTGTGTGAGGATCTGTCTCCCGTGGGTGTGTGATCAGTCTCCCGTGGGTTTGTGATCAGTCTCCTGTGGGTGTGTGAGGATCTGTCTCCTGTGGGTGTATGATCGGTCTCCCGTGGGTGTATGATCAGTCTCCCATGGGTGTGTGTGAGGATCAGTCTCCTGTGGGTGTATGATCAGTCTCCCATGGGTGTGTGTGAGGATCAGTCTCCTGTGGGTGTGTGAGGGTCAGTCTCCCGTGGGTGTGTGTGAGGATCAGTCTCCTGTGGGTGTGTGAGGTTCAGTCTCCCGTGGGTGTGTGATCAGTCTCCCATGGGTGTGTGATCGGTCTCCCGTGGGTGTGTGATCAGTCTCCCATGGGTGTGTGAGGATCTGTCTCCCGTGGGTGTGTGATCGTTCTCCCGTGGGTGTATGATCAGTCTCCCGTGGGTGTGTGTGATCAGTCTCCCGTGGGTGTGTGATCAGTCTCCCGTGGGTTTGTGATCAGTCTCCTGTGGGTGTGTGAGGATCTGTCTCCCGTGGTTGTGTGATCGGTCTCCCGTGGGTGTATGATCAGTCTCCCATGGGTGTGTGTGAGGATCAGTCTCCCTTGGGTGTGTGAGGATCAGTCTCCCGTTGGTGTGTGATCAGTCCCCCGTGGGTGTGTGATCGGTCTCCCGTGGGTGTGTGATCAGTCTCCCATGGGTGTGTGATCAGTCTCACATGGGTGTGTGTGAGCATCAGTCTCCTGTGGGTGTGTGATCAGTCTCCCATCGGCGTGTGATCAGTCTCCCATGGGTGCGTGCGGATCGGTCTCCCGTGGGTGTATGATCAGTCTCCCATGGGTGTGTGTGAGGATCTGTCTCCTGTGGGTGTATGATCAGTCTCCCATGGGTGTGTGTGAGGATCAGTCTCCTCTGGGTGTGTGAGGATCAGTCTCCCGTGGGTGTGTGATCAGTCTCCCGTGGGTGCGTGAGGATCGGTCTCCCGTGGGTGTGTGATAGGTCTCCCGTAGGTGTGTGATCAGTCTCCCGTGTGTGTGTGAGTGATCGGTCTCCAGTTGGTCTGTGATCGGTCTCCCGTGGGTGTGTGATCAGTCTCCCGTGGGTGGGTGATCGGACTCCCGTGGGTGTGTGATCGGTCTCCAGTGGGTGTGTGTGATCAGTCTCCAATGGGTGTGTGAGGATCTGTCTCCTGTGGGTGTGTGAGGATCAGTCTCCCGTGGGTGTGTGATCAGTCTCCCGTGGGTGTGTGATCGGTCTCCCGTGGGTCTGTGAGGATCAGTCTCCGTTGGTGTGTGTGATCAGTCTCCCGTGGGTTTGTGATCAGTCTCCTGTGGGTGTGTGAGGATCTGTCTCCCGTGGTTGTGTGATCGGTCTCCCGTGGGTGTATGATCAGTCTCCCATGGGTGTGTGTGAGGATCAGTCTCCTGTGGGTGTATGATCAGTCTCCCATGGGTGTGTGTGAGGATCAGTCTGCTGTGGGTGTATGATCAGTCTCCCATGGGTGTGTGTGAGGATCAGTCTCCTGTGGGTGTATGATCAGTCTCCCATGGGTGTGTGTGAGGATCAGTCTCCTGTGGGTGTGTGATCAGTCTCCCGTGGGTGCGTGAGGATCGGTCTCCCGTGGGTGTATGATCAGTCTCCCATGGGTGTGTGTGAGGATCAGTGTCCTGTGGGTGTATGATCAGTCTCCCATGGGTGTGTGTGAGGATCAGACTCCTGGGGTGTGTGAGGATCAGTCTCCCATGGGTGTGTGATCAGTCTCCCGTGTGTGTGTGATCGGTCTCCCGTGGGTGTGTGATCGGTCTCCCGTGCGTGTGTGATCAGTCTCCCATGGGTGTGTGATCAGTCTCCCATGGGTGTGCGAGGATCTGTCTCCCGTGGGTGTGTGATCGTTCTCCCGAAGGTGTGTGATCAGTCTCCCGTGGGTGTGTGATCGGTCTCCCGTGGGTCTGTGAGGATCAGTCTCCGTTGGTGTGTGTGATCAGTCTCCCGTGGGTGTGTGATCAGTCTCCCATGGGTGTGTGAGGATCTGTCTCCCGTGGGTGTGTGATCAGTCTCCCGTGGGTTTGTGATCAGTCTCCTGTGGGTGTGTGAGGATCTGTCTCCCGTGGTTGTGTGATCGGTCTCCTGTGGGTGTATGATCAGTCTCCCATGGGTGTGTGTGAGGATCAGTCTCCTGTGGGTGTATGATCAGTCTCCCATGGGTGTGTGTGAGGATCAGTCTCCTGTGGGTGTGTGAGGATCAGTCTCCCGTGGGTGTGTGATCAGTCTCCCGTGGGTGCGTGAGGATCGGTCTCCCGTGGGTGTATGATCAGTCTCCCATGGGTGTGTGTGAGGATCAGTCTCCTGTGGGTGTATGATCAGTCTCCCATGGGTGTGTGTGAGGATCAGTCTCCTGTGGGTGTGTGAGGATCAGTCTCCCGTGGGTGCGTGAGGATCGGTCTCCCGTGGGTGTGTGATCGGTCTCCCGTAGCTGTGTAATCAGTCTCCCATGTGTGTGTGAGTGATCGGTCTCCAGTTGGTCTGTGATCGGTCTCCCGTGGGTGTGTGATCAGTCTCCCGTGGGTGAGTGATCGGTCTCCCGTGGGTGTGAGGATCTGTCTCCCATGGGTGTGTGATCAGTCTCCCGTGGGTGTGTGTGATCGATCTCCCGTGGGTGTGTGAGGATCGGTCTCCCGCGGTTGTGTGATCGGTCTCCCGTGTGTGTGTTAGGATCGGTCTCCCGTGGGTGTGTGATCAGTCTCGTGGGTGTGTGTGATCGGTCTCCCGTGGGTGTGTGATCAGTCTCCTGTGGGTGTAGGATCAGTCTCCCTTGGGTGTGTGAGGATAGGTCTTCCGTGGGTTTGTGATCAGTCTCCTGTGGGTGTGTGAGGATCTGTCTCCCGTGGGTGTGTGATCGGTCTCCCGGGGGTTTGTGATCAGTCTCCTGTGGGTGTGTGAGGATCTGTCTCCCGTGGTTGTGTGATCGGTCTCCCGTGGTTGTGTGATCGGTCTCCCATGGGTGTGTGTGAGGATCAGTCTCCTGTGGGTGTGTGAGGATCAGTCTCCCGTGGGTGTATGATCAGTCTCCCATGGGTGTGTGTGAGGATCAGTCTCCTGTGGGTGTATGAGGATCAGTCTCCCATGGGTGTGTGATCAGTCTCCCATGGGTGTGTGTGAGGATCAGTCTCCTGTGGGTGTGTGAGGATCAGTCTCCCGTGGGTGTATGATCAGTCTCCCATGGGTGTGTGTGAGGATCAGTCTCCTGTGGGTGTATGAGGATCAGTCTCCCATGGGTGTGTGATCAGTCTCCCATGGGTGTGTGAGGATCTGTCTCCCGTTGGTCTGTGATCGGTCTCCCGTGGGTGTGTGATCGGTTTCCCGTGGGTGTGTGATCAGTCTCCCATGGGTGTATGATCAGTCTCCCATGGGTGTGTGAGGATCTGTCTCCCATGGGTGTATGATCGTTCTCCCATGGGAGTGTGAGGATCGGTCACCCGTGGGTGTGTGATCAGTCTCCCATGGGTGTGTGAGGATCTGTCTCCCGTGGGTGTGTGATCAGTCTCCCATGGGTTTGTGATCAGTCTCGTGTGGGTGTGTGAGGATCTGTCTCCCGTGGTTGTGTGATCGGTCTCCCGTGGGTGTATGATCAGTGATCAGTCTCCCGTGGTTGTGTGATCGGTCTCCCGTGGGTGTATGATCAGTCTCCCATGGGTGTGTGTGAGGATCAGTCTCCTGTGGGTGTATGATCAGTCTCCCATGGGTGTGTGTGAGGATCAGTCTCCTGTGGGTGTGTGAGGATCAGTCTCCCGTGGGTGTGTGATCAGTCTCCCGTGGGTGCGTGAGGATCGGTCTCCAGTGGGTGTCTGATCGGTCTCCCGTAGGTGTGTGATCAGTCTCCTGTGTGTGTGTGAGTGATCGGTCTCCAGTTGGTCTGTGATCGGTCTCCCGTGGGTGTGTGATCAGTCTCCGTGGGTGAGTGATCGGTCTCCCGTGGGAGTGTGATCTGTCTCCCGTGGGTGTGTGATCGGTCTCCCGTGGGTGTGTGATCGGTCTCCAGTGGGTGTGTGTGATCAGTCTCCCATGGGTGTGTGAGGATCTGTCTCCCATGGGTGTGTGATCAGTCTCCCGTGGGTTTGTCATCAGTCTCCTGTGGGTGTGTGAGGATCTGTCTCCCGTGGTTGTGTGATCGGTCTCCCGTGGGTGTATGATCAGTCTCCCATGGGTGTGTGTGAGGATCAGTCTCCTGTGGGTGTATGATCAGTCTCCCATGGGTGTGTGTGAGGATCAGTCTCCTGTGGGTGTATGATCAGTCTCCCATGGGTGTGTGTGAGGATCAGTCTCCTGTGGGTGTGTGAGGGTCAGTCTCCCGTGGGTGTGTGATCAGTCTCCCGTGGGTGCGTGAGGATCGGTCTCCCGTGGGTGTATGATCAGTCTCCCATGGGTGTGTGTGAGGATCAGTCTCCTGTGGGTGTATGATCAGTCTCCCATGGGTGTGTGTGAGGATCAGTCTCCTGTGGGTGTGTGAGGATCAGTCTCCCGTGGGTGCGTGAGGATCGGTCTCCCGTGGGTGTGTGATCGGTCTCCCGTAGCTGTGTAATCAGTCTCCCATGTGTGTGTGAGTGATCGGTCTCCAGTTGGTCTGTGATCGGTCTCCCGTGGGTGTGTGATCAGTCTCCCGTGGGTGAGTGATCGGTCTCCCGTGGGTGTGAGGATCTGTCTCCCATGGGTGTGTGATCAGTCTCCCGTGGGTGTGTGTGATCGATCTCCCGTGGGTGTGTGAGGATCGGTCTCCCGCGGTTGTGTGATCGGTCTCCCGTGTGTGTGTGAGGATCGGTCTCCCGTGGGTGTGTGATCAGTCTCGTGGGTGTGTGTGATCGGTCTCCCGTGGGTGTGTGATCAGTCTCCAGTGGGTGTAGGATCAGTCTCCCTTGGGTGTGTGAGGATAGGTCTTCCGTGGGTTTGTGATCAGTCTCCTGTGGGTGTGTGAGGATCTGTCTCCCGTGGGTGTGTGATCGGTCTCCCGGGGGTTTGTGATCAGTCTCCTGTGGGTGTGTGAGGATCAGTCTCCCGTGGGTGTGTGATCAGTCTTCCGTGGGTGTGTGATCAGTCTCCCGTGGGTTTGTGATAAGTCTCCTGTGGGTGTGTGAGGATCACTCTCCCGTGGTTGTGTGATCGGTCTCCCATGGGTGTGTGATCAGTCTCCCATGGGTGTGTGTGAGGATCAGTCTCCTGTGGGTGTGTGAGGATCAGTCTCCCGTGGGTGTATGATCAGTCTCCCATGGGTGTGTGTGAGGATCAGTCTCCTGTGGGTGTATGAGGATCAGTCTCCCATGGGTGTGTGATCAGTCTCCCATGGGTGTGTGAGGATCTGTCTCCCGTTGGTGTGTGATCGGTCTCCCGTGGGTGTGTGATCGGTTTCCCGTGGGTGTGTGATCAGTCTCCCATGGGTGTATGATCAGTCTCCCATGGGTGTGTGAGGATCTGTCTCCCAAGGGTGTATGATCGTTCTCCCATGGGAGTGTGAGGATCGGTCACCCGTGGGTGTGTGATCAGTCTCCCATGGGTGTGTGAGGATCTGTCTCCCGTGGGTGTGTGATCAGTCTCCCATGGGTTTGTGATCAGTCTCGTGTGGGTGTGTGAGGATCTGTCTCCCGTGGTTGTGTGATCGGTCTCCCGTGGGTGTATGATCAGTGATCAGTCTCCCGTGGTTGTGTGATCGGTCTCCCGTGGGTGTATGATCAGTCTCCCATGGGTGTGTGTGAGGATCAGTCTCCTGTGGGTGTATGATCAGTCTCCCATGGGTGTGTGTGAGGATCAGTCTCCTGTGGGTGTGTGAGGATCAGTCTCCCGTGGGTGTGTGATCAGTCTCCCGTGGGTGCGTGAGGATCGGTCTCCAGTGGGTGTCTGATCGGTCTCCCGTAGGTGTGTGATCAGTCTCCTGTGTGTGTGTGAGTGATCGGTCTCCAGTTGGTCTGTGATCGGTCTCCCGTGGGTGTGTGATCAGTCTCCGTGGGTGAGTGATCGGTCTCCCGTGGGAGTGTGATCTGTCTCCCGTGGGTGTGTGATCGGTCTCCCGTGGGTGTGTGATCGGTCTCCAGTGGGTGTGTGTGATCAGTCTCCCATGGGTGTGTGAGGATCTGTCTCCCATGGGTGTGTGATCAGTCTCCCGTGGGTTTGTCATCAGTCTCCTGTGGGTGTGTGATCGTTCTCCCGTGGGTGTGTGATCGGTCTCCCGTGGGTGTATGATCAGTCTCCCATGGGTGTGTGTGAGGATCAGTCTCCTGTGGGTGTATGATCAGTCTCCCATGGGTGTGTGTGAGGATCAGTCTCCTGTGGGTGTATGATCAGTCTCCCATGGGTGTGTGTGAGGATCAGTCTCCTGTGGGTGTGTGAGGGTCAGTCTCCCGTGGGTGTGTGATCAGTCTCCCGTGGGTGCGTGAGGATCGGTCTCCCGTGGGTGTATGATCAGTCTCCCATGGGTGTGTGTGAGGATCAGTCTCCTGTGGGTGTATGATCAGTCTCCCATGGGTGTGTGTGAGGATCAGTCTCCTGTGGGTGTGTGAGGATCAGTCTCCCGTGGGTGCGTGAGGATCGGTCTCCCGTGGGTGTGTGATCGGTCTCCCGTAGCTGTGTAATCAGTCTCCCATGTGTGTGTGAGTGATCGGTCTCCAGTTGGTCTGTGATCGGTCTCCCGTGGGTGTGTGATCAGTCTCCCGTGGGTGAGTGATCGGTCTCCCGTGGGTGTGAGGATCTGTCTCCCATGGGTGTGTGATCAGTCTCCCGTGGGTGTGTGTGATCGATCTCCCGTGGGTGTGTGAGGATCGGTCTCCCGCGGTTGTGTGATCGGTCTCCCGTGTGTGTGTGAGGATCGGTCTCCCGTGGGTGTGTGATCAGTCTCGTGGGTGTGTGTGATCGGTCTCCCGTGGGTGTGTGATCAGTCTCCAGTGGGTGTAGGATCAGTCTCCCTTGGGTGTGTGAGGATAGGTCTTCCGTGGGTTTGTGATCAGTCTCCTGTGGGTGTGTGAGGATCTGTCTCCCGTGGGTGTGTGATCGGTCTCCCGGGGGTTTGTGATCAGTCTCCTGTGGGTGTGTGAGGATCAGTCTCCCGTGGGTGTGTGATCAGTCTTCCGTGGGTGTGTGATCAGTCTCCCGTGGGTTTGTGATAAGTCTCCTGTGGGTGTGTGAGGATCACTCTCCCGTGGTTGTGTGATCGGTCTCCCATGGGTGTGTGATCAGTCTCCCATGGGTGTGTGTGAGGATCAGTCTCCTGTGGGTGTGTGAGGATCAGTCTCCCGTGGGTGTATGATCAGTCTCCCATGGGTGTGTGTGAGGATCAGTCTCCTGTGGGTGTATGAGGATCAGTCTCCCATGGGTGTGTGATCAGTCTCCCATGGGTGTGTGAGGATCTGTCTCCCGTTGGTGTGTGATCGGTCTCCCGTGGGTGTGTGATCGGTTTCCCGTGGGTGTGTGATCAGTCTCCCATGGGTGTATGATCAGTCTCCCATGGGTGTGTGAGGATCTGTCTCCCATGGGTGTATGATCGTTCTCCCATGGGAGTGTGAGGATCGGTCACCCGTGGGTGTGTGATCAGTCTCCCATGGGTGTGTGAGGATCTGTCTCCCGTGGGTGTGTGATCAGTCTCCCATGGGTTTGTGATCAGTCTCGTGTGGGTGTGTGAGGATCTGTCTCCCGTGGGTGTGTGATCAGTCTCCCGTGGTTGTGTGATCGGTCTCCCGTGGGTGTATGATCAGTGATCAGTCTCCCGTGGTTGTGTGATCGGTCTCCCGTGGGTGTATGATCAGTCTCCCATGGGTGTGTGTGAGGATCAGTCTCCTGTGGGTGTATGATCAGTCTCCCATGGGTGTGTGTGAGGATCAGTCTCCTGTGGGTGTGTGAGGATCAGTCTCCCGTGGGTGTGTGATCAGTCTCCCGTGGGTGCGTGAGGATCGGTCTCCCGTGGGTGTCTGATCGGTCTCCCGTAGGTGTGTGATCAGTCTCCTGTGTGTGTGTGAGTGATCGGTCTCCAGTTGGTCTGTGATCGGTCTCCCGTGGGTGTGTGATCAGTCTCCGTGGGTGAGTGATCGGTCTCCCGTGGGAGTGTGATCTGTCTCCCGTGGGTGTGTGATCGGTCTCCCGTGGGTGTGTAATCGGTCTCCAGTGGGTGTGTGTGATCAGTCTCCCATGGGTGTGTGAGGATCTGTCTCCCATGGGTGTGTGATCAGTCTCCCGTGGGTTTGTCATCAGTCTCCTGTGGGTGTGTGAGGATCAGTCTCCCGTGGGTGTGTGATCAGTCTCCCGTGGGTGTGTGAGTGATCGGTCTCCAGTTGGTCTGTGATCGGTCTCCCATGGGTGTGTGATCAGTCTCCCGTGGGTGAGTGATCGGTCTCCCGTGGGAGTGTGATCTGTCTCCCGTGGGTGTGTGATCGGTCTCCCGTGGGTGTGTGATCGGTCTCCAGTGGGTGTGTGAGGATCTGTCTCCCATGGGTGTGTGATCAGTCTCCCGTGGGTTTGTGATCAGTCTCCCGTGGGTGTGTGATCAGTCTCCCGTGGGTGTGTGAGGATCAGTCTCCCGTGGGTCTGTGAGGATCAGTCTCCCGTGGGTGTGTGTGATCAGTCTCCCGTGGGTGTGGGATCAGTCTCCCCTGGGTTTGTGATCAGTCTCCCGTGGGTGTGTGAGGATCTGTCTCCCGTGGGTGTGTGATCAGTCTCCCCTGGGTTTGTGATCAGTCTCCCGTGGGTGTGTGAGGATCTGTCTCCCGTGGGTGTGTGAGGATCTGTCTCCCGTGGGTGTGTGATCAGTCTCCCGTGGTTGTGTGATCGGTCTCCTGTGGGTGTATGATCAGTCTCCCATGGGTGTGTGATCAGTCTCCCGTGGGTGCGTGAGGATCGGTCTCCCGTGGGTGTATGATCAGTCTCCCATGGGTGTGTGTGAGGATCAGTCTCCTGTGGGTGTATGATCAGTCTCCCATGGGTGTGTGTGAGGATCAGTCTCCCGTGGGTGTGTGATCAGTCTCCCGTGGGTGCGTGAGGATCGGTCTCCCGTGTGTGTATGATCAGTCTCCCATGGGTGTGTGTGAGGATCAGTCTCCTGTGGGTGTGTGAGGATCAGTCTCCCGTGGGTGTGTGATCAGTCTCCCGTGGGTGCGTGAGGGTCGGTCTCCCGTGGGTGTGTGATCGGTCTCCCGTAGCTGTGTGATCAGTCTCCCGTGTGTGTGTGAGTGATCGGTCTCCAGTTGGTCTGTGATCGGTCTCCCGTGGGTGTGTGATCAGTCTCCCGTGGGTGAGTGATCGGTCTCCCGTGGGTGTGAGGATCTGTCTCCCATGGGTGTGTGATCAGTCTCCCGTGGGTGTGTGATCGGTCTCCCGTGGGAGTGTGATCGGTCTCCCGTGGGTGTGTGAGGATCTGTCTCCCATGGGTGTGTGATCAGTCTCCCGTGGTTTTGTGATCAGTCTCCCGTGGGTGTGTGTGATCGATCTCCCATGGGTGTGTGAGGATCGGTCTCCCGTGGGTGTGTGATCAGTCTCGTGGGTGTGTGTGATCGGTCTCCCGTGGGTGTGTGATCAGTCTCCTGTGGGTGTAGGATCAGTCTCCTGTGGGAGTGTGAGGATCTGTCTCCCGTGGGTCTGTGAGGATCAGTCTCCCGTGGGTGTGTGTGATCAGTCTCCCGTGGGTGTGTGATCAGTCTCCCGTGGGTTTGTCATCAGTCTCCTGTGGGTGTGTGAGGATCTGTCTCCCGTGGTTGTGTGATCTGTCTCCCGTGTGTGTGTGAGTGATCGGTCTCCAGTTGGTCTGTGATCGGTCTCCCGTGGGAGTGTGATCAGTCTCCCGTGGGTGAGTGATCGGTCTCCCGTGGGTGTGTGATCGGTCTCCCGTGGGAGTGTGATCGGTCTCCCGTGGGTGTGTGATCGGTCTCCCGTGGGTGTGTGATCTGTCTCCAGTGGGTGTGTGATCGGTCTCCAGTGGGTGTGTGTGATCAGTCTCCCATGGGTGTGTGAGGATCTGTCTCCCATGGGTGTGTGATCAGTCTCCCGTGGGTTTGTGATCAGTCTCCCGTGGGTGTGTGTGATCGATCTCCCGTGGGTGTGTAAGAATCGGTCTCCCACGGTTGTGTGATCGGTCTCCCGTGTGTGTGTGAGGATCGGTCTCCCGTGGGTGTGTGATCAGTCTCGTGGGTGTGTGTGATCGGTCTCCCGTGGGTGTGTGATCAGTCTCCCGTGGGTGTGTGATCAGTCTCCCGTGGTTGTGTGATCGGTCTCCCGTGGGTGTATGATCAGTCTCCCATGGGTGTGTGTGAGGATCAGTCTCCTGTGGGTGTGTGAGGATCGGTCTCCCGTGGGTGTGTGATCGGTCTCCCGTGAGTGTGTGAGTGATCGATCTCCAGTTGGTCTGTGATCTGTCTCCCGTGGGTGAGTGATCGGTCTCCCGTGGGAGTGTGATCTGTCTCCCGTGGGTGTGTGATCGGTCTCCCGTGGGTGTGTGATCGGTCTCCCATGGGTGTGTGAGGATCTGTCTCCCATGGGTGTGTGATCAGTCTCCCGTGGGTTTGTGATCAGTCTCCCGTGGGTGTGTGTGATCGATCTCCCGTGGGTGTGTGAGGATCGGTCTCCCGTCGGTGTGTGATCAGTCTCCCGTGGGTGTGTGATCGGTCTCCCGTGCATGTGTGATCAGTCTCCCGTGGGTGTGTCATCAGTCTCCCTTGGGTGTGTGAGGATCAGTCTCCCGTTGGTGTGTGATCAGTCCCCCATGGGTGTGTGATCGGTCTCCCATGGGTTTGTGATCAGTCTCCCATGGGTGTGTGATCAGTCTCCCATGGGTGTGTGAGGATCTGTCTCCCATGGGTGTGTGATCGGTCTCCAGTGGGTGTGTGTGATCAGTCTCCCATGGGTGTGTGAGGATCTGTCTCCCATGGGTGTGTGATCAGTCTCCCGTGGGTTTGTGATCAGTCTCCCGTGCGTGTGTGTGATCGATCTCCCGTGGGTGTGTGAGGATCGGTCTCCCGCGGTTGTGTGATCGGTCTCCCGTGGGTGAGTGATCAGTCTCCCGTGGGTGTCTGATCAGTCTCCCGTGGGTGTCTGATCAGTCTCCCGTGGGTGTGTGATCGGTCTCCCGTGGGTGAGTGATCGGTCTGCCGTGGGTGTGTGATCGGTCTCCCGTGGGTGTGTGATCGATCTCCTGTGGGTGTGTGAGGATCGGTCTCCCGTGGGTGTGTGAGGATCGGTCTCCCGTGGGTGTGTGATCGGACTCCCGTGGGTGTATGATCAGTTTCCCGTGGCTGTGTGATCGGTCTCCCGTGGGTGTGTGATCAGTCTCCCATGGTTGTGTGATCAGTCTCCCATGGGTGTGTGAGGATCAGTCTCCCATGGGTGTGTGATCGGTCTCCCCTGGGTGTTTGATCGGTCTCCCGTGGGTGAGTGAGGATCGGTCTCCCATGTGTTTGCGTGATCGGTCTCCCATGGGTGTTTGATCGGTCTCCCATGTGTTTGCGTGATCGGTCTCCCATGGGTGTTTGATCAGTCTCCCGTGGGTGTGTGATCGGTCTCCCCTGGGTGTTTGATCGGTCTCCCGTGGGTGAGTGAGGATCAGTCTCCCGTGGGTGTGTGATCGGTCTCCCCTGGGTGTTTGATCGGTCTCCCGTGGGTGAGTGAGGATCGGTCTCCCGTGGGTGAGTGAGGATCAGTCTCCCGTGGGTGTGTGATCGGTCTCCCCTGGGTGTTTGATCGGTCTCCCGTGGGTGAGTGAGGATCAGTCTCCCGTGGGTGTGTGATCGGTCTCCCGTGGGTGTGTGATCGGTCTCCCCTGGGTGTTTGATCGGTCTCCCGTGGGTGTGTGATCGGTCTCCCCTGGGTGTTTGATCGGTCTCCCGTGGGTGTGTGATCGGTCTCCCCTGGGTGTTTGATCAGTCTCCCGTGGGTGTGTGATCTGTCTCCCGTGGGTGTGTGATCGGTCTCCCCTGGGTGTTTGATCGGTCTCCCGTGGGTGAGTGAGGATCAGTCTCCCGTGGGTGTGTGATCGGTCTCCCGTGGGTGTGTGATCGGTCTCCCCTGGGTGTGTGATCAGTCTCCCATGTGTGTGTGATCGATCTCCCGTGGGTGAGTGAGGATTAGTCTCCCGTGGGTGTCTGATCAGTCTCCCGTGGGTGTGTGATCGGTCTCCCGTGGGTGAGTGATCGGTCTGCCGTGGGTGTGTGATCGGTCTCCCGTGAGTGTGTGATCGGTCTCCTGTGGGTGTGTGATCAGTCTCCCATGGTTGTGTGATCAGTCTCCCATGGGTGTGTGAGGATCAGTCTCCCGTGGGTGTGTGATCGGTCTCCCCTGGGTGTTTGATCGGTCTCCCGTGGGTGAGTGAGGATCGGTCTCCCATGGGTGTTTGATCGGTCTCCCATGTGTTTGCGTGATCGGTCTCCCATGGGTGTTTGATCAGTCTCCCGTGGGTGTGTGATCGGTCTCCCCTGGGTGTTTGATCGGTCTCCCGTGGGTGTGTGAGGATCAGTCTCCCGTGGGTGTGTGAGGATCAGTCTCCCGTGGGTGTGTGATCGGTCTCCCCTGGGTGTTTGATTGGTCTCCCGTGGGTGAGTGAGGATCGGTCTCCCCTGGGTGAGTGAGTTTCGGTCTCCCGTGCGTGTGCATTCTTGCTTCCACCACTGTTGCCATTTTTTAAAAAGCTATTATTCTGGGTGATCTCAGCTAATTAAGCGAAGCATTAATCGGCAGCTTTGTTCGGCTGTGGTATCATTAGCCGGTGACGAGGCTTGGTGAACTGGCATTGTTCGAGATGGCACCGAGAGCGGCAGGGTTCAGCTGTGCTGTCAATCTGCTCTGCTCACCGCTCAGGCCAGTCTGAGCTCTGGCAGCCACGTACCTGATGCTGATCCCGTCACAACGACAGCAATCAATAAATCCCTTCAGCTGGGGCTGCGGTGTGCAAACGTTACCAAGTTTCCATCCTGTTCCGTCATCTACCTTCTGCGTGTTGCACAGAATCACAACATGCTCCTGCACCTGTTCTCATTTCATCGGCAAACTTGGGAAGCTTACAATTTGTTCCTTTTTACAGACCTCCACCAGTTACATCCTTCCAGCCTGAAAAGGACCCACTTACTCCAACTTTTTTTGCAATGTGACAGCCGCTTTCAAACAAATGGTGGGAGTTTAACAGCAGTGCAAAACCACAGAGAACTGGGCTTTCACATAGAGATATAAGTGGTGCTACTGGTAGAGTTGCTTCCTCACAGTTCTGGAGATCTGGGTTCAATTCTGATAACACTGTCTGTGTGGAGTTTCCATGTCCCTGCGATTGAGTAGATTTACTGCGAGTGCTCCAGGTTTGTCCTCATACATCATAGGTTGGTAGATTAGTCAGACACGGTGAATTGTCTGATTAATTGAGATATGGAGTCAGGGGACAAACATGATTGGAATTAGTGTAAGATTAGGTGAATCGGTAGGTAATGGTTGGCATGGACTTGTTAGTCTGAAAATCGAGTATCTGTAATATACCACTCGATCAAGATCAAAGTTCAAAGAAAAATTTATTATCAAAGTATGTATATGTCACCTTTAGAAATTTTCTTTTGGGCATTTTCAGGAAAATAAAGAGATACAACAGAATTAATGAAAAAAGACTATAAATAACAAAGGCAAATAACAACCACTGTGCAGAAGATGACAGATGATGCCAACAATAAAACAAAGTAAATAAGTACTGCTGAGTTTTGAGGCTGTGAAGGTGAGCCTGCCGGTTGTGGAGCCAGCACAGCATTGAGATAAGCCACCGTTTCCTCATTGATAAAGATGTTAAAAATTTTAAAAGATGACAAGTTCATAAGATGAACAAGAAAAACATATTGGATCCGTAAGGAGACGATAAGACAAAAGCAAGGAACTCTTCAGAGCTCTGCTCGAATCCTGTGTCCAAGCCATGATACTGTAGTCCCAATAGCCCCGGGGAGGTGCTGGACCGATTGCGGGGCACTGCTGCTGCTTGACAACAAATTTCATGACATATGCCAGTGATATTACACCTGATTCTGATTCTGAGAAAGGATTTTGGTTAAAAGTTGAAACATCCGAATTGAGGAGGCTTAAAGGAAGATCTAAGAGTGGAATACAGTGTTTTAAAGTGCTTGGCTTCTGTCAGTAACCAGAGGACACAGATTATTGACAGTTAAGTTGAACTCTTCAGTGAATCGATGGGATGAAGGGAATAACTGATTTGCTTTGATCTGGAAAGGATGGAGGGAGGAGATTGCACGTCAGCATTCAAAGGGAAGTGGAGTCCTAGCATCACAGAGCACTACAGCACAGAAAAGCACCCTTTGGCCCTTCTAGTCTGTATCAAACTTACTATCCTGCCTAGTTTCATCGACCTGCACCTGGACCATACTCCTCCATACCCCTCCCATCCATGTACTTTTCCAAACTTCCCTTCAATGTTGGAAATGAACCTGTGTCCATGATTCCACTGACGGCTCATTCCACACTCACACCACTCTCTGAATGAAGCTCCCCCTGATATTCCCCTTAAACCTTTCACTGTTCACCCTATGACTAAATACTTTGAGAGGAATACTTATCGGGCTCTGGGGAAAGCAGGGACAGAGGAGGGATGGCAGCAATAGCACTGTAATGGAGCTGAGCTACAACGTGCTAGCGGTCTCTTCCCGCGCAGCACGTCACGTACCAATGAGCAGGAGGAAGACCGAGCATGAGATGATGGGGGGGGGGGGGGGTGTACAACGGCAGTCACAAAACTGATCTGAACTGTTGTCAAGCTGAATCACTCGATTTTATCCAGAACTCTTACCAAGTACATGGATGAAAGCGATGACAGAGGTAAGCTTTTCATACAGAGAGTGGTGGGTATGTGGTACGTCCTGCCTGGGGTGGTAATGGTAGAGACCGATACAGTAGGGGCATTTAAGAAGCACTTAGACACATGGATGATAGAAAAATAGAGGGCTATGTAAGAGGGAAGGGTTAAGTTGATCTTTAGGTTAAAAGGTCAACACAACGTTGTGGGCTGAAGGGCCTGTACTGTACTCGAAGTACCGAGGACAGAGCAGAGGTGGGCCACAAGTCAGGAAAGTCCAAAAGACTTTGACATTTTGGGTCGGAAAGCCATTGTCTGAGGGAACATCAAAACTCTTCCACAAAGGAAGGGCAAACCCCAGGATAGGGATCACAGCAGACCAGGAACGAATCTTTAGAATATTCCTGCTGTCACTCAGTTCAGGAAAATATCAGTGATCAAGTCTTACCCCCTCATTAATTCAAGTCGCCAGAAGCTTGTTGCAAGACTTACCGTGAGGTGGAGAGAGGGTGAAGGGCTGCGGAGCTGAGCTGGGAGTTTCTGTGTTCAGTGTGACTCGACCCGTTGCTGAGGAGTTTCTGGGATGGTCAGTGGGAGTGTGGGGCTTTTAAATGAAACACTTGCGGGACTCAGCCACAGTAGGACCTGCGGGGAACAGAACCGAAAGCAGCCTCAGCTCAGCCAGGGTGAGAAAGGCACTGAGCACCCATACACTCTCCACACTGCCCTCCCTCCCTCAGCCATGGGTGAGATCCCAGCCTGCTGGGACCAGTCCTGTGCTGTGGAAACCTGAGGCTCCAAAATTGAAGCAGTCCGTAGGTAGCCACCTAATTAAAGAAGCTGTAAGGTACCAGTGACAGATTCAGTGACCCTCTCATGCTGAAAGGACGCCCGGGTGCTGGCTGTTCAGTATTTCATTAACACCAGTGGCATCTTTGATTACAAAGAAATGAAATTCATTCCAAAACTAACAACCTTCCCTGCATTCCGAATGATGGGGATGCTCTCATGTTGTTTGAGTTACTGGAGCTGGCCGAACGATCAGATGCTGCAGAATTTCAATCCAGTTAGTTAAGTGATTGATAATTTGAGAGGTGGTCAATGAAACTGCTGTATCATTGGTAAAACCCATCGGATCAGATCACAGATCCACTCCCTGACCTGGTCAGCCCTAAAGGTGAGTCCAGACCCCAACAATGTGGTTGATTAGTAAACTGTCCCTGAAACAGCCCAGTGAACAACTCTGTCGAAAAAAGGCAATGAGAATAAAACTAAACGGATTGTACAACGCAAATCCCAGCTGGCACTGTAGGCTCGTTCCTCACGGTGATCTGGGACCAATGTACACTATTAGAATTACCCCACTGACAAGCCAAGTACAGCCCGCAGTCACACTCTCAGAGTCATGGCTTTCAGCCAGTCTCCTCAACTTGCCTGGCCCTGCCACAATAGTAACACAGCTCTGGGTCAGATAATCCCTCTGCCACCCATCACAGTCCACAAGGATGACGATGGGCAAGTGGACAAGAATCAAAGATCATCACAATCCTCGATGATAGCAGAGCCCAACACATTAGTGCAAAAGGTATTTGTAACTATCTTTGTGTGAAGGTTCAATTGGCTGTTCCATCTATGCTTCAGCCCATCTGGGAAACCAATCGTAAACCAATCTTATGAACTCCATGTGAGATAAGCCCACCAGAAATTGTAAACCCTCTTGGACTTCATGGGTTCACTCCAGCTGCAGCAACATCACTGTGTTTCAGAACATGATACATAGTGACTGGAGGAAAGTATAGGGGTGATTCAGAGTTAAATATTTTACAGAGTGTTGGCTGTGTGGACGGCCCTGCCAGGGATGATGGTAGAGGCAGATGCATTAGGAACATTTAAGAGAAACTTAGATAGGCACTTGAGTGGTAGAAAAATGGGTTACATGGGTGGGTAGGGTTAGACTGATTTTAGAGTAGTTTATAAGGTCAGCACAACATCGTGGGCGAAAGGGCCTATACTGTTCTATACAATGACACATCCCTTACCAATTTTTGTATCTACCCAACAATGTAGAGGATTGCCTGGGTATTACTCAGTTTTGCTCCTGAATGTTGGTGGGGGTTATTATCACAGCACTTACTGATAAGATGCTGACTGATGCCGAGTTTATGGTTCCCATGGGTAACTTGCCTCACACCGTCAAAGGTTTGGTTCAAACATGGATATGAGTGCCAAGTTCCAGAGGCGAGGCAAGATTGCACCTAGCAGCAACATTTGCCCAAGCGTGACCAAGAGAGCTCAATAAAACTGAAGTCGGTGAGTGTCGGGGGAAACTGCACTCACTCAAACGATGATGGTTACTGTAGGTTAATCGCCTTAGCTCCAGTGACCCAGTGGGACAGCTGATGGAGTCGCTCCAGCACAGCCCAGTGGGACAGCTGATGGAGTCGCTCCAGTGACCCAGTGGGACAGCTGATGGAGTCGCTCCAGTGACCCAGTGGGACAGCTGATGGAGTCACTCCAGCACAGCCCAGTGGGACAGCTGATGGAGTCGCTCCAGTGACCCAGTGGGACAGCTGATGGAGTCGCTCCAGTGACCCAGTGGGACAGCTGATGGAGTCGATCCAGTGACCCAGTGGGACAGCTGATGGGGTTGCTCCAGTGACCCAGTGGGACAGCTGATGGAGTCGCTCCAGTGACCCAGTGGGACAGCTGATGGAGTCGCTCCAGTGACCCAGCGGGACAGCTGATGGAGTCGCTCCAGTGACCCAGTGGGACAGCTGATGGAGTCACTCCAGTGACCCAGCGGGACAGCTGATGGAGTCGCTCCAGTGACACAGTGGGACAGCTGATGGAGTCGCTCCAGTGACCCAGTGGGACAGCTGATGGAGTCGCTCCAGTGACCCAGTGGGACAGCTGATGGAGTCGCTCCAGTGACCCAGTGGGACAGCTGATGGAGTCACTCCAGCACAGCCCAGTGGGACAGCTGATGGAGTCGCTCCAGTGACCCAGTGGGACAGCTGATGGAGTCGCTCCAGTGACCCAGTGGGACAGCTGATGGAGTCGCTCCAGCACAGCCCAGTGGGACAGCTGATGGAGTCGCTCCAGTGACCCAGTGGGACAGCTGATGGAGTTGCTCCAGTGACCCAGTGGGACAGCTGATGGAGTTGCTCCAGTGACCCAGTGGGACAGCTGATGGAGTCGCTCCAGCACAGCCCAGTGGGACAGGTGATGGAGTCGCTCCAGTGACCCAGTGGGTCAGCTGATGGAGTCGCTCCAGTGACCCAGTGGGACAGCTGATGGAGTCGCTCCAGTGACCCAGTGGGACAGCTGATGGAGTCGCTCCAGTGACCCAGCGGGACAGCTGATGGAGTCGCTCCAGTGACCCAGTGGGACAGCTGATGGAGTCACTCCAGTGACCCAGCGGGACAGCTGATGGAGTCGCTCCAGTGACACAGTGGGACAGCTGATGGAGTCGCTCCAGTGACCCAGTGGGACAGCTGATGGAGTCGCTCCAGTGACCCAGTGGGACAGCTGATGGAGTCGCTCCAGTGACCCAGTGGGACAGCTGATGGAGTCGCTCCAGCACAGCCCAGTGGGACAGCTGATGGAGTCGCTCCAGTGACCCAGTGGGACAGCTGATGGAGTCGCTCCAGTGACCCAGTGGGACAGCTGATGGAGTCGCTCCAGTGACCCAGTGGGACAGCTGATGGAGTCGCTCCACTGACCCAGTGGGACAGCTGATGGAGTCACTCCAGCACAGCCCAGTGGGACAGCTGATGGAGTCGTTCCAGTGACCCAGTGGGACAGCTGATGGAGTCGCTCCAGTGACCCAGTGGGACAGCTGATGGAGTCGCTCCAGTGACCCAGTGGGACAGCTGATGGAGTCGCTCCAGTGACCCAGTGGGACAGCTGATGGAGTCACTCCAGCACAGCCCAGTGGGACAGCTGATGGAGTCGCTCCAGTGACCCAGTGGGACAGCTGATGGAGTCGCTCCAGTGACCCAGTGGGACAGCTGATGGAGTCGCTCCAGCACAGCCCAGTGGGACAGCTGATGGAGTCGCTCCAGTGACCCAGTGGGACAGCTGATGGAGTTGCTCCAGTGACCCAGTGGGACAGCTGATGGAGTTGCTCCAGTGACCCAGTGGGACAGCTGATGGAGTCGCTCCAGCACAGCCCAGTGGGACAGGTGATGGAGTCGCTCCAGTGACCCAGTGGGTCAGCTGATGGAGTCGCTCCAGTGACCCAGTGGGACAGCTGATGGAGTCGCTCCAGTGACCCAGTGGGACAGCTGATGGAGTCGCTCCAGTGACCCAGCGGGACAGCTGATGGAGTCGCTCCAGTGACCCAGTGGGACAGCTGATGGAGTCACTCCAGTGACCCAGCGGGACAGCTGATGGAGTCGCTCCAGTGACACAGTGGGACAGCTGATGGAGTCGCTCCAGTGACCCAGTGGGACAGCTGATGGAGTCGCTCCAGTGACCCAGTGGGACAGCTGATGGAGTCGCTCCAGTGACCCAGTGGGACAGCTGATGGAGTCGCTCCAGCACAGCCCAGTGGGACAGCTGATGGAGTCGCTCCAGTGACCCAGTGGGACAGCTGATGGAGTCGCTCCAGTGACCCAGTGGGACAGCTGATGGAGTCGCTCCAGTGACCCAGTGGGACAGCTGATGGAGTCGCTCCACTGACCCAGTGGGACAGCTGATGGAGTCACTCCAGCACAGCCCAGTGGGACAGCTGATGGAGTCGTTCCAGTGACCCAGTGGGACAGCTGATGGAGTCGCTCCAGTGACCCAGTGGGACAGCTGATGGAGTCGCTCCAGTGACCCAGTGGGACAGCTGATGGAGTCGCTCCAGTGACCCAGTGGGACAGCTGATGGAGTCGCTCCAGCACAGCCCAGTGGGACAGCTGATGGAGTCGCTCCAGTGACCCAGTGGGACAGCTGATGGAGTCGCTCCAGTGACCCAGTGGGACAGCTGATGGAGTCGCTCCAGTGACCCAGCGGGACAGCTGATGGAGTCGCTCCAGTGACCCAGTGGGACAGCTGATGGAGTCGCTCCAGTGACCCAGCGGGACAGCTGATGGAGTCGCTCCAGTGACCCAGCGGGACAGCTGATGGAGTCGCTCCAGTGACCCAGCGGGACAGCTGATGGAGTCGCTCCAGTGACCCAGCGGGACAGCTGATGGAGTCGCTCCAGTGACCCAGTGGGACAGCTGATGGAGTCGCTCCAGTGACCCAGTGGGACAGCTGATGGAGTCGCTCCACTGACCCAGTGGGACAGCTGATGGAGTCACTCCAGCACAGCCCAGTGGGACAGCTGATGGAGTCGTTCCAGTGACCCAGTGGGACAGCTGATGGAGTCGCTCCAGCACAGCCCAGTGGGACAGCTGATGGAGTCGCTCCAGTGACCCAGTGGGACAGCTGATGGAGTTGCTCCAGTGACCCAGTGGGACAGCTGATGGAGTCGCTCCAGCACAGCCCAGTGGGACAGCTGATGGAGTCGCTCCAGTGACCCAGTGGGACAGCTGATGGAGTCGCTCCAGTGACCCAGTGGGATAGCTGATGGAGTCGCTCCAGTGACCCAGTGGGTTTCTGCGGGCTTTACCATGACAAGTCATCTGGCCACTGTAAACTTCTCCTAGTGTAAGTGGGAGTCAGAAGAATTAGGGGAGTTGATGGATATGTATATGGTTATAGGAGGGGAAAAGAGATCGATGGGGTCGCCCTGAGAGACAGCATAGACTCGTATATATAAATTAAATAAGTAGTACAAATCAGTGCGCAGCAACAGTCAGGAATTATTTATGGGTAGGCTCACTGTCCATTCAGGAATCTGATGGCAGAGGGGAAAAAGCTGTTCGAATCGTTGAGTGTGTGTCTTCAGGCTCCTGTAATAATGAGAAAAGGGCATGTCCCGGATGATGAGGATCCTCAGTGATGGGTGTCATCTTTTTGAGACATGGCCTTTTGAAGATGTCCTTGTCGGTGGGGAGGTTAGTGCCCGCGATGGAGCTGTCTGAGTTTGTAGCTTTTCCCAGTCCTGCGCGGTGGCCCCTCCATACGAGGCAATGATGTAGCCAGTTAGGATGCCTCCACAATCCATCTCTAGAAATTTGTTAGGGCCATTGTGAGGGTTTTATCAAGGTAACACGAGCCTTTTCTACCTCACCCGTTGCTCTCAACCCCTGCACGCAGTGTGAAATTGCAAGTTTCAATCGCAAAACCTCCCACCCTGCTCTGTCAAGCAGCCAATTTTCCTATTTCATATTTTTATAATTAATAAACAAATCTGTTCTGAAATTGCTTTCCCTCCTGCATTTGTAGCTTGGAGTGTCGATGCAGAGATCCTGCTGACCAGAGACACCTTGCCACCTGTCCCCCCAGGGGCTCTGTGGTCTGTCATTGTGCGGCTGGGAGACAGAGCCCTCTGTCAGGAAATCACCACCCAGCAATTTGGCTTGACTGAGTGCAGAGTGTGGTTTCTGTCAGCCCAGGCACAGAGCTGCTCCAGCCCACAGGCACACCAGCTGTCAGAACGTCTCAGAGTGCCTCTCATATTCACAAGTGATAGTAGGGACATCTCTAAAAAATACTGCCTGATTAAATAAAATGATTAATGCCTTTGACATATCAAAACATCACAATCGCATTTAAAAACAAAATCATTGAAACTAGGTAAATTCAGCCTTATGACCTCCTTTTTATTATCTCAGTATGTTTACATATGGAATGAGCTGACTCGAAGGCATGAAGAACAAAACCTTTTCACTGTAGCTTGGTACATATAACAATACCAATGCCAATAAAAGGACTGGATTATTCACCACCCATAGGTGAGGTGGTTATCCCTTCATTTCGACGGGACCTCAGGACTTGCACTGCACTTAAGCTTTAGTCGGTTGAATGGACATCTCTGAGTGTCTGGCCCATGGTGTTACCTCCCACAGTAAGCATTGGCTGAAACATCACCAGGGCTTCCTTGGGGAAACACATCCGGTGTTAACGCTGGAACTGAGTCCAGTCAGAAAAGTTTGACAGCTTTCTGAGGAAAGCTGGACAATGCACATGAACGCTCACAACCTTCGACACATGTGCAGTTGAGAGCAACCGAACGTGTTGCCTCTCTGTGCAGTACCGAAGCTACACTGCGATGGACAGGCAGTTAAAACAACCCACTGCATCACCACCACCAGCCTAACCACAAAAAAAAGGACGTACCCTATATACAGAAAGGTGCCGGAAAAAGGCCAGTAATATTAAGAAGGATTCCATCCAACCTGCTCATGGGCTGCTAGTCCCACTCCCATCAGGGAAGAGGCTACACAACATTCATGCCAAGACCACCAGACTCAAAAACGATTACTTCACCAAAGCTGTCAGGATGATCAACAGCTTCACAACTAACTTATCCCAGCATACACCCCCACCACCACTACTTTATCATTTCCTGTCAGAGTCACCTTACGTAGAGATATTCCTGTACCTAGCATCACTTAATGCACTGCATCGAATCAGCCAATCATGTGCCAGCAACTCAGTGCATAAAAGCATGCAGACATGGTCAAGAGGTTCAGTCATCATCCAGACCAAACACCAGAATGGGGAAGAAATGTGGTTGAAGTGACTTTGACCGTGGAATGATCGTTGGTGCCAGATGGGGTGGTTTGAGTATCTCAGAAACTGCTGATCTCCTGGGATTTTCACACACAACAGTCTCCAGAGTTTATAGGGAAAACAAACAACATCTAGTGAGCTCAAATAGCCACACAGTACACCACTGGTGTGCAGAACATGTCAGAGTTGAAGTGGACTGGCTGCAGCAGCAGAAGACCATGAAAATACACTCAGTGGCCACAGTTTGTGAGCTGATACCTAATAAAGTGGCCACTGATTGTATAGATCATGGCCAGGATCTCAGCAATTTCTTTCCATCCCTCAACATCCAGGAATACAGGCCACCTGAACCTGATTTATCCACTTCAAGTGTTTAGAGATACAACACGGTAACAGGCGGTTCCGGCCAAACAAGCCAGCGCTGCACAATTGCACCCATGTGGCCTTATTAACCTAGTGGCCCATACATCTTCGGAATGTGGGAGGAAACCGGAGCACCTGGAGGAAACCCACGTGGTCATGGTGAAAATGGACAAACTCCTTGCTGTGGAAATGAACCCCGGTCACTGTAATGCAGTGCGCTAACCGCTACGCTATCACACTACCCTAAAGCGCAGCTAACCTTTCTAGCACTTTGTCTTATCAAACGTAATCCTATTCAGTATCTCAGTGATGTCTTCCAATGCTGAGATCCCTGCGTTTCCTTGGAATTGTCAACTACTGATTACTGTCTCATCACCACTTGGAGAATGTCAGCCATTTTCACCATGTCACCACACTCTGGTTGTACCAGCCCACAGTGGAGGCAAGTTAGAAGCATAGAAAAACTACAGCACAATACAGGCCCTTCGGCCCACAATGCTGTGCCTAACGTGTACCTACTTTAGAAATTACCTAGGGTTACCCATAGCCCTCTATTTTTCTAAGCTCCATGTACCTATCCAGGAGTCTCTTAAAAGAGCCTATCATATCCACCTTCACCACCATTGCCGGCAGCCCATTCCACCCACTCACCACTCTCTGCGTAAAATCCTTACCCCTGACATCTCCTCTGTACCTACTTCCAAGCACCTTCAAACTGTGCCCTCTCCTCATGTCAGCCATTTCAGCCCTGGGGAAAAAGCCTCTGGCTATTCACACGATCAATGCCTCTCATTGTCTTATACACCTCTATCAGCTCACCTCTCATACCGTACACTCAAAGCTGCTGCGGAGTTTGACTCTGTGGTTAAAAAATGGTTAAAAAGGCCTTCATCAACTGTAGGATTGAGTTTAAGAGCCGATGGGTAATGTTGCAGCTACATATGACCCTGGTCAGACCCCACTTGGAGTACTGTGCTCAGTTCTGATCGCCTCACTACAGGAAGGATGTGGAAACTATAGAAAGGGTGCAGAGGATGTTGCCTGGATTGGGGAGCATGCCAAGATGCAATGGTTCACTTTGTTGCCACCTTAGAAACAGTGCTAATTTCAAGAGGAGGTTTTCAAAATCTAGTAACCTTCATGTACGAAAACAAGCAGCTCAGTTCAGTGTTGGCCATAGGTAGGCGGGTTGGTTCATACTGAGTTAATCACAAGGCCGTAGACAAGCCCCAGTCCAAGAATGCCACCATGTAGTCCAGGCTGCGTCTCTAGTACAAAATGTACAGTTTTAACCTCGACTCACTGTAAAGCACCTCTAAAGGAGCCACTGCCTCAAGAAGATGGCACAAATCATGAAGGATCCCCACCATCCTCTTCTACAACACACCCAAAACGCTGGACGAACTCAGCAGACCAGGCAGCATCAATGGAAAAGAGGAGAACTGACGTTTCAGCCCAAAACATCCACTGTACTCTTTTCCATAGATATTGTGTGGCCTGTTGCGTTCCTCCAGCATTTTGTGTGTGTTGCTTGTGTGTGTCTTGTTTGTGATGCCCTCTTCTCGTGTTGCCAACAGGTAGGAGGTGCAGAAGCCTGATGTCACATACCACCAAGTTCAGGAGCAACTACTTTCCTACAATCATCAGGTTCTTGAACTGACCTGCACAACCCTAACCCTACCTCAGCATCAGAACACTACGGACCACCTCGTGCACTACCATAGGCTTGTCTTATATTATGCTTTTCTATGTTCTTTTACACTAATGTCTTGTTTTTGTGATTTATTTTCTCTTTTCCGTCTTGTACAAGTCATGTATAATGTATGCTGTCTGTGCCTATGTGCCATGATACTGCCTCATTGCTCCTGTACTTTATTACACTTGTGAACATGACAACAAACCAAAGCTGACTTGATATTTTATTCTTTGAGGCTGGAATGCAGCGTTGGTAATGGGGGCCCAGTGTAAATTGGTGTATCATGGTTACAAGTAATGAGACATAGAGATAAACATTTTATGGCTTGACATTCATATGGATTATTTCATCACATCAGTACATTGAGTTGATTGACTGGCTGTCTGTTGTATCCAATGATGACAACATGAAGAGACCTGTGCGGGAGTTTCTGAATTGGAGCAGTTCCATTCTCTTAACCTCTGATGTCTGGGTCTAGTGGTACAAACAGTCATCACAATTAATGGTCTTCCTTGGTCGCAGTGGATGAACGTGATTTCTCATGTGCCTCGTCACACCCTTCAGCCTTCACGAAGTGTTGCAGAACCGCCTTCCTGGCTGCTGGATTTCACTGTGGAATTCATCTGCCCAGTCCTCCGGAGTTTGCTTTGCATACTAGAACAGGCATGTCCCTATTTCATTGTGGTATGTAGCCCATCGACCGCCCTCACCTGGCTTAGCCCAGCTGTCAACGTGGTGAACATTGACATAGTACAGGAGGAAAGCAATACCCAAATGCAGAATCATTACAATTACAGGGAAAGAGCAGTGCTCTTAGACAGTAAGGTGCAAAGCCAGGTCGAGATAGATTGTGAAGACAAGCCCATCTGTACCACAGAGTCTAATTACCACCAGCATTCATGGTTCTATTGAAAGGCCTCTGATCTGAAATATTGACCATTTCCTCTCTCCACAGATGCTGCCTGACCCACTGAATGTTTTCAACATTTTCCATTTTGAATTCAGCTCCAGCTTGTTTACAATCCACAACTAACAACCCTCAATACCGACCAACTCCATGCTCAGCATTGTAACGTAACTGCATGGTTTTCCTTATCTGTAACCCCCAACGTAACCCGTGCCCCGTTTCTGAATCACTTCTCTGTATAATTCCAATGTTCCTATTATCAAAATGTACAAATTTTATACCTATGCAGTTTACAAATCCTCACTGCTATGAGATGCCTTGACTAAATCCGAAAGGGAAAATATTCACTCGCAGAAAAATATTATGCCTTTATGCTTAGTTATGGAAAGAAATGAAATTTACTTTAAAATGTTCCTGCTTTTGACCTCACAGCTAATTTGAGTCTATTAGGATCTTGGGGACAATGACACGAGGATGTCCACTAATGGCACAGTGACCTAAATGCACATTTAACACTGAAAAATATTTAATTCTGTATCAGGTTCCAGCTCCTGTTTATGCCTTGATACCAGCAAAGGGTTAATGTGTTTATAGTCAAGTACATCTCCATTCCCTATCACCTCATCAGACTTCTATGTGAAGAGCTTCTGTTTTCAGGAAGAACATGCTGTCAGCATAGCAACGTCTCAGCACTTCTCAATGGCTTTGTTCCATGTTACCTCACTGTGAAGAAGGCTACATGGTATAGAATAGTTTAGATCTGCAGAACACCCCAAAGCATTTCTCGGTCAGTGCATTGTGTTTAGACCACGAGACATAGGAGCAGACTGAGGGCATTCGGCCCTTTGTGGCTGTTACAGTTTATATGGGAGCACGCTAGCCAACCTATACACAGCAAGATGGTTATCCACTTTCAGTGGTGATTGATCAGTTCTGGTCAGGAAGCCAAAGATCTCTTCTGCACAAAGTGCCATGGGATTAGAAGATCAGTCAGGACATTTTATCTCAGAGAGGACAGCTCCAACTTCAGGAAGGCACTGCTGGTATGGATATGGACGAGGAGCATGGCCTGTGACGTAGGCATCAGAGACAAGTGCCCAACCACTCAGCCTGCAACTTGCAGTGGATACAGTCCAGTCCGCCACAGAAAACCCCCTCCCCACCACTGAGCACATCTACAAGGAGAGCTGGCACGAGAAAGCAGCACCCATCATCAAGGATGCCCACCCTCCGAGCCATGCTGCCAACAGGAAGGAGGTACAGGAGTGTTAGGTTCGAGTGTAAATGCATGTAAAATAATCAACCTCAGAGATGTACTGTAAATGTATTTTCATATTAAATTTACGTTCATCTTTGAACTTTGAAAACTCGACTTCAGTACTTGTCAGTATTCTGATGCATCCACGCCCACTGGTTGTCTGAAGGCTTCTATCTTGTTTACCCTGACATACAAATATTTACACTTCAAGTCCACCCATTGCAAACTGTGACAATGTTCTGAGTATAGCCTATGGCTGAGAACGGTACAGTGCTGTGACCCACAGCTGTTCCACTAAACCCAACCGCACCCCACCTCACAACTCACAACACAGACTGCTTTAACTAATCTCACAGCAATCCACATTGATCAATTAAAACCATATTAAACATACTAACAAAACATTTCATAACAGTGCACTCTGCCTTTTCCAGGAAATCCAAAGTTCAAAGTAAATTTATTATCAAAGTGTACATATACAAGCCTGAGATTTGTTTTCTTTCAAGTATACTCTGTAAATCCAAGCAACATAATAGAATCAATGAAAGACCGCACCTACAGGACGGACAAACGACCAATGTGCAAATAAAAAAAAACAAAACAAATAATAATGATCATGATAAATAAATAAACAATAAATATCAAAAGCATGAGATGAATGCTCCTTGAAAGTGAGTCCATAGGTTGTGGGAACAGTTCAGTGATGGGGCAAGTGAATCATCCCCACTAGTTTAAGAGCCTTATCGTCAAGGGGTAATAACTGTTCCTGAATCTAGGTGTGTGGGTCCTGAGGCTCCTGTCTCTTCACCCTGATGGCAGCAATGAGAAGAGAACACGGTCTAGGTGGTGGAGTCCTTGTTGTTGGATGCACCATGTAGATGTGCTCAATGGTAGGGTGGGCTTTACTCATGATGGAGTGGCCTGTATCCACTACTTTTTGTATGAGTTTCCGTTCAATGGCGCTTCTGTGAAGCAACCAGTCAGTATACTCATCACCACACATCTACAGAAGTTTGTCAAAGTTTTAAACGTTATGTCAAATCTACACAAACTTCTAATGAAGCAGAGGGGCAGCCATGCTTTCTTCATAATTGCACTAACGTGCTGGGCCCTGCACAGGTCCTCTGAAATAACGCCTACTGTTCAAAAGATTGGACTGGTTCTGAAGAACCACTGTGAGGGGAGCCCGGTGTCATTAAATTCATTTGTAACTTATTGAGGAAATCGTGGAGAGGTGTGTATTGGCCCCTTTCTAATTGGTTCAAACAACATTGTCTGTAAGTTACTGAAACGTACCAATTCTACTGCATTTGCTGGTGATTAACTAATGAAACTTCTTCAGGGAAGCTCCTTCATGGGCACAGCCACTCCAGTGTTGAGGACATCTACAAAAGGCAATTTTTCAAAAAAGGGGACGTCCATCAAAAAGGACCCCCGCAACCCAGGACATGCCCTCTTCTCAATAATACCACCAGAGAGGAGGTACTGGAGCCTGAAGACACACACTCAATCTTTCAGGAACTGCTTTGTCTCCTCCACCACCAGTTTTCTGAATGGACAGTGAACCAACCCCTGAACACTACCTCACTATATTTTGCCTCTTTTGCACTTTATTTAATTTAATTTGTTTATATATATATATTTCTTATTGTAGCTTATATTAATTTTATGTATTGCACTGTACTCTGCCCCAAAACAATAAACTTCACAACGTAATCTGTGACATACCTGACTAGTAATCAGTGGTTACTTGATCAGTACCCAGTTATAAAACTTCCTAAAGTGGCCAACAATACCCTCAACCAGTGCAACTGGGTTTCTTTCAAGAGGAAGGCTGACACGCTACAAGTGTTCTCGTTTACTCCGCTTTGGATTGCCTTGCCAGCACGTTCCTGCCTGCCTGGCCGTTGACGGGTGTGACTCAGCTGGAAGGGGTACCGAAATGATTCACAAAGATGTCTGCAGAATATGTGGGCTCGAGCCATGAGGAAAGGCTGGATAGGTTGGGGGTTCCTTTCCTGCAGAGTAAGGGATTGAGGTAGGACACTATAGAGATACAGAGGATGTCACAGTATTTCTCCCAGGGTAGGGGAAGCTGTTTTGTATTTGCACAGTTTGTGGGGGGGGGGGGAGGTTTGCCCTCCCTGTTGGGGCAGACTTTCATTGATTTTATTGTGAAATTACTGTGAATGCCCACAAGATAATGAATCTCAGGGTTGAAAATGGTGACAGTGTGCACTTTGGTAATAAACTTACTTTGAACTTTAACGCTAAAGGGTGCAGTTTTAGGGGGCGAGGGGACTTAAAGGATGAGGGGCAATGTTTTCACACAGAGGGTGCTCAGTATGTGGAGTGAGCAGCCAGAAGAAGCTGTGAAGGTGGATCCAACTAACACATTTAAAGTATATTTGGACACGTACATGGATAGGAAAGAGTTTAGGGACGTGGGCAAATAGGACCTTGGTCAATATCAGGCTGAACAGCCTGCTTCTTGGTTGAATGACAGTCACTCTTTTACCTCTTCCCTTTCTGGCCAGAATCTTACACTACAATGCCTATCCTTTTAAACCGTTGCCTGCAGTGAACTTGGAAAGAAAACCTCAGGGACCTGGGGGTCCTATCAAAGGGAGACTCGAATCGTGGAACACTATCCCTGGATCTCTGCTGTCCAGTACAACGTGCAATGGTGTTCAGACTTGGCCAACATTTCACCCTGACTATATTGTTCCATTCAAAGACCCTGACACCTCAACCTCTGGGCACTGCATCTTTTAATAACTGTTGCATTTCTAATCAACTAGTCCAGGAGGTGCACTGTGAATGCTCTACAGTAGCTGCTAGCACGTGCGGAAGGGCCAGGGTGTGAATGAGTGAGCCATTGTGTGTGAGAAACAGTGCGGTAATGTGGTGTTCCAGTGTATTCAATGGGTCTGTATACCGCCCGTGTGAGTAAATGGATTGATGTGCTGTTAATGTACGTGTGTGCTGCTCTGTTCGTTTGACTAAATGCTTGTATGCATTATGAATGTGCATGTGTCTATGTGTGTCAGTGGATATTGTTAACATGTGTTTGTGTGTGTGTGACTGTATTTCTCCGTCCGTGTATCCGTGTGCGAATCTGTCTGTGTGTATGTGTGTGTGTGTGTGTGTGTGTGTGTGTGAGAGAGAGAGAGAGAGAAAGAGAGAGAGAGAGAGTGAATCTGTGTTTTATTAATATGTTCTTACTCCGGTTACAGAACGCTGTTGTTTGATTTGCTTTTGTAGATTTTAATTATGATATGTTAAAGAGAATATTTATTTACCGGCGCCGGGGATATGCGCTGATCAGACGTCGGATTGGGTTTACTGTATGGAGTGCGAGATTTTGCCCGTCTGTCCTCCTGTGAGGGGTTGTTCCGCCCAGTGGAGAATCGACTGGGTACTGACCCGGGACCCGGCGTCTGCTGGACTCGGACAATCCGTGGGTCCCTGAGACCACGGAAGCCCGGCTACATGCCGGGTCTCCTTACGCGGGACAGAGATGAGGGAGAGATAACAGGTAGATCGATAGAGAGAGAGGGGGGGACCGGATAACCCACACCAAGCTCCCGGCACACAGCGGTCTTTGTTTGGGTGGGAGAAGGGGACCAGAGCGCGGCGGAGAGCCTTACCCCGTGTGTGGATCCTTGTCGCCACGGCTCCGCATCCCGGCTCCAGCTACTTAGCCCCGCGGGGGTCGTCCCTTAACCGGCCTCACCCTTCGCACCTGGACACACAGACCTGCATGCCCCTGTTCCAACCTCCAGACCCGACCGGTCGCCTTGTCCCACTCTGAGTCCAGTCACTCTTTCTTTCTCGGGTATCAAGACACCAGGGCCATGCATCCGCTGTGGAGACTCCGCCGTGTTAAAGCCGGTCCCTCCGTCCCCGTCATTTCCCCTGCAAAGCTCCGACTCAGAACTGGCAGCTGCTTCAACGATCTCTTGAAGGAATGTCCACGCCGATACTTCAGAGTCCAGAAGCGGTGGGCAAGAGTGAGTCTTGTCTCTGGGGAATGAGTAGGTTGGGCGCCGTGATGCTCCCGCGACGGAGAAATCTCTCCCAATGACAATTTAACACATTAACATCAAGTAGACGGCGAGAGAGCTGGAGAGGCGAGTCCTCTCTCACAGCTGGAAACTAGAACCTCACTGGGACACAGTCTCCATCGGCCTCCAACCGGTAAACTTTTCCCCAAAGCACAGAAAATAACCCCGTCCCAATATTTGGGAAAGATAGCACCTATCTTCACATGACGAGGAAAGATAAGATTCGGAGCAAATAGTAACAATTTCTAGGAAATGGAGAGAGGTAATTAAATCTATTAACATTTCGGGGAAGAAATTGGAAGCACTGCCCCGGATGCTGGTACCTGGCAGTCGGCACTGCTCTGTAACCTCGGCGCGGTTCAGTAATAGTTACTTTGGGGTGATGTCGGGTTCCCGTCGGGGCAAAATAGGGTCCCGGTTAATTCCGTTCGAGTAAAGCCTGTAATATCATGTTCGGCACGACCGACAAATCCTGATATCTAGCTTGGAATGATGGAATTATTCCTGATACTTGGAATAATGACCTGCTTTAGTATTTGGTTGGATAATACCTAGTTCCTATCTGTGGGCTGGATTAATGTCCGGGTTTTAGCATTTGGCTGCGCAGATGTTCAGATTGGAATGAAATCCAGCTGCTTACCAGAATGATATTTGGGCTAGAGTAACGTCTAGCTCCTGGACAGTTGGGCAGGGTGATATCCAGCTCCTCATATCTGGGGGAGTGTAAAATCCAGTTCCTGATTTGGAACTTAATTCCCATTTAGTACGGAGGTGGGTATTGGGAATTTTACAGGTTATTGCAGTTGCTGCAAGGACACAGAACAGTCAGCACATGAAATACCATTTTCTTAGCACGATTGTTAACAAACCTCACCACAGTCTGAACTGGCTGACAATGGTCTCTCGACAACATTCCCTTTTCTTCCTATGTTAACAAACTTACAAACATGGCAACATGTCCATTTCCTTTCGGGTGTTTGTGTAGCTTCCTCTTAAACACAACTGGATCTCCACGATGACTCCGCGCAAAGCACTACAGATAGACCACACATTACATTTGGATCTTTTCTAAATTGTCCGGTAGCTCTTGCATCCACCGTGATGTCACCTCCAGTGGCTTATTAATTAGGTCTTCATCCAGTTCCTGATGTCGCGGGAACCTGAGTTAAAGGGAAAGGCTGAACGGGTTAGGGCTTTATACCCTGCAGGTTTGGGGAATGAGGGTAAATGCAAGCAGGTACCTTCCACCGAGATGAGAACTAGAGGTCACAGGTTAAAGGTGAAAGGTGAACTTCACTCAAGAGGATGGTGAGAGCACGGATTGAGCTGCCAGTGGTGGATGATACCGATTTGCTTTCAACATTTAAGATAAATTAGGATAAGTACAAGGATAGGAGGAGAGTGGAGGAATGGTCCTGGCGTAGGTTGATGCGACTAGGCAATGCACCAGTGTTACAGATACTAGATGGGCTGAAGGGCCTGGTTCTGTGCTGTAGTGCTCTAACAAAATGGATTAATGCCTTCTCCTGATGCCTGAGTTGGAGTAATGCCAGTAATTGACAATCGGTTAAGTCAATGTCTGGCCGCTGCTGTTTAGATTAAGGCAATGTCCAATTCGTGGTCTTTGATCATTAGTACTTGGTTTATCATTCTCACATGTACTGAAGAACGGTCCACATAGAGTGTTTCATCACAGAACTGGTGCAGACTTTTATTGATTCTATTATTATATATTTATTGGGTATGCCCACAAGAAAATGAATTTCAGGGTTGTATATGGTGACATATACGTAGTTTGATAATAAATTTGCTTTGAACTTTGAACATCATACAGTGCAAGGGAGAAGAAATAACAAGCAGAGCCCATGTTACAGTTGCAGAGAAAGTGAAGCTTAGGTCAAGAATCCATCTTATCATGAGAGGTCATGTCCTTCAGCCTGGGCATGTGCTTTCAGGCTTTTAACAGATTTATAACAGCAGGACAGAAGCTGGCCTTCAACCTGTGCATGTGCCTTTTGTCCAATCAAAGGGGAGGGGAGGAAAAGTCGAGGGTAGGTGACGTGGCCTCTGTCGGTTGTGGTCGACCATGGGTACTGTGTCTCTGGTAGTCACTGTGAGTGGCCTCTCCAGGGCACAAGCCAGGGCAGAGTTGATATGGAGATCCATCTGTTGCCCGTGCAGTGGGACCCCACCTCTCCATGCTGATGACGGGTCCAAAGGAACAACGAGAGTTGATACAGTTTGGTGCCAGCAGCATCGCAGGAGTTGCCGTGCCGGTGCTGGGTACAGCAGTCAACCGCCTTCCGGACTCCTACTCCAGATTTCTCCTCAGAGTTTACTCCCAAAGCCTTTCCCATGAGCTAATGCCCAGTCCTGCTGTCAACATGTAGTTTGGAGTAATTCCAGCTGATGGTATTTCGACCAGAGCAATGTCTTCAGTTCGTGTTGGTGGAATAGAGAGATATTGATTTTGGTTTGCAGAAAGTCTGGTTCTAATCTTTAGATTAGGTACCATGTCTTGATATTTGGTTACTGTTTAGAACCTGATATTTTGATTAGAGTACTAACTAGTTCCTCGGATTTGGCCATTATCCAATGTCTGATATCTGTAAGTGAGCAAAGTCCAGCTGCTGATGTCTATGATGGAGTGCGACATTTGAGTAGGAGCAGTAATACCCAGCGACTGGTATTTATTTGCGCCGATGTCCTGTTACTGATATCAGGTTCTGAGTATCATTCAGTTCCAGATGTTTGGTTGAGGAGAGTGACCAGATCTTGATTGGTTCTCGAGTAAATGTCCAGTTCATTTTTTTTCTTGGTGTGATGGGTGTATCTCATATTAAAGTTGGTGGGATGATCAGCGAGGTAGAGTAATGTCAAAATATTTGTGTTGGGTATCCAGATTTTGATATTTTGGTTAATTTTTAGTTTCTAACTAGACAGGGGGATGAATATGCATTTCTTGATCATATTTCTGATCTCCAGCTGAGAGTAAGTTTCAGGTCGTATGATATGGGCTGTGGAGAAGTCTAGGTTCTGATACCTGTGTTGCAGTAAACTCTAGTTGCTAGGCTACTGCCCATTCCTGATAATTAGGTGGAGTATCAGCCAGCTCCTGGTATTTAAGTTTTACTAATAGCCAATTACTGATGTTTGGTTAAAGTTCAAATTCTGAGACTTAGATTAGAGAAGTGTCCAATTATTCCTCATTAGCCCAGAGGACATCGAGATGCTAAACAGTGAGTGCAAGTCGTGAGGTTTGGGTTGCATTAATGCATAGTTCATAATGCCTGGATTGGTGTAGGGTGGTTTGTAGAATGAGGGTTTGGTGACCTCTTATCGTAAAGGTTGGCTGACTGATCAATTCCTGATTTGGAATCTAATGTGCTTTGGACTTTAGTGGTAGATTTTCAAAAGTCCTGGATATAATTTTATACTAACACTTTTTAATTTATTTTCTTAACTATTGTATTGCATTATTATGCATTTCCCAGTGAACCCAGTAAGTTTAAAGAGAAAGTGGGAAACAGAACCCTGATCAGTTCGAAGAGAGCCTTGGAAATGGGGCTGCAGTCGGGGGAGGGAGCATGGGAAACTGGGGCCCCGTGAGTGGGATAGAGAGTGGGAGCCAGGGCCCTGTGAGTGGGATAGGGAGTGGGAGCCAGGGCCCTGTGAGTGGGATAGAGAGTGGGAGCCAGGGCCCTGTGAGTGGGATAGAGAGTGGGAGCCAGGGCCCTGTGAGTGGGATAGAGAGTGGGAGCCAGGGCCCTGTGAGTGGGATAGAGAGTGGGAGCCAGGGCCCTGTGAGTGGGATAGAGAGTGGGAGCCAGGGCCCTGTGAGTGGGAGCCAGGGCCCTGTGAGTGGGATAGAGAGTGGGAGCCAGGGCCCTGTGAGTGGGATAGAGAGTGGGAGCCAGGGCCCTGTGAGTGGGATAGAGAGTGGGAGCCAGGGCCCTGTGAGTGGGATAGAGAGTGGGAGCCAGGGCCCTGTGAGTGGGAGCCAGGGCCCTGTGAGTGGGAGCCAGGGCCCTGTGAGTGGGATAGAGAGTGGGAGCCAGGGCCCTGTGAGTGGGATAGAGAGTGGGAGCCAGGGCCCTGTGAGTGGGATAGAGAGTGGGAGCCAGGGCCCTGTGAGTGGGATAGGGAGTGGGAGCCAGGGCCCTGTGAGTGGGATAGAGAGTGGGAGCCAGGGCCCTGTGAGTGGGATAGAGAGTGGGAGCCAGGGCCCTGTGAGTGGGATAGAGAGTGGGAGCCAGGGCCCTGTGAGTGGGATAGAGAGTGGGAGCCAGGGCCCTGTGAGTGGGATAGAGAGTGGGAGCCAGGGCCCTGTGAGTGGGATAGGGAGTGGGAGCCAGGGCCCTGTGAGTGGGATAGAGAGTGGGAGCCAGGGCCCTGTGAGTGGGATAGAGAGTGGGAGCCAGGGCCCTGTGAGTGGGATAGAGAGTGGGAGCCAGGGCCCTGTGAGTGGGATAGAGAGTGGGAGCCAGGGCCCTGTGAGTGGGATAGAGAGTGGGAGCCAGGGCCCTGTGAGTGGGATAGAGAGTGGGAGCCAGGGCCCTGTGAGTGGGATAGAGAGTGGGAGCCAGGGCCCTGTGAGTGGGATAGGGAGTGGGAGCCAGGGCCCTGTGAGTGGGATAGAGAGTGGGAGCCAGGGCCCTGTGAGTGGGATAGGGAGTGGGAGCCAGGGCCCTGTGAGTGGGATAGAGAGTGGGAGCCAGGGCCCTGTGAGTGGGAGCCAGGGCCCTGTGAGTGGGATAGAGAGTGGGAGCCAGGGCCCTGTGAGTGGGATAGAGAGTGGGAGCCAGGGCCCTGTGAGTGGGAGCCAGGGCCCTGTGAGTGGGATAGAGAGTGGGAGCCAGGGCCCTGTGAGTGGGATAGAGAGTGGGAGCCAGGGCCCTGTGAGTGGGATAGAGAGTGGGAGCCAGGGCCCTGTGAGTGGGATAGAGCAGGACCCTGGGGAGTTGGAAAGTGTGCACTGAGCTCAAAGGGAGTATGGACAACATTACCTGTTTTACCAAATTGTAAACCTCTGGGACCCAGTTGGTTGGATACAAGATAATTGGCTTTATTGTATTTAGTTGAGGTAACATCAAATTGCTGATTTTTGAGTTGAATTATCAATGGGCCAGTAATAGTTGATTCATTAATGATCATTAATAATTTATTTATTTATACTTGGAGCACAGGCCAGATCCTTTGTTTGGAATTAGGTTACTGTCCTTTTCTTGAACACGAGAAATTCTGCAGATGCTGGAAGTCTTGGCTAATACACGCAAAGAGCTGGAGGAACTCAGCAGGTCAGGCAGCATCTATGGAGAAGAATGAACAGTTGATGTTTCAGGCCGAGACTCTTCAACAGGACTCCTAATTGCTTCTCTGTTTATACTCCACCACAGATGCTGCCTGTCTTGCTGAATGTTCAGTGCTTGATACTTGAGTCGTGGTAATGTTTGGTGGAACAACAAAATGGAATGTACCAAGCAGCAAGAGCAAATCAAGCCCTGTTCCTCCCTCCCCTGCACACACAGTCCTCCAACCCCAGGCCTGGCCTTTGGCCTTCAGCCTGCAATGGACTCATGGATTCCCAGACAACGGGCCTTTGACTTCTCCAGCGGATTCACAGACATCCACAGACACAGAGTTCTGGACTTCCAATTGGTCTTCAGAATCGACCCAGGACCTGCTGATGACAACAAAAGAATACTGTAGATGAGGACCCGATCTCCAGACCTCAAATGTGGGATTACCAGATAATTGCCGTGGAGGTCTCCCCTCCATAAGTCCACAGCCTCTGTCCTCACAGCCCATTTCTGCCTCCTCCACAGGACTGCCAAGCAGGTCCGTCCTTGAAGAGACATTATATCAGTTTGCTCCTGATCCACAAAGTTCACTCCTTCCCACTTTGACTGTTCTTTCTTGTCATAGTTTATTTCTAAACAATATTTTTATTGAATTTTACATATATTTCACACATACAAATAAACAATAATCATTAAAATAAATAGTGAAATATATCCTCAAATTTTTCACAATCACCAAAGGAAAAGAGATATAACATTTCACATACTTAATAAAGAAATAAAATAAAAACACATCAGAAAATAAACCGTAGAAGCACTCAACAACATACAGCTATTTCAAAATGACTGTGCACCTTGACATCCAAGAAACTCCAATAAAGGTTTCCACACATTTTCAAATTCTCCTGCCCCTTCCCTGGTTATGTAAGTCAGTCAAAATAATCCAAGATGCCATCTCCTTCACCTATACAAGGATTGAAAGTATATCCATTTTTCTCCGAGATAAAGCTATCATCCTTCTGGCCTATAGGAGTCCAAAGTCAATCAAAGTTGACTAAAGCTCTATCTATACTCTGCAGACTCAAGAAATCTGAAAAGAACAATCGAGAACCCTTTCCTCAAAAATACCATTGACATCTGGTATAAAGCACATCAGCATGTTAAAGATACTCTTCCCATCTCTCGCTTCTCCCCAATATGGGGCAATACATACTTCAGGGCAGGAAGAGCAGATGGTGGTTTCAGAATCTGGGCAGACAAAGGTATGCAGAAAATAGAGGACCTTTATATGAATGGTAATCTTATTACATTTGATCAATTGTGTCAGACATACCATATTCCTTAAAAAACACTTTTCTTGTCATAGTTGTAAGGAACTACAACAAAGAAACGGGCTCTTTGGTCCTTCTTGTCCTTGCTGAACTACTAATCTGCCTAGTCCCATCGACCCACACCTGGACCACTGGCTCCATACCCACCCCATAGTCCCATCGACCCGCACCTGGACCACTGGCTCCATACCCACCCCATAGTCCCATCGACCCACACCTGGACCACTGGCTCCATACCCACGTAGTCCCATCGACCCGCACCTGGACCACTGGCTCCATACCCACCCCATAGTCCCATCGACCCGCACCTGGACCACTGGCTCCATACCCACCCCATAGTCCCATCGACCCACACCTGGACCACTGGCTCCATACCCACCCCATAGTCCCATCGACCCGCACCTGGACCACTGGCTCCATACCCACCCCATAGTCCCATCGACCCGCACCTGGACCACTGGCTCCATACCCACCCCATAGTCCCATCGACCCACACCTAGACCACTGGCTCCATACCCACCCCATAGTCCCATCGACCCACACCTGGACCACTGGCTCCATACCTACCCCATAGTCCCATCGACCCACACCTGGACCACTGGCTCCATACCCACCCCATAGTCCCATCGACCCGCACCTGGACCACTGGCTCCATACCCACCCCATAGTCCCATCGACCCACACCTGGACCACTGGCTCCATACCCACCCCATAGTCCCATCGACCCACACCTGGACCACTGGCTCCATACCCACCCCATCCAAACTTCTCTTAAACATTGAAATCAAAGTCAAATTCACCACTTCTGCTGACAGCTTGTCCACACTCTCACCACCCTCTGGGTGAGGAAGTTCCCCCTCAGGTTCCCCTTAATTATTTCACCTTTCACCCATAACCCATGATCTTTAGTCTCACCCAACCCCAGTGGAAAAAGCCTGCTTGCATTTACCAATTCTATAGGGTCAGGCTTTGACTCAACAGGCTTGGGCAAGCACAGGTGGAGGCTCTAAGTAGTTATTAGCATTTTCTTTCTCCTTCTTAGTCTATTAGTACATGGTTAGTGTGCTGGGAATGGGTCCTGAGGCAGTGGTACGCCCATTCTGTGAGATGTGGGAACTCCGGGAGACCCCCAGCCTGTCTGACAACTACATCTGCTCAAAGTGCATTGACCAAAGCTCCTGAGAGACCATATTAAGGAACTGGAACCATAGGGACATGGTCACCCCCAAGTTGTAGGATGCAGGTATCTGGATGACTCTCAGGACAGGCAAAGGAAATAGACAGCCAGTGCAGAATACCACTGTGGCCTTCCCCTCAATAAGTATATTGTTTTGGATACTGTTAAGGGGATGACCTACCAGGGGAAGAAGCAGTAACCTGATCTCTGGCACTAGGTCTGACTCTATGAAGGGCAGGGGGGAGAAGTGGACTGAAGAGGTGATGGGGATTCCACATTCAGAGAGGCAGACGAGAGATTCTGTGCATGTGAATGGACACACGGATGGTATGTTGCCTCCCAGGTGCCAGGGTCAGGGATGTCTCCGATCAGGTCCACGGCATTCTAAGGGAGGAGGGTGAGCAGATAAATTTGAGGTACATTTTGGTAACAATGACATGGGTAGTAAAAGGGATGAGGTCCTAAAGAGAGTTTAGGGAGTTAGGTAGGAAGCTGAGAAGCAGGACTTCAGGGTAGAAGCCTCTGGGTGGCTGCCCGTGCCATGCACAAGTGAGAATAAGAACAGTAAGATTTACCAGGTGAATATGTGGCTGTGGGATTGGTGCAGGCGGCATTGGTTCAGATTTCTGGATTATTGGGATCTTTTCTGGGGAAGGTATGATTTGTACAAAAAGGATGGGTTACACCAGAACCCGAGGGGGACAAATATCCTTGCAGGCAGTTTTGCTAGAGCTATTGGAGAGGGTCTAAACTAACTTGACAGTGTGATGGGAACCAGAGTGACAGAGCTGAGGATGGGGCACCTGGTATAGAAGTTGATGCAGTATATAGCGAGGCTACAAGGAAGGACAGGCAAATGACAGGGCAAAATTGCAGTCAGTGGGATGAGTTAAAGTGTAACAGTGGGCCAAAATCAAAAAGGACAA